>NW_009647735.1:2188326-2210531 GCF_000708025.1 Charadrius vociferus | reverse complement strand
AGGGAAATTCAGATAAATTCATATACAGAATACAAAACTTTCCATGAAAGAAAATGGTGAAGGTTGCTCTTGAAGGCTATATGAAATATTGAACTAAGGGTTAAAGGGGAATTCTCAAAACAGAAAGGCAGACAGAGATGGGAGATGTTTAGCCACGTGAGAATAGATAAAGGGCTATTTTAGAGTGAAAGCCTTTCCAACACGTGCGCGTGTGAGACTGTATTAGCAAGACTGCAATGCCTCTTTGGATATGACTCAGAAAGCTGTTTCTATTTAATTAGACAGGAAAATTGTGACACGGTCATGGTATGTGCCTTAGAATAACAAGAGTGTTCAGCAAATTGCATTGAAGGTTATAGCTGTTACAGAAGGAAAAGAGAAGCATAAACTTGAAATGATTTATTTTACTTTCTAAAATAGCTTTTTTTTCCCTTTCTTTTTACAGTGTATGCATTTTTACTATTTCTTATATAATTTTTTTCAGTTATTTTCTTCCTTGTGGAACTGGTTGACTCCAGTTACATCGCTTTATGACCAAAGATAAAACTGTCTGTGAAGTTAGCAGAGCCTGCTAAATAAGCTGTCAAAACGTGAACTGTTTCATACCTTAGAGCTCAGTAAGAAAGACAATTTTATACAACTTAAAATGAAAGTCTTTCAGTGTCATCTTGGGCAGCCTGGAGATAGATTGGTTATAGCTCCTGTTCATTATGATGCATCTGTAGGCTATTCAATTTCAATAATAAATGGTGAAAGAAACATCACAGTCTTAGCAAAGACATGATAAAAGGAAGGGTTTTTTCTTCAGGAACATGTTTTAAATTAAAATGAAAAGATTATAAATGGGGATCGTAGTGTTGTAGTAGGATTTGGGTAGATACATGTCAGACATCTTTCTGTGTGATAAATAATCCTGAGTTTTAGATAGGTGAGAAAACAGCACTTTGAGTGAGAACCTCATGTACTTCAGAGCAAGTATTCAACATGCTGTCTTTGCATTTCTACCAAGGGCTCTCTTCTGAAGTCTGACTAAAAGTATGTTTTTTATTTGATGAGAATTTCATGTTAATTCAATTACATACGTAAGCTGTATTTCATTTGCACACATGATAGAGTGAGAACTGGCTAAAAGGTACAAAAATTAAATACTATCTGTAACTAGAAGAAGCAGGTCATATATTTCAGTAGGATTAATTTTAACTGAATAAAGCTAGCAGCTCTGACCATCAGATTTTTCTTTAAAATTCAGCTATTAGAACCTAGCCACGTGCACATGAAAGTCAAAGGACAAAGTGAGAATACTATTGTCCTGGGTTCTTATTTACATATTTGATTCAAGCAAGTATGCTCGAATGGCTGCAAGCCACAGAACATTAATAGGAGATGATATGAAAATGAGTTTCTAGATTAGTAGTTCCTATGACCAAAGGAAAATTTTTGGTAATCAAATACTAGCAAAAGCGT
Organism: Charadrius vociferus; assembly: GCF_000708025.1. Classification (NCBI taxonomy): domain Eukaryota; kingdom Metazoa; phylum Chordata; class Aves; order Charadriiformes; family Charadriidae; genus Charadrius; species Charadrius vociferus. Next base: position 2,209,067 of record NW_009647735.1, on the reverse strand, counting down.
TAGCATTTAGAACTGTGATAGTTGTACTTGTCCATATTTGCTGAAGCACTGACAAGCACTAACACTTTAGAAATTATCTAGTTATAGTGATTCCTTGTTGAAGTTTTGACATTTTTAAATACAACAATATCTTTTTGAGTAAAAATGTAAACAGTATTGATTCCTTCATAACAAATGTCTAAATAAAAATTGACTTTATTTGATATTTAGGAAAGATGGTTAACAAAGAAAAAAATCTTTCTGTTGGCTGCTTATAGAAATGTCAGTAGACAGTAAGGGACAAAGCTGGAAAAGAAATAATGAATCTTAATCCTGTAGCTAGGGAGTGGAGGACAACACAGCTTTCTAAAAAATCCCAGAACAAAACCACTTCTAGCTGGTAGGCTTTAAAAAACAGCAGAACCTGAGCCAAGGTTGGATTTGCCATGGAAATACGTTTATCTGATGTTGCATCTGAGGTAGCAAGAATTATGCTGTGACTGATGAACAGCACTGAACTTTTCATCACTTCTTACTTTTCATCTGTAAGCCAGAGAAGCCAAGCTACTACTCCTCATTTCCCATGTTTTCTTATCTGATATTATCTTTCATGCATCTCAGTTTCTGATCAATTACTCATTTTATCCTCACATTAAGCACGAACACAAGCACCAATAATTATTGAACCCATGTGTTTGCAGATGCTGCTGTCTATTTCCAGGTGTCACATCTAGAGATTTCCTGGTCTGTGTATCCTCTTATATGTAATAACAGAAAAAGTCTCATAGAGAACTATGTCAGTCTATAACTAGACTACAGGCATCCTGCTTATTAGTCAGACCACTACTTTGCTGCTTATCTGTCATACTCTCCACTGCTTATTGCACAGTTAGACTTTTTTTTTTTCATGCCTTATTGAGACCTTCGAGATTCAGAGAAATACAAGCCTATGTATTTCATGTTTTTTCAGATGTATTACTTCTGAAAATAGATTTACTACACACATGGATAAACTTGCTGTATTTGGGAAGATGGGAAGTTATACACATGAGTTTTTTGATTCAGAAAGCATGTTCTTGTTTATGTCATTTACATGGATTCCTAAAAAGCTTTTGACAAAGATCGTCATTAAATGTTTTTAGGAAACTGTACAGCAATGGGATAAGAAGGGAGGTACATAGATGGATGAATAATTGGCTAAAGTGGGAAACAAGAGGTAGGAGTAAAAGGTCATTTTTAATCTTGGGGAAAATTATTAGTAGAGTTACATGAGGTTTTGTGCTTGGACCTTTGCTGTCCAGCATATGTATAACAATTGGGAAAAGGATTTGAATTATAAGTTGTTAACACTTCCTGATGATGCTGAGTAGCAGGATAGCAAAGCCAGGGGCCTGACAGTGAAGCACTGTAGATTTGAACAAGTCAGCAAAGCTCAGTAACTTGGCAATAAAATCACAAGTGAGATTCAATACAGAGAAATGTCAAATTATGCACTGATGAAACGATGGGGTCTGACTTGTGTGTTACTACACAGGAGCAAGATCCTGGGTTATGATTCTAGTCCCACGAAAATGTAAAAATTACCTCCAAAATAATCTATAGAATTATTAATATTATTAATTTCTACATATTTAGGAATAATTTGAAAATAAATCGAGAAAAAAATGTTATGCCAATGAGTGAATTGATAATTCACTTGTTTCTTGAACACTATGTGCTGCTCTGATTCAGAACTAAGGAAGCAGGTTTTTATATGAGAAGGAATTAGACTGTAGTATTCCTACCAAAGGGTGCAAGGGATGCTAAAAGTTAACACGGGCTTAAAGAAAGATCGGTTAAGTTTACAGATAGAGAATCATTAGGATTACTAAATACAAGAAGCCATGACTAGCTCTGGGGACATTCTGCTGTTTGCTTGCTCTGCTGTTGCACGCTTTCCTGATACCTGCTTGTGGTCACTGAGAAGAAACCTTTGGTCTCGCACCCAGTGACCGTCCTGATGTTCTCACAGTGGCAGATCCTGCTACAGAGTTGTTCACTAGTTTGAAGATAGACTTGAGTAAGACAAGAACTCTAAAGCAGGCCAGTATAAGATAAACCAAAACCAGTGTAAGAACAGAAGTAAATGAGAAAGTCTTAAGTTTCTAATTTCAGACTCAAATGTATGGAGTGAAAAGAGGAACTCAAGGCAGATTTCACTGTGCAGAGCTACTGCTTAAACAACTCAAAAAAAACCCACCATGTGTTCAATTCTTGTATAAAAAAAGAAATTTGTAATTCTTCTGAAATTCCTGGGTGTAAGCCATGTGCATTTTATAAATGCATACTCTCTCAAAAAATAATTGGGTCAAGCATAAAGATCTGTGCACAAAATGTATAATAAATACTAAAGCAGGAAATGTGTCATATTTAAGTTAAAAAAAAAAAAGAAACGTAGCAAAGAAAATATCAGTTTTCTTTATTTTTTTTAATCCTTCCCTCCTTCACTTCAGAAATATTCTTTATAATTTGTTTTCTAGTTACACTGACGCTATTCAAGCCAACAAAACCAAATTAATCCGAAGGACGGCAAACGAAATAGATTGGAGTACTTATGCAAGAATTTATGTTATTTTTTATGACTTTCAGCTGAGTCCAAAGATTAATGATGTAAGCAGTGTTAAAATGTATCAGCTGGTAGAAAATTAATGACGAATGTACTTTTAGTGGACAATATTAAACTTCAGCATTTTTTAATATAGAACGAACAGTATTGAAAATTATTATTGTTATGGATGCCAACAAAAGAAAGATATTTAAAGGACCTGAAAACAGTACATGACTGAAATACTCTGTGGGTTTACCTAAGTCAAATTTAGTTTTTCATATTAAACTGGTTTTGGTTCTGAGCATCATCTGTAGTTTATCTGCTAGTCAGCCTTGGTCAAGCTCCTTAGGGTTAAAATTTTATTGATCTCCCACAAGGTTTTCCTGCACTATAGGGTGAATTGCTGTTTAAACAGTAAATACTTTTTAAAATATATTTCCTACAGTGAGGGAAGAGTGATTAAGACTAAAAAACTCAACAGCTATTGTTGGAATTTGCAAGCATTCATTGCTATGGCTGTAATTAAAACCCTGCATGATAATCAAGCTTTTAGGCCCACTCATGCCATCCATAAAAAAAACAAATACCAATTTATTCCAAAAACATGGTCTTCAGCATATTTTGTTGTTTATCAAAACAAATACTGATGTAAGTGCTGTGTTGATTTTGTTAATTATACTTCCACCAATATACCAGATCTCTTTCAGAAAATTAATTGCTTTATGTAAATTAGAGAAGGGGTTTAGAAATAACTTTGCTGCTACAAACCATTAATCTGTTCTGTGGTGTAAAGAGATCCAATTTCAACTGATTTCAGGATGATAATCCTAGTTACTGTCATCATTAACAGGTCCTTCAGAAGGGAAGTAGGTTTGTAGCTCATGGCTTCCAAGACTCATATTTTCAAATTTTTATATGCACCTAAATAAGAAATACTTCAAGATTCCCATTGTAACCAATTCTTATTCTTGCTTTCAGGCTTTTAGCAGTCTGGTACTCACAGGACTCATTCAGTCTTGCTTGTCACACCCTTTCCCATTCAGCATACACCAATATTTTATTTTTTTTTTCCACACCAAGATGGACAGGTGCCAAAAATATACACCAGGGAACAGTTCTTTTGCTCTCTGAGAAAAAGTTTTTATTCAATCACTGGAGCTTTCTGTAGGCATTCATCTAGTAGGCTTGTGGTCTGTCATTCATTTAGCCCATCAAGTTCCTAATGGTAAGGGGAGCTTTTGAGGGAACCACTGCCATGTCTGTTCCCAGGACAAAGTATTTCTAAGTGGCTTCGCTTAAGTTGTTAGACATCAGCTGAAAAAGTCAGATTTTCTGTCCTTGAATAAGTTATTTTCTGGGATTAATCTTGGGATATTCCTGGCTGAATAAAATAATTTTGCCCTTATTACCATTCATTCAATTATGAGAGTGCAAAGAAAACCAGGAGGAAGCATTGTTAATCCTGGTAACAGCACTAACAGCGTGAATAATCCTAGAACTCATGAAACCATCTTTGAGTCTTTATTTGTCAATTAAGACCTTTCTTTTTAAGGATCTCTTGAACTGGAGATTGCTGGAGCTCCATTTGCAGAACTGTCCAGCTCTGGATGCTCTCTGAGGTTGAAGCTGACTGAAATAGAGGACAGAAGTCCTCTTGGAGATGTAATGACCAAATGGTCCTGGGTTTTCAGTTGGTTCTCAAAAAGGTCATTCTGCAGTATTTGTAGTCCTGAACTATTTCACAAAGTCATTAGTGCTTAAGGAGAAAGTGTGTCACTAGCCCAGTATGTTCCAAAGAAAAAGATCAGACGGGAACATTCCATTTTCAGATGGATAAAACAGAGATAAAAGGAAAAAAAGTACATCTCTACCTATTTGTTAGTACTTGCAACAAGGAGGCAAACTCTACTCTTGGTTTCATTCCAGTGACAAATAAAAACAAACAGACCTTAGCTGTACTGTGCATTTCAATAAAACAACCTGCAGATACTTCATCTTAATAACCATACTCTTGTTTATAAATGCAGTTTCTTGATGATTATTTGATCCTCTAAAGAGAAAACACTGAGAGATCAACTTGGAGGTTTTTTTAAAACACAAAAATTATAATCTAGCAGTTAATATTTCTTTAAGTTATATAAATGCCTTTGGAACAAATACAAAAGCTTCTCAGTTTCTAGAAGTAACTTCGTATAAGTAAAATAGATATATATTACATTTTGAAAACATTTTTTTTTTCTCAAACTACTACACTTGTATTAGAAAAAATATGTATCTCTGACAAGAAAGAAATGGCAGTCTATTCTCACATGTTTTAGCTTAATCATTTCAGGTTCAAAGTTGTATAATGCTAGATTGATAACAAATTGCAGATAAATTGTTGCCAGGTTTGTACTTTCCTTCAGCATAGTAATGTTTATTGTATAAGATCTGGCAGAAAATAAGTCTTTCTAATGAATTTCTTTGTTGTTTGAAGTTTCTATATTAGAATCATAGAATGGTTGGAGTTGGAAAGGACCTTAAAGATTGCCTAGTTCCAACCCCCCTTTCATGGGCAGGGACACTTCCACTAGACCAGGTTGCTCAGAGCCCCATCCAGCCTGACCTTGAACACCTCCAGGGATGGGGCAGCCACAGCTTCTCTGGGCAACCTGTTCCAGTGTCTCACCACCCTCAGTGTAAAGCATTTCTTCCTAGTATCTAATCTAAATCAACCCTCTTTCAGTTTAAAACCATTACCCCTCGTCCTATCACTACACTCCCTGATAGAGAGTCTCTCCCCATCTTTCCTGTAGCCCCCTTTAAGTACTGGACATTATTAAATAGGGATGTATTGCATAGTTATGTAATCAGTTAAGAAATAAATGTACAAAGGTGCTGAGATAAAATGGCAGGAAGTAGAACATTCTTCAAAACAAGCTGTTGGGATGCTGTTGTATAGCCTTCTAGAGATAGTAAGCTTGTGCAACTTTAAAAAACACAAAGGTCTACCGAAGCATGAGACAGAAATTTCTGTTTGGCTTTTAAAAATAGGCCAGGTTGGACGAGGTACAGAATCTCTGACAGCTTACAGAAAAGCAGGAGCATGTTTTAGGGTAAGAGCTCTCCGAGGAGCAGGATGAGGTTTAGAAGTTATTGTTCTATTGATGCTTAACATCCTTTGTCAAAGCAAGGACAAAGGGACAGTTGGGTTTTGTTTATATCGTAAACACTGGAATATCTGAAAGGCCGGATTTATTAGCTCAGCCATGAGCTGTTCACGGAGCTTTGTGTTCAGCATATTGTGTTGTGAGTTCAGCAGAACCGAGCACATTAATTCTGTGTGATGATAATGAACTCTCAGAGCAGGGCACGAACGAGATGAGGGGAACCATGGGACACACGGTAATGGTTTCATAAACGTGCTGCCATTTCCTGGGTCTGCATTATGTTACACAAAGTCATTAAAATAGGTTGTTTCCAAACAAAGTGTTTTCTAAACTGAACAAATCAATTTAAACATAAGCTAGCTCTTTTGCCATTATAACATAATAATAATAACAATGCTATTGGTCTCTCTTAAAATACAGTTATAACATTTATAAATCTATTGTGACTTAATGCTTCCCACAGCATGAGGAGTACCAACAGTGAATTAAAATGCTGAAGGAGAAATTAGCTATAGGAGCAGATGAACCAAACAGATGAAAGATATGTAATTATTATTTCTTATCTAGGAAATACTGCTTCGAATAAAATACATTTAAAAGAAGAATCAGTGAGATGTTTATAAGGAGGCAAAATTTATAGTCCTTAAATGACTGAATTTTTATTTCTTATAATTTCAAATAAGGCTTCCAACTGTTTGAATCCTCTTTGAAATGAATTCTCTGTTAGTAATTCAGAAACAGATACCAGCAAAATAATTTTCAGTATCTATTAAAGCAACAGAGGACTTAGATATCTCCCTTCTTCATGAAGATGTTTCCAAACTCTACATTATGATGAGGAAGTAAATTTCATATAAACTAGACTCCTCCTACTTCTATCTTTCTTTGAATAAGGAAACACAGATACATTTTTATCTGACTTTGGATGCATAGAGCCTAAGGCTGTTAACGATTGTGCACTTTACCTTACAGAGTATAAGCACACACGAAGACAAATTTTCAAAATTCTGAGATGAGACTATTTACTGGTAAAATTTTATCAACATAATTACCTGACTTTAGTAACACCAGCTAAATTTTCAATGGGAAGAACCTACAGATTAAGAAGTTTGAGTGTAAAATAATTGTAGACAGTGGACGGTTTAATTCTGCATATACTTACAGCATGAAAAAAGTGCTAAGAACACCATTCTTTTTAACTGCGAATTGCTGTTTATTAGTTGGAGCATCTAATAGGACACAAGGGAAAGTGTGAGTAGAAACTCAAGGAGTACTTACAGTGAAATCTTTTATTTAATGGATAGATTAGAAGCTTGTTTCTTTTCCATACCTTGGGCTTGATTTTTAGGTTTTTAGGGTTACATACTCACTGAACGGGAGACACTACCACTTGTAAGAATGGCATTAGTACTATAGGTCTAGTTAAATAGATTTTATACTACAAATAGCCTTAGTCCTGCTAAAAAGCTCTTAATGGCTTAAAAAAAACCCCAATTTTAGGATAAGAGTAAGTATCCAAGAGCCAAGGATAATTGTTCATAACTTGCTGTTAAAGCATTTAGTATCTTTAGTAGGTTACATCATGGCACATCTTCTGTATTGATCTCACTTGTCACAGGAGATTTTATGCTACTAGGAATAGAAGTGGAGACAGACAGTAGCTTTATTTCCTCTGTTTTCCAGTTCTACCATAATATCTTTATGCGTAAGTCCTGAAAATGTTTGTGGATGAATAAATGAGCTCTTGCACTATAATTAGTTAGAGATCTCAATTTGTGTACAGCTTTTCTAGTGCAGTAAGTCACAGTTCAAAAAATTAATTATTTAAAGTCAGTATATTAAACAAAATATCTGTCATCAAACTGTCAGCAATACTGCATTCATTTTCACGGCCCTTTTTTCTGACTATCTCAAATAATACTCCATAATGCATTAGGATTTATAGGAACTCAGCTTTAAGCTTTTTATGGTCACATGCTTAGTATTTTTAGACAAATACTCAAGTTAGACTTTATAACTTAGTTGCTGACATAACTTATTTGAAGCATGACCTGAGTTCACTTCCATATATGAATTTTATATGAAAGGATTAAGACTGGCCTTTGGAAAGCAATCCTAGTTCTCTTATTAAGACACCACTCCTTTTAACAGGCAGCTTTGATCTGCTGTTCTCTAAAACTATGCAGCTTTTTCTTTCTTTAATAGAGGTTTTGTACTGGATATGTACTTAGGAAACTAAGTGATATATTCAAATTCTTACTTAACATTTTCTGAAAGACTCTAATCCTTACAAGATGAATAAACAACCAAATATGAATAACGTAGAATAACTCATAATAATAATAACTCAGAATAACTGAGTAAAAGATGAATAATAAATTATGTGCTCCAAACAGTGAAATCATTGCTGTTTTCAGCAATTTTTCATTGCTGGGGAAAAAAACCCAAAATTTCTCAAAAAGTACTGAAAACCATGTTTCAAAAAAAACCTCCACAAATTTTTTTAGGTTTATGTAGAATTACTTCTTATGCGTTTTCTACCTCTGCTCAACTTTACCGCATTTCTTCTTCCTAACACTGTCACACAGTTAGATACTCATTGCCAATGGCTCTTATCATCCCCGTGTGCTTCAGTCATACCAAATGGTTTACCACTGTCAGGAGTTTGTAAAACTGCAATGAGTGCAGAAAATGTTTAGGTTTCTGTCCCAGCTCTCTACTCCTTCTCTACTTCTCTGCAAGCTGCTTGTTCCCATTGAGGAGCAGCTTGAAAGGAGGAAAAGTTCTGCAAGACTGATACAGAGAATAAGCCAGGTAAGCGGAGAAAGACAGTAAACTGAAAGATGTTACAGTACGACAGCCAGGCATGTCGAGGGAAGTGATATCCTGAGTGATTTGGAATGACAAGGTTTTGAGCCAGTGGGGCGGAAAGGATCTTTGTAAAGTCTGAATGAAAAACAGTTAGTGGAATGCATAGAAAAAGGAACTAGTTTAACTAAATAGTTAGGGGAAAGGAAGTAAATAGATGTATCATTATGATTTTCTCCTCACAAAACATTTAAAGCCTGAAGTCCCACTGAACAATTGTGTACATAAAATGAAAAAGAACTTTGGTGACTTACTGACACATGGATTAATTCAACATTCACAAGTGGAATGTGGGCAAATTTCTTATTTTTTAAAGGATACTTTTTCATTATGCCTTCCAAAACAAGAATGGAAATTAAAATAGGATCTAATTAAATTTCAAATTACTTGAATAGGATATCCTCACAAGTACAAAAGTTCTTAGCCATTGTAGATTATTTATATTCTATAAGTTACCTTGCATGCTCTAAACCATTTTCTTTGACTATCACTAACTGCCCATTTCACAAATGATAGCATATGATTTGCTGCTTGTATTACATGATTATCTTCAATACGTTTCTGGTATCTCTAGCGACTTAATGTGTGTTATATCAGCTATTGCAAGTTGATAACGGTGTCACATGTTCTTTTCCATTTTCACGTAGTGTAATATAAGCTGTTATACAAGTTTATATGTCTCAGGCTTTTTGATACAGTACATTTATTTTGTAATTCTAAGGATACTGATACAACCAAAAAGAATCAAAGAAATGTTGACAGCATGAACAGTAGGCAGAGGAAAAAAAAAAAAAACAAACCCCAAAATTGGAACTGAAAGAGAGTATTGAATTATAATATACAAGTTTTAGTATCTGATTTTTTTAAAAACATTTTTATAAAATTAAGATACTTAAATCCCTTAAACTAAAAGCTGAAATATTATTTGCACTGTGGTTTGCTTTCCTCTTTGGATTTTGCTGGATGGTGGGAGGGGTTGACATTCCTTTGTAGCTAAACATATCAGACAGTAAAGCTGCACCAAATCCTGTTGTACCAGGTTGCCTCTGAGAATCATGAACTGTTTTGCTCTCCCAAACACATGACCTAAGGGAGTTCAGAGAACAGGGAGAACACTTTAGTCTAGTAGAATTTTCAAACAAACTTTTCAGCCCATATCTAAAATGGGATATTGTCTAGCTATTTTCTACAGTATTGATAAACCAGAAAACTGATGTGTGCCTGAGATGTCATAAAGAGATACAAGTCTCCACGCCTCAGTCTCAACCATGTGACACCACATTGCTTTCCTCTGCAAGACTGCAAACCAGGTGGACTGTTAGTTCTCTTTTATATTTCTTATGCTCATAACAGTATAAATAAATAGAAAAAAAAATACTTCAATCTTTTTAGAGAAAACCTTCTTGCCCCTAATTTTGATAAATGTGTGTCAGCGATTATTAATGGTTGCTAATTGAAAATCTGATATGTAAGTATCTACTGCAATCATCTTTTTGCTGTTATTTTCATATGTCTTTCTGTATTTTATTTTATTAAAATTTCATTTTAGCTATTATTTCATAGCTGACCCTGCTTTGACAGGAAGGTTGGGCTAGGTGGACTAGGACCTCCAGCGGACACTTCTAGCCTGAATTATTCTGTGATTCTAAATAGTTACACGTGTAATAGTAAAGATCCATGAAATACACTGTGACAATCCAGGGTTGCCCTGAGAAACAGGACCTGTAGGGTTGCTGGAGCTAATGCAGTTTACCCCTTTCCCAGTGACTTTTGAATTCACTCATTTATGAATAATGCTATTGTTTAACAGTGAAGTTTACAAAGAGCCTTAAAAATTATGTAAGGCTTTATCTGCTTTTTTTATTTTTACTGATCCAGCACTGGCCATTTTTAAATAGAGTTAGCATTACAGAGTAAAATTAGCCCACTGGTCAGTTCAAAGAATAAGTCATATATTCAAGAATTCCTAGAGTTTCATCAAAAATAAGCAGACTGCTGCCTTAAGACAGTGAAATATTTTTGGTGCATATTTTTGCATGTTATTTATAGTACAGAGTTATTTGTAGTATAGCCTCCAGAGTGTTTGAGAGAAGGTGCTATGTTGGATTTGCATACAGGGAAAAATGAGAAAAATGAGTGTCGGCCAGACTATCTGCTGCTATAACAGATGCACATGTATATTCTTTGGTAAGAGAAAGCGATAGGGATGCCAATTCTTCCATCCCATTGACCTTGTTCAGTGAGCCTGATCTACATTATGTTATACCAATCATCATACACTTGGATCTGGTTGTAAATGTAATATGACATACAGGCTTTGATGGAGCTGATTTCCCCTTCTGGGTATTTTCACTTCAGTCGGTGGGCTAAATTTGGGGGGGGTTCTTTCTAAAAATTCTCTACACTGAATATGCAGTGTAGAGAGAAAAGAAAAAAAACCACCAAAACTCCTCCAAGGGATGGTGTTCCTAGATATTATTATTCCTTGGACATTTTCCATGTAATTTGGGGTATCTTTAGCTAATGGAACAAAACTGGCGCTGTCTTATTATTTGACAAGATAATTATCCAGCATGTAGTAAACAAGGTTTTATGTAAAGATTTCATATTTTCTTAAAAGAAATGGAAGTAGACAATCCTGTTCTCTCTCTGATCCAAATATTCAAATGTTGCACACTTTAGGTTGTGTAATTTTATTTCTGGATATTGAAGCGAGCGTCTGCAGGGTTCTAGCTGCCAGCTGGGGTGAAAGCATGACAAAGGCAAATAATTAAGTCGTGCCTCATCTGGTTTTTTTTTAAGACTCATTGAGTCAATCTGTTAAATATAGTGGCTGAAGACATAGTTACTCTAAGGATTATCCTTGTATACTCTCTGGCAAAGCAGGTACTGCTAAACCGTGCAAAACAGTTGTTGCACATTTTGCTTCAACATGAAGTAGTAGGATGCCATGACAAAGTAGCACCACCTAATACTTTTGAAAATATTTTAGATATATCATTATAGGACAACTATAGGATGATGTTTTCTAAGTTAGTTTATTTAGTACCAGTATAGGATAGCACCATATTGTAAAAGGAGTTTAACTAGGATTTTTATAATAGCTGTGTATCACAAATGTGTATTTTATAGAGATATTAGTAATGTCTTCTGGGTCCCAGAAGTAACTTGTTTCTTGTTCTCTAAAATGGACATCTGTGGATTCAGTTGTTTCACATATCCTGACATCACTGCCTACTTTGAGCTTCTATATTTACAGAGAGTCTATTTGACTCCATACAGGTTTAAATCAATTATGTCTCATCAGAACAGAGTGTTAAGGAACCTTGCTTTGCATGGCTGTAATTGTGTTAACAAGCAGTTCCAAAATGGAAAATGGTCAATTCCCCAAGAGTTAGAGACGGGTAGTTACTCAGTTCTTGTTTTCCTGCCTCAGAGTATGCTCATATGAATGCAGATGACTTGCATATGAATACAATCTAATGATACAGTATGTGCAGAAATTGATACTTAAAATGATGCATTAGCTTGCTCTATACTGAGTGTTTTCTGAGAGGTATTTTTTGTTTGTGAAGTTTTTGACAGTAAAGCTCTAAGTGTGAGTGAAGGCGATATGTTCTTGTTACAATCTGCAATTGTTCAGATTTTAACAAAAATACACGAATCTCTTAATTTCGGGGCTAAAGGTAATAAATATATTCGCTGTTTTTCAGTAGGTGGCACAATATATCTACCAACAAATAACAGTAGAAATAATGAACTGTTTAAAAATAAACAACTAGACTGGTCGTTCTTACAGTGGAACCTAAACCTTATGGTTATCCATGCAGTATTTATAGGCAGAGTAAGAGGATTACAAACTTCCTCATCCCTTCGATATTCCCAAACTTATTCCCCAAAGCTGATCCCATGGGGGTCAACTCTACTGCATAAGAGAATTAGGCAAGATTAGTGCTTTTTATTGACACTACCAGCAAGGTGGTGGGTTTTTTTTAATGAACTCTCCTAGAGAAATACATCTGAATCTGATCTCTTGCTTTACATGGGCATATGAATAGTTAGATGTCATCACTACCTATATAGCTGTAAGATATCCAGTGTTAAAAAAACCAGAGCTATCTAATTGTATATAAATGTCATGATACTTGGAGGTGATTGGACTGTTTTCTTCATGTATATAGCTTCTCCCTTTTTTAACTCGTTCCTCCCCGTCAAGCCATTTGATTTACCTATTAATAAAAATAAAACTGCAGTATACAGATTACTTCAGCATCCTTTTCATTTATTGCTCTTACGGCAGAGCTCTGATATATGTTGGCAATACAGGCTGAGCCTATGCTTTAGAGCAGTTCTTGAGGCACTCCCCATGCCGCCCTCCGGCCATGCTTTGCTGCATCCTGCTTCCACATGGGAGAAAACTATGCGGTGCCCTGCTCTATTGTGCTCTCCAGTTTCCTTTCAAAGGAACAGTTGGAAAATAAGCCAGTACTATAATACTCCAGCCAGTCTCCCAGTGTACACAATGGACAGGTTCAGGGCTGCAAGGCTCTCAGTTCTGCTTTTGAGATGCCGCAAGGATGTGCATCCTGGAGCATCCGCACCCTGCAGAACTGGTACATACCCAGGGATCCAGCCATACAACTCGGAGAACCCCTCACAGTCCTCCCAGTGTTGCCAAGTGAAGCATAATAAATTACAGAAATAAAAACAAAGCTACTGAGAACATCTTTAATTTTCTGCTTTCTGATGTGATCATATCTCTCAACTAATTTGTGTAATTTCTTCATCCTTTTCTCTTTCAACAAAACCAAGCTTAAATTGCTTCTGTACTTGCGTCCTTCTCTTCGATTCTGTTGCATTGTCACTATTTTACTGTTGCATTTATCTGCAACAGCGATGGTTGTTTTAGCATTCTTGATGTTATCAAGCTTTATGAATGAGATACTTTTAAACTGTTTTTCCCTCACTGAGACGCTTTATAAAGACTTCCACTTCCTCTGTTCGTGTACAATTAAAGCCTAGCTCAGAAATGTTGTAAGCATTTAGGCACGTGAGTACACTATCTAGTTGAATCCTTCTTGATGAAGTCATTTATTTATCTATGTTACAAATTAAGGAAATGGTGAGGAACACATGGTACTGTAGTTTAAACCAGACAGTAGTGTGAGGGAAAAGATAGGAAAAGTGAACAATGTAGACAGGAGAGCAGGTATACAAAGACCAGCACTCAGTTGAATACAAGATTGCAATCATGTTAATTATTTTCCTAGCATATTGCTTCTTCCTGGCTTGCAATTTTTTTATGTACTCTTGATACCAGACATTGTAGCACATATTTACTTTGCCTAGCTTTATGAGCCTTTTGAGTGCAATTCAGAACAACGGGCCTATAATTTAATTGCTGTAAATCACTCTCTGGAGGAGCCCCTCTTTTTCTGCTGAGGCATCTAGAGAATTTTGTTTCATATTATTGGTACCTGGAATTAAATAGTGTGAATATTGCATATGATGTACTTTTCTCTGTTTCCCACTGTGTTTTCAGAAAAGTCTGGAAAGCTGAGGGCATTACTACAATTCCAGCAATATTTTGTTGAACAAGAACTCAAGGATACTAGAATCCAAAAGATAATGCAACTCTAATTGCAGCAGCTATGATTTCCAACATTCATTTTTACCTTTGAGAAACTATTGGTCTTTTCATCAAAGTGGAGAATAAAAGCTATGGCTGAAGGAAAGGTTGTCAGTATATTCCCCCTGTATATGGACTTACTATTCTGTTCATTTGACCAATAATATGATAAAAACATCAATAGTTAAATGTTAATAAGCATGTATTTTGTCTTCACTCATACAGGCACCTTCATTACCTGTAAGGCATTCTCGATATTTAGTGCCTGTATAGTCAAGTTTTTCAAGGTTAAAAATGCAGAGTTCAAAGCACAATCTTTTTCTCTACCCACATACAAGTTTAGTATTGCACATGAGGAGTATGTTTCCTCTTCTCTGCATCGGCTACCACAAGGACTGCTCCACCCCTTGTCCGAACACTGGCAGGCTCAGAGGTGACTCCCTTCGCAGAGGTGTACTCTGCCCTTTTATCTAGAGAGACTCCTAAAAGATTTTGACCCAGTCGTTGGTGTTTCTCTACAGGCTGTAAAAAGCAGCAAAGTCAACTGTTACAATGTTTCCAAGATGTATTGTTTCCGTGATAAGCTCATGGTTTTCCTATGAATTATTCCAAAGGCTCAAATAATAAACATGCAAATGATATGTCAAGATAGGAACCAAATTAAGCTTTTTATCCTACCTTTAAGAAGTTTGAATTGGAAGTAGCCAACTTTCAGATAATGGCACAATGCTGCAAAAAGATCTTGAGTTGTGGAAGGCTTTAAAATAAAAGAATTGCCAACACGCGAGTATTTTTTCTCACATTTCAGTGGCAGATTATTTCAGAGAACTCTCTAGCCTGTTTCCTACTTCCTTTGCCCTTGGTCTGCTGAGTAATATTTGCATTTTGTCCTAAAACAGCGTATCTCCTCTCTGGACGGAAGTTTCTGATAAATGTTTTCCGTTTAAACTTCCTCCAGCATCTACACTAAACAACATCTTTGCCAAGGATCATTTCCTGAGGTCTCTACTTTCTGCTTTCTGAACAACATGTAGTCTCAAGATTGTGTCCTGCCTGCCTACTATCACTGTGTGCTACTTAGGATTGCAGGAAATCTTCCAGTCTCTAAACATGATCTTTTCAGAAATCACCCCAGAAATTGTTACCTAACTATTCTGGGAGGGGTCACTACTTTTAACTTTAAACTGATTTTAATTCAATTTTAATTTAATCTTTTAACTAATCCTATAATACTGAATAAAAAATCAGTGGCAATTTTGGAACTAAAAATGGAGATACTTAAATTGGAAAGTGCTGAAACAGGATGATGTTAGAAAGAAAATTCCACTTAATTTTTATTGCATGCTTACAGTTTGGCTGGAACCATGTTCCAACAGGATACAGTTATGTCAAAATTTATCAAACTAGTTTTGATCCCTTAAATACTATCTGAGCTGCATAGATTTTCATTTCTTTAAATGTGGACATTATTAAAATAGTGATGACAAAGAATGAAAATATCTGTAAATGCCTTAATTCTTAATCATGTTACACTGGAAAAGAATGAAGAATCTAGCAGACACTTAGATTCCTTATTTCCTGATGCTTGAGCATCAAAACTCAATAACATAAATCCCTTCTTACTGTTTCTTTTAAATTGCATAAATTACTGTGTTTTGCAATTGGGATTTAGGTGTTTAAATTTTGTTGATTTTTATTCAAATTTTTATTTTCTGAAAATCTGGAAATTTTGATTCTGCGTTCCTTCATTTGATATCAACATTGACTTGTATTTAAGTCTTAAAGCAGAATAGAATTTTATTAAACTCTCACATTTTGGAGGGCATATTTTTTGGCTATTTTTTAGTTTCGTCTTTATGTTTTCTAGGAAAAAGTGACTAAGCTTTTGGATTTTGACTTAAGCAATCCTTATCTGGATTGAACCCACATTCACTGTTGAGAGAAAAACGTGAATAAATGTTAAAATGTTGGTAGAACATGAACCTTTCTGTCACAGGAGCATTTGCACATTACATTGCAGTCCAGAATATTACAATGACATATGTGTCTGGGGGAGTTAGTTTGGAATTAGCCAAAGTGGAAAATTTCATAGCTGCTGACTCCTTTCATGGACATGCAATGTGCACTGGTGAGCTTTGTAAAAGGTCACACGACCCCTTTGAAAGTGGAAAAAGATTCCTCATAGTTGGTGTGTCCATCGAGCAGTGAGGAGGAATCAGTATAAATTCAGAATTATTGTGCTGAGCTCTGTTAGCTTCCTGCAGATAAGTGTGGAGGTCCGCACCTTGCTGAGACAATCTGACTTCCTGAGCCTGACATGTGTCAGAGGCTACACACTCAGGTTTTGAGCATGCCAACCTTGTGCAGTCTACCATGGTATCTCCCTGACTGCTGTGGCACTGGTATTGGTCCTAAGGTCGATGTTAATGATGCCTTTGAATCAAATCATAATGTGCTCCTAAAGAGTTGGCAGCACTAATGTCAGAGAAATTAGCAAGAAAAGTTAGCAGACCTCTGAGTTTATAGAGTAATTAGCATGAAAACTGTGGGTCAGGTTTGGTCATCATCACATTTTACAGTAATTTATCCAGGAAAAAATTTATTTAGCCATGGGACTTAGTGCAAAGAAAAACACCACCCTGTATAAATGGAAGAAACCAGCTTTCAAGTAAAATGAGTAAATACAATTTTCTCCAGAAAT
Organism: Charadrius vociferus; assembly: GCF_000708025.1. Classification (NCBI taxonomy): domain Eukaryota; kingdom Metazoa; phylum Chordata; class Aves; order Charadriiformes; family Charadriidae; genus Charadrius; species Charadrius vociferus. The sequence continues at coordinate 2,192,154 of NW_009647735.1, read as the reverse complement.
GATAGAAAAATCTCCTACAAGAAAAAAAAGAATCTTGAGAGTTAAAGCTGGACTTATTTTTTTGTAAACTAAGAACGTCCTGTGAGGATCAAGATAAAGCACATGGTATAATGTTACATATTTTATGTTGTGGTATCAGTAGGCAATTATTATTTTAGGAGACCAGAGAACACAGTAAGATGTTTGATAACAGCTTTCATTTATTCTACAGAATAATATTCAGTGATATACCATCACTTCCAGTCTGCTAAAACCATTTTCTGTTTAGGCTCATTGTCTTCTGAGTCAAGCTGTTCAATAGCTTTGCATTTATGATATTTAAAATTTAGTTTTTTACGTGCATGTTTCAGTGGCAGCTAATGATTCATTAGAGTTCTACTGTGAAAATAAAAATTGGTAAATGAGCTACATTCATATTAGAATGAGCTTTAAATTTAAAAAGACAATGTATAACAGGTTGACCTTTAAGCTGACATATAAAAATTTGTTAGCTTAATTTTGTCTCCAAAACATACTTTATAAATAATATTCAGGTAGATTTTGACTGTACTGTAACATTCACCAAAAACACCTATCTTGAAAAGTTATTTTTTTCTAAAAAAGTAGTAATGCCTTCAGAATAACCTTTTTTTCTTTTCCTAAATTTCTCTTCTGCTAATAACCACTATTTGACTCCAGATGAATGCTAATCTAAGCTGTTAGATATGATTCTCCATGTATTGCACGAATAGTGGACTGTCATCAATGAATTCTGTCATGAAATTTGCACCATTTTCCTCTACAGAAAAATTGTAAAATGTATTCGCTTTTAAATGTTGTCTATAAGTACATTTTTCACTGAAAAGTGTTACAAAGAATTACACCTAGTGTGATGTATTTTAGCTTGTATACTGACGCACATATTGCCTCAAACTCTTGTGGCAACTGATAAAAAAATGGTAGTGCTGGCTTATGAAGATTTTTTTTTTTTAAATCTTAGTAATTTATCTTGAAAGACTCCATAGTCAATATTATATAGCACTGTAAGCCTATTGCTTTATTACCCTTTTTATTCAAGTGTAGAAAGATAAAGTATTGATTTTTGTTTGGTTTGTGTGCTGTAAAAACAAAGGAGAAATTTCATTTTTGAATATCAAGGGTATATGTCCATTCTTTTATTGATTTTAAATTAAATAAAAGCTATGTAAGGCAATAGTTGAAATTGCTTTGGGGAAAAATAAATACATTGGGAAAAAAAAAAAAAGTCAAGTAATACTATTGAAAATAAATTACAGCACGTTCATCTCCCCAGCTGAGCTTTCAAAAAATCTTTAGCCATTACATCCAAAGCAGTGTAATATAGATAATACTGCACAAACTTTAACATCAGTACAGATTCACACTACAAAAAAGAACAGTACAGTTCTCTATTTTGGTGGTTCACCATCTTTTGGGGTTTTTAAATGTTTTTGATTATTTATTTATTTTGGATGTTGAGTTTGGAGATAGCCACTGGCTTCGATTTTACCAGTAAAAACAACAGAGATGCTCCTGTTCCCTCGTCTTCACAGCACACCAGCTACATGTTCATCACTGTTCATCCTCAATTTCCTAAATGATTGTCTAATCTTGTTAATTGTCCAGCTTTTGTTATCTGTGCTACCAGTAGTTAGCTTTTTTCTTTTTTTTTTTTTTTTACAGTCTTCAGAATGCTTTTGATCCTGAAAATAGCAAGAAGTGTTGCTATAATGTGATCATATTGGCACTGTCTTCTGGCTTATTTCACCACTAAGAAAATTTCTAGCAACTCCCAGGGCTGCCAGTCCAATCAATAAAATATCTAATGTGCAGACGTGAAAGGGTGCTATATAGGAGCTTATAGCTAGATTGTAATACAATATAAATATCCAGAGATGAAAAACAGAAAAAGGAGGGGGGGTGGGGGGATCAATATCCTTTCCATAGATAGCTCATCAGACTATTGGATTTCATTATTTTGATTTGAAAGCACATAATTAAACATTTATAATTCCCTTGGGTGAATTCACGGTCTCCTATTTCCAAGTTTCTTTTTCTGTTTACTTATTGTAGTGTTTTGGATATGTATTATTAACTGACATAAGTTATGAGAAAGATTACATCTGGAGAACATACAAAACATTTGGTTCGCTGAGAAACACAGGCATGTATATACTTTTAAATTGTTACTAACCTGGGAATGCAGTGATGTTTGTCTTGTTTACACAAAGGAGCATTTACTGATTTTAAAAAGCAGGATTAAAGGGCACCTCGAATGGTTAGCAAGCTTGAATACCAAGGAGGGATCAAATACCGTAATTACTGATCGATGATGTCTGATTTGTTCTCAAAAACTTTTTCCAGTGGAGTCTCCACAGTGTTTTCCATTACAGTTTTGTCTTTCTATAACAATATTTTTTTTTTCTCAAGGGGTAGATAAACGCTTCTGGTTGTAATTTAAGCCCATTACTTATTTGTTATCCTCTGCGTATTTGTAGATTATTTCCTTTTTCTTCGTGGAATTGCTTGAGACTGAAAGATATCTTCTCTTTTTTATCCTAGAGTAAACCAGATTCTTGCAGTCTTTTTTGTGCCTGTGTTTTCCTTGCTTATGAGATACTGTAGATGTGAATCAGTCTCATTGCTGTCCTCTAGACACTCTCCACGTTCCTCCTGAAATGCAACACCCAAAATCATTCCTGCAAATGCTTTACTGAGTAGGCTTGGGGAATTATTTTGTGTCTTGATTCTGTCTTGATGCCTATCTACCTGAATATACTGTTTATCCATCCTACAGCAATATGCTAAATGTATTTCATATAACCTATGCAAAAGGAGTTGGAACTGCATTTTAGATTCTCAGTTTTTGAAAACACAATACATTACAACTGACTTCTCTAAGAAACAAACTCTGAGATGTCATACTTCCTCTACACCAATTTTCCCCTAGTATTAATAATTTATTTAAACATTTTTTTAATTTTCTAGTTAAAGCAAATTTTAGTTGTTCATAAAGACCATTTGTTTAAATACCTGGTGTCTTGTAGGACTAAACTCTGGAACTTTTATCAGAGGAGAAAGGAAGCCACCTGCTGATGAGAGATAGAAAGCAGTGTTCTGGTATAAATGCTTTATAGTAGGGACAGCTTTATAGTAGAGACAATGTACAGGAAGAAATTCCATATTTAAGTGCATTTGGAAGTCAATTTGTTATACCTGTGCTGTAGGAACCACAGTGTTTGATACGGTCTTCAAGCACATTGATGTACTGTGAGTTCAGTTTTTAGTAAATGAGATGTGGCATATATTTTCTATGCAGTAGAGCTGAGCACTACTGCAAATCTAAAGTGTTCAGCAATGAAGTGCAGTCAGCACAAAACCTTTAAAAAATGAGAAATATTTTTATAGACCTTTAGTTCTGAATTTATATTTTCCTCTTTCTTTAACTGTGTGCTCCAGAAATGTAGCATTTTTAAATGAATAGCGAGGAGCTTCTGTAATTCCGAGATCCTAAGAATTTAGCCACTATCACTATGTAAGTGCTGTAAAACTTCAAGAATTAGAAACGTGTGTGGAGATTCTAATATATATCATTTTATATATATATAGTTACATAGATATTGAGAGAGAGAGATATACTGTTTATAGTACCTCAACTTCACAGTAACTTACTTACCTCTATGTATACGCATGAGGTAAGAAACCTCTGTAGAAATACTCAAATAGATTCAAATAGGTGGGTTTGAGAAGACAGGAAAAGCAATCACATACCTTTTCATTTCTTTCTAGTTTTGCTGACCATATGCTTTCTGCCCAGCAAATTCAGGTCAT
>NW_009647735.1:2131938-2188265 GCF_000708025.1 Charadrius vociferus | reverse complement strand
AAAAAACTGTGTGTCAACTGGGTAGAAATTATCATCTGACATGTCTTCAGTGTGATAGTTATCATCATGTTGCTTATGTGGGGGGAAAAAAACAAACCCTGTGTTGTATTGGTAGATAGGATTGCTTGGGAAAAGGAGAACCCAAAAAGTATTAAGAATGTGAAAATTAGAGATCAAGATAGCCTGTGAATGGAGAATAGCATTTATTTTTAATGTTTGTCTCTTTTGTTGAAACACTAAATGAAAATTTTAACATGAAAAATTATCAATATTGTCCTGTCATAAAATAATCATCTGCAAACTGTTTTCTGTTATTTCCCATGTTGCTATTCTGATACATTTATAAAGTTCTCCATCATCTTGGCATACTTAATTAAAAAAAATATTTCCCCAAATGATTTTTTGACTCTAGGTAAATTTTTATATGTCCATCAAAATTGATGAAAAATTGAAAAAAATATAATCACTTTATGCTGACATCCTGACAATCCCTTTATGCTGCAAGGCCATGCAAGCGTAAGAATGTTTGAAGGAGGACTTGAGTTATTGAGATAACATACAGGAATGGGTGAGAATTGCAGTGAGAGAAGGAAGCTTCAAGACAGCCTGATGAGGAAGGACATGAATTTTTAGACAAAGGGCATGGACAAAGGGAAAGTATTATGCTGTGTGCAGTGGAATGGCTTCCTTGTGTCTTGCTATTATTATAATATCACTGTTACAGTCAGAAAAATTGGTCTTTTTATATCGTCATTAATAAATAGTTTCAAAGATAAGTGTGCCAACAGTTTTCTGTCTAATCACAGTAAGTGGCTGGACTGTGAATTTTGTCTATTAATGAAAGAGGCATACCCTTAAAGGTAAAGGGTTTACAGTTTCAGGACTACCTTTTCATGTGTAAATAATTTAATTTATGAAACAGTAATAGCGATTATAAAACAAAATGCTTTTCCCCACAGCTATTTTGTGTATCAAAACTATATCTGAGTGTTATTACTACATATCAGAGAGATACAACCTTATCAAATTTGTAGTGGGTGGAACCTGATTTACTTCTCAGTCTTGATGTAATACCACAGCTATGTTATGGCCCAAGTAAAGTAGCATTTTACATGTAATAAATATCTTAGAACATTGTAAAGCACTGTGAAACAGACAGTAAAATAAGCTATCTTTTCTGAATTTGTGTTAGCAGAATTTCATAGCTTACAATATTTTTTTTTTAGAATAAAAAGGTTTTGTTGTATTGCAGTGTGAATAAGCATTGGTTACAAAGATTTTACCACAAGATACCAATAGATAGAAATAATATCCTGGGTGTTCACAGAATCTAAGAATAAAAAGCAGAAAGTTATAAAATACCAAGTTCCTGTAATGTGAAAAATTAATTGTTTCTACTATGGCATGACTGGGTAAGCTGCCATGGCAACTGTTGCAAAAGATACATTCCCTGATAAAGTCTCCCATGAAACTAAAGTGTTTGCTTCAGAACCGTACTTTCTTAAGATATGTATTTCAGTACCAGTCACGAATATGCTTCAGTTCCAACATTATAGGATGCCTTATGAATTCAGACATTTCTTCTTTGTTACTTCAGTTTGAGATTGTTTTCATATGATCAAATTCCAATGGACATCCTGTTTGATTCTAAGTCACTTAATCCTAAGAAAGCTCTTCTAAGGAAGAGACATTTTTTAATGTTAATTTCTGCTCCTGCCATAGCACTTTTTCCTATTTTACTGTCAGATAACAACATACAATTTGTCTACCTAATTTTCTTACCTCTAATGCTGACATGGTGTTACTTAGCAACTTGGGGATGGTGGTACCAGTCAGCCCAAATAACACGCAATTGAATGGTATTCTTAAAATAGCACATGGCAAAGTAACCTTATACAACTTTTTGTTGGAAATGTATAAACGCAAAGAGAGAACTTATTATTATAAGTCTGTCTGTCTTGTATCAGAAATATTGCTACACTTTGTGTGATCGTACTAATTTAGGCACAATCTAGGGCTGTGTGGGTTTTGATTAAAGGGTTGATTCATGGATGATTTTTCATTTTTAACTGAAGGGGTCCCTCTGCTGGATGATTTCATAATTCGCTGCACGGGGAGGGGCAGTGGTGGTGTGTACCATTAGTAAAACAGAGGATTTTCATAATGATGCAAATAAATATCCCTTACATAGGGAATGCAGCTGTCTTCACATGATTTTAGAAATCAGTTTTACAAAGACATTTCCAAGAAAAATATTATTTGCTTTTTTCTAGTGATACTTTAATGATAAGTAAAATATAATATACGATAACTGAATTTGAAGAAAATTATAAGGAGGCTAATATCTCTCTCTCAACTGCTTATGCCTTTCTGTCCTTTAAAAAAAAAAAAACCAACACTGTATTGCAAGCAGGATGCTAAGATTAAAAAATTTACCTGAGTGAAGTAATGTCCCTGACTTTGTTTAGAGCCTAATTCCATTTATGAGTTCAATTGCCTACAAAACTGTCAAAGATAATTAGAAGAGTAACACATGAATTTATAATGTTTATCAATATTTTTTATATTTTTAATGAATACAAGAAGTCTGGTCTAAATATGAATATCGGCACTGGGTTGGGATTTTGAAGATGTAGGTTCAGTTTGAGTTGTTTTTCATCAGAATTTCTGTAAAAAGCACTGAAACACCAATAATAATGCTTGAAATGCATAGATAATTAGATAGATAATGCTTCAATAACATAAGGATTTCTGATGACTTTTCAAACTGTTACATAGTTTCCCACTACCATATTAAGAATTTGAGTGCAACTCCTTTTGATGGAAAGTGTTACCTTTGAAGAATGAATTTATTGAAAAATAGGATTATGGAATTTTGAATAAACCACATAGCAATTTCATATTGTGTATGATAAGTATTCAAGTAAAAAAGATTATTTTTATCTATTTGTTTAGCTCAGGAAATTGAGCCCTAATTGCTGTTACTCGTATGTTTTGGGCCAGTAATAAAAGTCATACAGTTCTAAAAAATCATGTCCTGTTCTGGCTCAGTCCACAGAGTTCATTGGGACAATCATACACTGTTCTTCTGTAAAGACTTGTTTTCCTCTGAACAGGTCCTCTAATCACCTTCCATTCATTACGACAGCCCATTACGTTATAAACCTGCCAGTCTCTGATGGAGCATACAGAGCTGTGTGTATTCATGACATCTAATGCCTGGCTTCATCTCTGGGTCCTGCAGCTGGGTCTTTATATAGTTTACTTGTCAGTATGACTGTCACTTCCTTAGGAAATGATTACTCCCCAACTATCATTCTTTTCTTTGGAGATTTGATGTAGAGTATCAGGAGTGTGTCAGATATATACAATTAGATCCTCCTCCCCTGATGAGAATACTCACAGTGAACACGTTCATCAGAGCTTGGGAGTCTCTTCAGATGAGCAACTAGCTCAGGTCAGAAGTTTTTTTGAGTAGCAATCTCTTTACATCAGGATGTTCAGACTTTGTTGTGTCCACAGTGGATGTGAGATTCTCCTGAATAACCGTGTAGAGATGATCACAGATATTTCCACCATCACATATTACTAAACTAATAAGGGAAAGCAAGTTCATTCTAGTCTGCTGAGAAGCAACAAGCTGTGAGTGTAGAATGTCACCAGTGAAGCCGATTTCTAATCAATTCATGTAGTCATCTCTTCCAACTCTCTTGTGAGCAGTTTCAACAGGAATCGTTGTCCATATGAGCAGATAGCTCCCACAAATAGAGCCAGTTGGCAATAAGTTTGTTTGCTCCCAGAGCCAAAAGAAAGTGTCATGGATCTTGCTAAAAAAACAGGGTAAGGAATCTATCAGGCACCACCCTGGTTGAAAAGCTTTGAAAGATTTCTGTATGTTTTACCCTTGATTCTCTCTCCTTTGCAGATTGTCTGAAATATATAGAAAGTGAGAGTACATGTGACTGTTAATAATAGGTTTTGCTTCTCATTGTCATTTTTGTTTTCCAGATCTGTGAGGATCCTAACGCAAGGATCAAAGTTAGACAATTAGAAAATTCTGGTGCACAGTTATTTTTCTCCCCATTATGGATGACTGGTGTCTAAAATCCCACTCATAAAAAGATTCTTTTATCTTTTTTTTTTTTTTTAAGATACAGCATATAGTATTGTAGGTTTGTCCTTTATTCTTCCTGACCTTATTGTCCCAATTATTATTGACTCCAATGCAGATTAGGATGTGCAAACCCAAGAACTCAAAACAGGGTATAGAACACCTTAGCACCTGTGCTCTTTACCAGACTGTGTGCTTACAGATAGCACAACAGTTATGTTTTATGCTGTCAGATGTTTTCCCATTCTTCTTCTATAAAAATGCTGGCTGTAGAGCACCAAAATTTAAATCAGCTTCTTAGCTCTTCACATTGCAAGAAAGGTGAAAGCAAAAATGGATTAACTCAGCAGCAGATCACAGGAGCTGTTTGAGTGGTTTGCATAATTCTGTTATCTAGATATCTTTGCATAGAGTAAATATCCTGCTAGAGCGCATGTAAATGCAGAAACTCCCCTTCCACCCCACCCTCAACTTCAGAAATTTTCTGCTGCATGAAAACCATCACCTCTATATGTTTCTGTTCTATCCTTCCTATAAAACTGAAGGTCAAACGGAGGTTCAGGTTTGACGGACTTACAATTATATTTATCAGTATGTGCCATTATCTCAACTGTTTAGATCACCGATCAGTTTCTTGCTATTTCCAGACCTTTTACCTTGACAGCAAAAGAGGATTCTGCATCCCAGCCCAGAAATACTGCACAATAGCATGGCAAATAATCTGCTGGTTACTGTAGGCCATATGTTTCAAGATACCATTTTGTGTGGTTTTCCACTCTGAAATTACTCATACATTTGGTATTATAAATATGTAATAGGAACCAAAACACAGCATTTTTACTGCTTACTGTTTGGTTGGTTACAATTTCAATCAGGAGAGATGCTTTGAAGTCAGTTGTAAACCTAAGCGTCACAAATAAATCAGAGTAGATATCTAGAGTAAACAGTAATTACTACTTGTAGAGAGTAATTTTTTTTCCTGGTTGGAAAAGAAAACCAAAACACCATAGCATTTAGGAAGAAAAAACTACTTTGCCTCAGAACTTCCAGAAGGAAAGTAGCAATCTGTCTTTGTTTAATCTCCATCATAAGTATTCAGTTCCCCCTGTTTGAAGTGTTTGTACCTGAATTTACTGGGCCAGCAGGAACATACCAGAAGGAAGCAGCAATTGATTCCACAGCAGAAGCTGAATGCCATTCTGTTAAGTCTCCTATGAGTTTACATTTAGAGCCAGATCATGAAAACTGGTTGACACTCATTAAAATGTTCCTTTGAGACATTCAGCAAGGCAGTGTGTGTGTATATAAAGATTCCTCAGCACTGCTCAGTTATACTGGCTAGTGCTGCCCTTTGGGGGAAAAGTTGGCTAAACTAAAATACTTGGAATGTTACAAAGTACTTCTCCAAATATTCATTGCTTTACTCACTATTTGGTGTTTCTAGCAAAAAAGAGAAAAAAGGCTAAGGAAAATAGGTAAAAATAGATTCTGCCAGAGACCTGCCTGACATAACATTGCCTTCAGCACGTTGTAGCAACTGCTATGGGCATGAAACTGAATTCCTCATCCCTCTTTGCGTAGGCTATTTTGGGGAATAGGAAGCAGGCAAGGTAGGGGAAAACTAGCAGCTCTGTGTTGTGTGTTTTCTATCATCTCCCACTTCCCTTATAAGTGGGTTGTTCTAGGGAAGAAAGTGTGGATTTTATGCTTGATCTGCAGTAGGGAACTGATTGTTACCAGTTGCTATTGAAGAAGGTAGGCATTTTTGAGCATCTGAAGAATACAGATGGAGAGAAGCTGCATCAGCAAATGAATTCTCTGCTAACAACCATGTGCAGAAGGGCCAGAGGGAGAGCACTGCTTACAGGGGTCCCAGAGCAGTCTTGGAGTGACGCGTAGCTGAGTGTGGTGGGTGGACAGGACTGGCTGCCAGACACCCACCCAGCTGCCCTCTCATTCCCCCTCCTCACCAGAACAGGGGCAGGAAAAACTTGTGGGTCGAGTTAAAGACAGGGAGATTGCTTACCAATGAGCATCATGGGCAAACTAGACTCGACTTGAGGAAAACTTATTTAATCTATCACCAATTAAAACAGATTTGCTTATAGTCAAACAAAACCAGTGTAAAAGAACACCTTCCTCTCACACACATACACACCATTTTTCCCAGGCTCAGCTTCACTCTCATTTCCAACTCTCCTACCTTCCCCCCACCCTCCAAGCAGTGCAGGGGGAGCAAGGGGGTTTGCCATCGGTCCATAACAGTTCCTCTCTACTGCTCTTTTCTCCTCACACCTTTCCCCCGCACCAGAGTTCCTCTGAGGAAATATCCACCCGCTCTGGCGTAGGGTCCTGTCTGGTTTGCAGCGTGGGTATCTGCTGCCCCATGGCCTCTCCACAGAACACGGGGGAGTCTCTGCTCGGGGCCGGGAGCGCTCCTCCCCGGCCTTACTGCTCCCAGGGCCATTCCTCACACTTTTCACCTCCAGCAGCCTTTTGCCCTTCCTCAGAGGGGCTTTCCCAGCGGCACCACTGATGGACTCAGCTGTGGCCCATGGAGGACCAGCTAGAACTGTTAAAGGGCAGCGTTAACCTCTCCTCACAGAGGCCGCTCCTACAGCCCTCCTGCTGCAGCCTTGACCTCTCCTCACAGAGGCACACCCTCCCCTGCAGCTCCATCACCAGCCCCACATCTGCACCCAATAGCACCCTGTTAAAGGCTCCTCAAGCTTTCCCGCCCTCAGCTGTGAGGGGTATTATTTGTAATCCCGCCCTCAGCTGTGAAGGTGTTATCTGTAATCCCGCCCTCAGCTGTGAGGGTGTTATCTGTAATCCCGCCCTCAGCTGTGAGGGTGTGGCTCCTTCAGCTCTGCCGCTGAGGGGCAGCTCAGAGCAGCCCTTCAGCTGTGGGCTCAGCACTTGGGCTGAATCTGTGCTCCAGCGTATGGCAGAGTTGTGTTGGGTACAACACAGCTCTGAGAAGGAGACTTGCTGGTAAGTATCAGTCTTATTTAGAAGATATTAATTTATTGTTAGCTTTCTCAAGTTTATTCTCTCAACCTTCTGCCTGCTGCTAAAGTCCTTATTGTTTAAAAATTTGGTAATGGTGGTTTGTAGTAGCAAGTTTTGTCTGTGGGGCTTCAGGAAAGTAATTTAGTTTTCGTGGGCTTCTGAGAAAATCTCTGAAATTTTAAAGGGAATTGTTAGACCCTTTGTTATTGTCATTTCTCTAGCCAAGATCAGGTAGTAGGGGTATTTGGGGGGGTGGGGGGACGACATGACAAGGTAGAAACTGTCTTTTTAGAGACTTATGTTTCTCATTAGAATTTGCAAAACAAGTAATTTATAAGGAATGGCAAAGAGTAAGTAAGAAATGGGAACTCCATTGTGTGGGTTTGTCTCTGGTGCAATGACTCTTGTCCAGTTAACTGAATTTAGAGAGGGCCTCTCTGAAGCCCCAATACAATGAAGAACTTGTTTAGTTTCAAGTGCGTTCTTAAGTCCCTTTGCTGTTTGTATATGTCAAAGTGCTGTTTTGAATTGGAGTTTCAGCATCTAATTTCAGACTTGAGTATTATGTAAATTATAAAATGGTCTTGTATGCATTGAAGTGCCATGTGTATTGCATGCCACAAAAACTGAAAAAAAACTGGGGTTTTGTCACATACTAATGAAGCCAGACACTTGAGGCAAACTCTTTCTATTATCTGAAACCACTACTGTTATCCTTGCCTTAGTAAACAGTTACTTACAAAAGAGAAGCAAACTCTGACCCAGAAAGGTAAATAGGTTTATATGTCTAAATCAATAAACCTAAGTATAATAATGGCAGTTAGATTTATAAAGTAATCCATAGTAAGTTTAGATGCAAGCTTTAAGTAATCTATAATGAGTTGATGTTTATTGTCTGCTCTTGTAATGGAAAGTAGTGACACTTGTGTTTTCCTAAAGCACACCTTTTTTATCCAGGTGGAATTGATAGTTGTCATTTCCACAAGGATGAATTGATTGAGTAGAAAAAATGTGGCATAAAAACTGTTTGTACAGAATCAAAGTTGTATCTCTTGTATAGACTACAATAGGAATAAGATTACGAAGGAGCAATTACTTCTGCGAGCTGAAGATTTTTGTTAATAGCTGCATTTTACAAATAACTGGAGTTGTAAAACAAGTGTCTGAAAACATACAGTAATTTGCTTGCAGTAGAACATTGTGTGTGATGTTATTGGATTGCAGTAATGCATGGGATTTGATAAAGGAACTTTAGGAATTGCTGCTCTATAGTTAGTGTTTTATAGAAGGTAGAATCCCCCAAAAAGTAAATTTCAGTTTAAAAGTTTAGACCAATTCTTATATGTAATTCATTCAGAAACTGCTCGAAAAGACAACTTTTTGTTAAAACTGCATATAGTATGAACAATGGGAAATTTTTAGGGCCTTGAGCAAATTGAAGACTTCAGGTAATCACTGACTGGAGGTAGTTAATTAGTGCAATATTCTGTACTTGTATTGGAAGTTTTTTGAAGGTACACACTCTAAGTTCCCTAATGTCTTTTTGATAATGAGTATATTATTCTATTTGAATATCACAGAATTTTCAGAGTTGGAAGGGACCTCTAGAGATCATCTAGTCCAACTCCCCTGCTAAAGCAGGATTGCACATTACTCAGGACTGCATCCAGGCGGGTTTTGAAGATCTCAAGAGAAGGAGACTCCACAACCTCCCTGGGCAGCCTGTGCCACTGCTCTGTCACCCTAACTGTAAAGAAGTTTTTCTGCGTGTTGGAACGGAACTTCCTATGTTCCAACTTGTGCCCATTGCCCCTTAAAAGAAAATATTCTGTTAAAGACAGAAATTTTGAAAAAGGGAGGGTGGGAGCACAGTAATAAGGCAAAGTAGTATGACACAAAAATATAAGATTTCTGTAATGATAGATTTGAAGCAGAAACAACAGAGCTGGTAACACTGTAGGTGACAAGAGTGGTGATGAAGTGAATCAATTCTGAATAGTTTGTAAGTGAGGAAATGTGATGGTCAGGAACAATAGAAGGATGCACATGAGGGAGCAGTGGCCCAGTCACAGAAGTGCAGGAGATGCAACAAAGATGCAAAATGAGAAATTATCCTTTGTTTTCCAGAGTGGCCAGAGAGCTTCAGAGGAGTTCAGGCTCAGAAGAACTGACTTTGTCAACTATTTACAGGTATGTCGGTAGCTGATGTTCTCATCAGTACCAGATATTCAGCTATTTGCAAAATGTAGCTGCTAATAGAAACAAGAGACCATAGTAATCAAATAGCTCAGTGATTTTTCCTTGGATTTTTCAGTGGTTTGTTTTGTTTGGGGGTTTTATCCACTTAAAATAAGGCAAGAAAACCATGCAAAAATACAATTTAATAAAAAATAGACAGTAAACTACTGTGAGGAAATGAGCAGCTGACAGACATAGTTTACTGTGATTGAGAGGAAACATTTATCTGCTTGTGAGAAGAGCAGGTTTGTAGTCATATGTCTCAACAGAAGGAGAGCGATAGTGGAATATCCCCTGAAGCAGGGGCATTGGAGTGTTTTGAGGAAAGGAAGTATGGTCTTTCCAAGAGAAGTGAAGACTTGTTTTCTTGGCCATTTCACAGCCTGGGTTGAAAGTTATATAGATGTTCTTGCACAGCTGAATGAAAAATTAATATATTCTGCAGGACAAACAGGTTTTATGCAAGACTAACTTAAATGTCTCTGTGTCATATGTATTTCTGGACACCAGTAGCACCAGGGCAGCTCAGTTCCAGACAGACTTTTTCTCTCAGGCCCTATACTAAGCTGCAATGGCACCACAAAGACTGTTCAGTCTGTACTGTACTATTTAGCACTCTGCAAAGCTTCAGTGGCTTCATCTGTTGATTTTTCAGACATCTGATCTGGTTCTGCAGAAGTCAACCTATTGAGACTTAGGTTGCTTTTCCGCAAAGCTGCGCAGATGTTTGTGCAGCACACTATACTATGTCTTTTGAAATCTGTACTGCTGTGTGTTTTCCCCATGTTCCACAGTATCTCAGTGTCCACTATTCTAGTGAAGAACCGGTGTGTTTAGGGATGCTGGGAGGGGCATAATATATTGTTTTATTTTACTTGATTAGGCATTTAAAGATATCTCTAATTTTCAGTCTGATGCAGATTCATTAACTGAGTGGCTACCTAGCAGTGACCTAGATCTGATCAAAAATTATTATGGATGAATTTTAATTGTTGGAGGGACCACATTAAAAATAGTAAAAGGCCGGCTAAAATTAGTGTGGTATCAATGATTTATGGGAAGTATTTGCTAAAGTCAGCCTGTATTTCAGTTACTAACAACTTAGACTTTTCCCTGGAAACTTCTGGCTGAGCATTGGCATGAGGATGCAATGTTGGTGCACATGGACATGCTTTGATGTCAGGTGTGCTGGTTCAGTTAATTTACCTCGGTATAGTCCAGTGTTTTCAGCCTTTCATGTTAGATCAAAAGATGTTTTTGAGGCTTCCACTAAAAAAACATAAATAAAAGTTGAAAAGAAAACACCAACAACTGATTAAATATCTCAAGATCATGCGAAAATTTTATATCCTAGCAGACTTGCTAGGAGTCCAAGTGCCTGAAATATGCATGGGACAGATTTGCAGACATTCAGGGAGGTTCATATGCCAATATACTTGTTCTGTGTTTTAAGACACTATATGTATGTATTTTCTTTTCTAAGCTCTGAAATATTTGAGCAAGTTTTTAAATCGGCGGAGTGTGTAAAACTGATTAAAAAAAAAAAAATTAACTTGACTGAACTTCATGTTGCTCCTTAAGCAAGATATAAAGATTGTGTTCAGTTAACTATAAAATGGGGTTTAAAAATTTGGGTCAGTTTCATTGATTAATAGTAAATTAAAAATTCAAAATATCTTCAGTAACTCCATTGTTCAATGATATCTCAAATTTTCTTAAGAAGCTCAAACTCATCATAAGAAGCATTCTACATTAGTTAGGTGTAAGAATTAAATTGGTGTGAGTTTTGTCTTCATATTATGTCTTATACTACCTAGTATGATTCAGCAAGATACAAAATAAAGGCTTTTAAAAAAACTTCTTCTCCATAGCTGAAGAAATAGATGTGCACGCCTTAACTTTTTCTGTTCTTGTCCATCTCACATTCTGCCACTAGAGGGTGATAAAATATTCTCAAGTTTCCCTTTTTCCCTTTTCTTTCCCTTTTTTTTTATTTCTTTTCTGTTTAATGTTTGAACTCCTGTTAAAACATATACCAATTTCTCTATCTCCAGATTTTATAAGTCCTATGGATTTTTCCATTTTTGCTAATAGATCTCTTTCCTGCCCTTGTGTATATGAAATTGTGTATGTTGGGTATTTTGAAAGGTTTTGATTGGGAGTTTGTTAGTGTGAGCACCTCAGGCTCTGTTATACTGCTGTGACTTGTCGGGTTTGCACTGACTCGTCCTTCCACTGCAAAAGGTGTAGGAGAGTGCTTCAGGCTTAAATATAGATCAGTACTGTCATCAGTTTCCATTCCCATCTTGAAAGGTAAACTATATTTTCAGAGCTGGAAAGACATGCTGAAATCACGGTGAGGGGTTTCCCGAGCATTGAATGCATGGTGAACTGGCAGCAGATCATATTCGACAGCAGAGACTGCTGTCCAGGAACTGCTGCTGGTTCTGTCTGCAGACAGAAAGAAAGCACTGTCCTTCCTCGAGGCAAAGCCTCCGATTTCTTGAAGACAGAGCCATCGTGCCTTATTAAGTCTTGTCTGCTTTATGAAGTTCAGAAGTCTCCCAGGTAGTCCACACAAATCACAGCAGCATAGTTCCCACTGATGTTTGCTGCAGCAGAGTGTGTAAGTGCCTCTACACAAGATGGGCAAAGGGGATACAGGTATCTTCAGTTTTTTGCAGCCAGGCAAGCTGCACTTTGTAAACTCACAGGTAAGAAATGCCTGCCATGATCATGGAAGAGGGAGAAAAGAGGCCATATCTGATGGTGTCAAATGTTTATTAAGGTTTCCGTGATGGAAAGTCTTTGGTGCTGGCATAAGGGCATTGAAAGTGATTCATCGGCATGAATAGGTGTCAGCTTCCCGTACATCATTTTAAAAATAAAATAAAGTAAGGCTTTTTACATAGAACATTTCTGTTGATGGTATTGCTTCTAAATACAGTCTCCCTTCCTTAAATACACTGTTCCTTGGACAGTGAAAAGGATGGTGCTCTGACCGTGACCCCATCTGCTAAAGACTGGATGAAGTAGTGGGTCCTTTTTAGATCAGGATGTGCTGCTCCTATTGTATCTATATGCCACCAAAACCAGAAAGAACAGTACCCTTCGGTGGGTGCTCAGCAATTCAGAGTTTCCAGGAAACCAAGCCCAATTAATGTACCTCAAGATGGGCCTACAAAAAGGGATACATTGAAAAATTACATCAATAGTCTCTTTCAAAAATCTACATTGCACCCAAATTTAAGTTCCTGTGCATTGATTTTCATGAAGTGTCAGAGGATTGATTTGGGAGCTTATCTTTAGATAGTGATGTTCAAGTTTTCTGGCTATTCCTGCGGATACCTGTAGCTAAGCTTAATGCCCTGCTTTTAACTATTTTATAAAGGCAAATAATAATACTAAATGAGGATCGAAAGGGAAAGAAGTGTATGGATATCAGTATAGTTTCTATTATTTCTCGTTTTCTATAATTATTACTATATTGGAAATGGAATATATGTTACTATTGGAATAAAAATATCATTGACACATTCTGTGGAAATGTGACTCTACATCATGTGACTCTACATCTAACATCATCCAGTATTATTACATTACTGCAAACTTTCTAGTATACATGGTATACAAGACTTGGCTACATTTTTGGGAACGTTCTTTCTACTGTTTCGTGTACAACATACACAAGTTACATATACACATGCATATAAAGATGCCTCATACTGTGTATATATAAATACAATTTTATAGATATCTTCATCTATAATTTGTTACTGGAGGTAAATATTTACCTATTGACTAACAGTAGTATATTTTTGAAATTTTTTTCAACAATACACAATGTTTGTATATTGTTTCACTGCCTTTTTTTTTTGCCCACCCACCCACCCCATCCCCTCCCCCTTCCCCCCTGCAGCTTAAGCAATTATTCAGATAAGTAAAGGAATACAAATTCTTGATCGTAGCATCCTAAGAATACTCTTTCTCATTGACATTCAGTGAGAATGGTCAGCTCTGATTTATAATTTAGTAGTGACATTTTTTCCCCTAAACATTGTGTTGAGAGTGTATAGTCAGGTGTTTATTTATGGGGGTTTTAGTAACTCAAAGTAAAACTCAATATTAATACCATATACTTCACAACATGTGTTTCCTTTAATGGCATTAGTATTTTACTTATACTTTAGTTGAAATAATATAGAAGTATAACTTAATAGACCATTTTAGCTCCAATAATTGCAAGGTATCTAATCTATTATCTAACTTCCCATTCTTCTTGGATCTTCTGTATTTGCATTTAATACCAATTATTCAAATAAAAGAATGTGTCCACTTCTACAAATATTAGATTTCTTAAATGGCATATAAAATCTTGTACACTGCTGAAAAATACTTTGACTATTGTAATAAGTTTACATTGAAGCAGTCTTGGATGAGAATGTTAATTGTAGGAAAGGAATACGAATGGGACTTGCATCTAAGAAAAAGCATTCTAGCATAGAGGTGTAATTAGTCTGCCTTACAGTACATAGGAATAAACACCCTCTGGTTCTTGGGCATGACTTTATTGCCATTTGTGTGGGTTTTGGTAACTGGGCACAGAAGTAGAATATACAT
Source organism: Charadrius vociferus (assembly GCF_000708025.1). NCBI lineage: Eukaryota > Metazoa > Chordata > Aves > Charadriiformes > Charadriidae > Charadrius > Charadrius vociferus. Next base: position 2,174,284 of record NW_009647735.1, on the reverse strand, counting down.
CTATTGTAAATTAACTTACCCTTCTTCAACCTTCAGCTGCCAGAATTAGTTGTTTGGCTTTGCTTTTATGTTTGTTGACTGACCAAATTCTCTTTTCTCAATGACTTCTGAATTATTTTCGAAAGCTTCTTTGACTGCTTTATCTCCCATTTCATTTCCTTTAATATCTACACAGGCTGGAATTCATACAAAAATGACATTGTTGCTGTGACATATTGCATTATTATAGACATCAATAATTTCCAAAGCTATTCCTACTCTAGTGATTGAAATTTCTAGGATGATATCAATGGCACTTAAAAGATCTGGAAAAGTGACAAATTGTAAAGGTTGTACTTTAGCAATCTAATTCAGTGCCATCAGGATAGCAAATAACTCAGTGGTATAACCAGATAACTAATCTAACTGGCATCTTCAACCCAAATTCACACATATGAGGCTACTAAATCCTGTCCCACTGTGATCTCTGGAATTAAAATGGAAAACATAATAATGAAGATTAATAAAAAAATACAGCATTAATTACAATGAGATGATTGCAATGAAATTTTTAGCCACGTAAGGGTTTGCAGAGAAGGTAAAGCAGTGCAACAAAACTTGAAAGGAAAATTAAACTCAAATGTTTGGAGGCCTGGTTGTGCTGGCATAATGTATACGCATCACCAGTTCTAAGAACCCTTAGAAGCTGGGCTGAATGGTGTTTTCACTTTTTGTTTCGGCTAGGAAAAAATACTATAGGAACTGCTACTTTATATTTTTCAGAAATTAAACCTTAGGTGCTTGTTAAAAGTATTTCACATTCTGACCAACTCAAAATCTGTGGTCTTACCTAGTAATTGTTAAGGATTCAAGGAATTACTAACCTTAAACAAGCAAATTTTAAGTCTTTAACCCTTCCTCCTGCCCATATTAATTGCAGCACACAAGATTAAATGTATTCCTATTTTTCCACTGCAGTCTCTTAATCTTTGAACTACCAACAATGAAATTGCTTCCTTGTGAGCATAAAACCCACAGTTGCTCAGATCACATTATTTGCCCACTTCGCTGTCCCTGCAATTATTTTTTGAATGCTTTAAGTATCTGATTTTCCACCGTATGAGGTTCGAAATTATTTTTTTCTACTACTACAAGGAGTTTCCTAATATGGTCACTTATTTAACTGTGCTTTATCCATCTTTCCTTGTGATGTCAGTCTTTCTAGCTCTGGATTGTTTACTCCTACAGGCAAAGTCTCTGTTCAAACAGAAAAATGTCTGTGCTTTCATGACACATCTGTAAGTCCCTACCCAATATCCATATCACTGCAAATATAAACAAACGTGATCATGACAGCCATTTAGGAAGTTCCGATGAATCATTTGCTTTAATACTTACAACCATTCCTTGGTAGCCAACCTCTACTCAAGAAATGATAATAGAATGTCATGTCCAAACCATTAAGATCAGCAAAGATCAGCTTGCAGGGGTAAACATTTGACACATACATGCAAATAATTTAAGTCAAAATTTTAGGTTTTGGAAACTGAATTCTTTCTCTATTTCCCAGAAGCCTCTTGATGTACTTCTAATTCTTTATTCTTTCATTGTTCAATTACAAAACTGAATTTGATGACCATAAGATAAGTCATTATTCAGTCATTCCTCTAAATATTTAAATTCTGCAGTAAATGTCATTTTTCCTTATTATTGGAGATATGGAGGTAATGAATTTTTGGTAGCTTGAAAGAATTCATAGATAATTTAAATTGACCACTTCTGTGAATACCTGACCTGAAAATTACCCTATGCTTACGCTGAAGTTAAACTAGGTAATGTTGTGTGTTCTTCAGTTCTGACATTTCATTGCATTGTCACATTATGATATATACAATGGACAAAGAAGCAGTTTTAAAGCAAGACTTAACTACATATGTTGTTCCACATCAACCCCTTTCTTTTTTTTCCTTATAATCTAAAGGCAGTCTTTTGGTTGTATAGGAACATTAGGATCTATAGGAATGCTGATTTTCAAAGTGAAATCCCTTAATTAATTTACTTTATCCATTACTTATATAGTCTGCACCTTCATTTGACTATTGTCATGCTAACTTGATCCCTTTATTTGAGAAAGCCTTTTAGCAAACTGTTGCTCTCTGACACACAGTATGTGCTGGAGAATTAAGAAACTTCTGGCTATGTATGTGTGCTAAACTTTAAGACAATATCACAGGCAAGATTATCCCTTTTTAAACAGCAGATTGTAGTATTTCTGTGTCTATAAATGCAACACATAAAGCTCCTTATTACCAAATGCTTTATTAACATCAGAAGACAGTCTTATGACATGATCTATGGTTGATTGATTTGCCTGAAAGCCACCTTAATACTGAGGAAGAAGATTATTCATCTCCTGAAAGAATGACAGTCAACAATAAATCATTTTCTCCATCTTCTTACATAGCAATGAAGTTAAGACTATCAGATGATAAGAACCTAAATCAAAGCATGGTCCCTTTTTTCTTTTTCTTTTCATTTTTTTAATAGGCAATGCATAAAATTGCTTTTATATTTTTTTGATCAACTTAATGCTACAAACATAATCACTGTAGATATAATGAGATATCAAAAATTTAACCACAGTAGGAATGTGGGGTTTTTTTTCTCATCTTACTTTATTTTTTTACTTGATTTAAGAACACTTTAACTTGTTTTATAAGGTAATATACTTATTAATTTAACCAAATTTAAGACATATTTTCTTTTAATATCAATGTTGAAAGTGTGGTTTAGTAAGGGATTGTTTGTTTGTTGGGGTTTTTTTTAGCTCCTTCAGTGAAATATTTTGGTGATCCAATAGTTGGAATATTTATGGAATGGTTTTATTCCTTTATGTTTATATTGCTTTTGAATTTCCCTCGTGTGTATTTTTCCTTTCCCATACTAGTAACACTTAGTTGTGGTATCCCATAGAATTGCCAAGGCAGGAGAGCTGCAGCAGCAAGATGTTTTCCAAGAACAACAAATGTTAGGGATAAATCAGCACGGTCCCCTAATTTGCCTGTCCTCAAGAAGAACCATTCAAGTGCAAATGAAATCCTGAATTTCAAAAGGATTCAGGATTTTTAAATGCCATATGAAAGCAGGAATAATCAGTTTTGAACATTTTGATATCTGCCTGGCCCTGATTGTGCACAAACAGCAAAGGAACAAGATCCGAGGGCAGAGACTAAGTTCACTAATTGAATGGTGAGTTGCTAGGCTGTAAGCATTCCCTGGGTAAAACTGTTGGGGTTTGAGGAAGTACAATGAGGAGTATAAAAGATACAAATATTAACATTATTAATTTTTTACTATTATCACATTTGTTTTTCAAAATGCATAGTAACAGCGATCTATTCTTAATGTTACCTATTATTAAGTAGGCTGAAAGTTAGACTTACTGGTACACATAGTAGTCTACTCAATTAAGCTAAGGCATCAAAGTCAATAGACTTATGTTTTATAGCTGCTTTGGGATGCCATGCTGTATGACGTTTATACAAGAGGCTTTTGGCACTTCCTTAGATTTGTCAGTTCAAATCTGGGCAAGCTTATATTACATCTGTAGCTTTTTCTATGTATTTTATTAACTTTATTCAAGGTTTTGTGTATAAATGGAGAAGAGACAACAAGAAAAGAATAGAAATTCATCCTAACTGGAAATTGCCCAAAGCAACAATGCTAGGTACCAATATCACTAACCAAATGCAAAATTTTAGGCTTAATATGCACTGTCTCTTTTAATGTCAAGTAATACCCATTATTATTTCTAGTTGCATTAATGTTTTCCATACATACCAATGAATTTGTGATATTTCAAATTATTAAGTAACTGAAGTAGAGGCTGAAATGGCAGTCAAAGTGTCAGAATTGGCATGTGGTTCCAGCCAGTCATTCATTCTACTTTTCTGTAGCAGTATTAACTACTTGTGTTTTATTGCATTCTGGTTGTGCAGTGTCATATATTAAGGTAAGGGTTTTTTTTCCAGTAAGGTCAACTGAAGTCATTGGGAACTGTGTTTGACCAGACAGCACCTTAGAGCACGAATTACTGAAAAATTTGAACTTTTGTGCCAACCAGAAAAATCAAGATTAAATGATATTTTTGCTCCCAGTCCTTTTTTATCTCAGCTTATTATTTAGTAATGGCAATAACAACTCCTCTTATCTAACAAGGTTTTTGAAAAATAATAGAAGCATTATTTGTGAAGCACACAAGTACTATAGTAACGACTATGATTGAAAGCACTCGAGTAAATTAACAGCACTATCTGCAGAGCAAAGTTTGAATAGTGTGCAGCAAGCATAATGTCAGAATTTGAATTGGAAGGACAGAATACTTGTAAGTAACAAGTTTGGCATCATCCAGTCTGTGTTCTTACTGCCGCAAGAATCCTGGGGCAGGTGGAAAGAAAGAGGTGATTAGTCACAAAATAAAGAAAAATGTAGATTTTTAGGAGTACCAAAACAGTCAGTCAAGCAGAGTCTCACCACCTCCTATTTTTTCAGAAAATATGTTTAACAAATTTTTATATGTGACTATATTGAATCAAAACTGAAAAAGTGAAAGCTTAAAAAGTGTCTGTATTTTATTGATATATGCAATACTTCTTGTTTGCCTGTGCTAATGCATAGTACTTTTCCTAAAATGTAAAGAAGAAAACAAATACATAGACTAAACAAAGTGTTCTTCAACAAAAATTCTATCATTTCATAACACCTTGGAAGTCTTAATTTGCAACTTTTTGAGCTTTTTTTTTTCTTTTTGGCATCTATGCAGTTTTTTAGTCTCACTAACCATGACACTAATAATAGCATCATTTTCCTAACTGCTTCCTGTGGGTCCCTATAAAACCATTTTGGATGAGTACCTGTATTTCTCCATATCATGAAAGATGGAGCAAAATGTGATAATAATTTCTATTCCTGAGAAATGTGAAAAAGTAATTCTCTGATAAGGTGCCTGACAAACACAATTAAGTCCGCCTGTTCAGCTGTACAGCTTTTCACAACTCCACAACTAAATAGTTCCACTTCAATGCATAAGAATTTGCTGGGGAGAGGGGAGGAACCAATGCTACTCCTTACCTAATTTGTGCTGTTCTTTTCTTGCATCATAAGAAAGATACGCTCAGTTGGGAGAAGAAGATCCAAGAAAGAATCTTGACACAAAATAAGAAAAAGTGCATTAATTCACCTTTAATATTACTAATCTCTCAGTCATCAGTACCTATATCTGTATTTTGTTAAAATTTAGATAAATTTGTGTTGCGTTACTGTTGACTTCATTTGAATTTAGTGCAAACAAATTTGTTCTTTGCTGCCCTGCAGGCTGTGTAGTGGTGGTTGTTGTTTGTTTGGGGTTTGGTTGGTTGTTTTTTTTTAAAGGCATAGATGCTTCTGGCAAAAATGTACCTTCATTATTTCTGTTTCTGCTTTTTAAGTCATTTCTCATACTATGGACTTTAGATAATTCAGTGAATTAGGGACTTCTTGGTAGTTTACTGTTTTGTTTTTCTTTTTTTTTGAATCCTTATTGTTTTTAGCATTCTGAAAGCTTTGTTGAGGCTTTGTATTTTCTTACTTGACTGTTGTAAACCCACTTAGCATTGCCTTATCAAGTGCAACTAATTAACATCAAAGGGATATTGTTATTCATTATCGTACTATGATCAGTCATGTATACCGTGTATGCTGAATTGGCTCTTTTGAATCTCATTCAGTATGCTTACTTTAAGTTTCTTATAGATTGCCCTCATTTGCACAGTACTAGACAAGTTAATATGCATATGCATTTAAGTGGAAAATTACCTCTTCCTGAAAAACCATCAGACCTGTCTGTTGGCATTTTCTATAAAATATATACACAAATATTTCACTACTAACCAGCAAAGCTTGCCTATGCTTCTTTATTTCCCAGCTCCCTCTTGAATTACTGGGTTCACGATCAAAACCCAACCTGCAAATTTCTGCTAGGTTTAATTTCGTCTCATAGGGATCTGGTTTCCTTACTTGTGTTGGTTATTGAGGACCCGTAGATAGGCAAAGGGCTACATAGATACCCTGGCCATTTTCTATTACCTCGCCACCACCCAGAGAGTGGTGGTGAATGGAGCTAGATCCAGTTGGTGGTCACACCAACACAAGTGGTGTTCCCCAGGGCTCAGTACTGGGGCTGGTTCTCTGTAATATCTTTATCAATGACCTGGATGAGGGAATCAAGTGCATCCTCAGTAAGTTTGCAGATGACACCAAGTTGGGTGGGAGTGGGAGTGTCGATCTGCTTGAGGGTAGGAAGGCTCTGCAGAGGGATCTGGACAGGCTGGCTGGATGGGCCAAGGCCAGTGGTATGAGGTTCAACAAGGCCAAGTGCTGGGTCCCAAACTTGGGTCACAACAGCGCTACAGGCTTGGGGAGGAGTGGCTGGAAAGCTGCCTGGCAGTACAGGACCTGGGAGTATTGGTGGATAGATGGCTGAATGTGAGCCAGCAGTGTGCCCAGGTGGCCAAGAAGGCCAACAGCATCCTGGCCTGTATCAGGGATAGTGGGGTGAGCAGGACGAGGGAAGTGATCATCCCCCTATACTTGGCACTGGTGAGGCCCCACCTCAAATACTGTGTTCAGTTTTGGGCCCCTCACTACAAGAAAGATACTGAGATTCTGGAGTGTGTCCAGAGAAGGGCAGTGAAGCTGGGAGGGGTCTGGAGCACAAGTCTTCTGCGGAGCGGCTGAGGGAACTGGGGTTGTTTAATCTGGAGAAAAGGAGGCTGAGGGGAGACCTTATCACTTTCTACAACTGCCTGAAAGGAGGTTGTAGCGAGGTGGGAGTCAGTCTCTTCTCCCAAGGAACAAGCAATAGGACAAGAGGAAATGGCCTCAAGTTGCACCAGGGGAGGTTTAGGATGGATATTAGGAAAAAATTCATCACTGAAAGGGTTATCAAGCATTGGAACAGGCTGCCCAGGGACACGGTGGCCATCCCTGGAGGTATTTAAAAGACACGTGGTGGTTTTGGCAGTGTTAGGTTGATGGTTGGACTTGATGATCTTCGAGGTCCCTTCCAACCTAGACAATTCTATGATTCTATGATCGCAAATACTCTTCTACTTCCATTCTGTCTGCGCAGAATATGCTTTCCAGTTCCTGAAATAAAAGGGAATTCCATTGCAGAAAATGTCTTGTTTCTGAAACAAAACCCTGAAACTGCAACTCTCTAGGTTTTCAGTTTTGTTTCTGTCAGTATATCAAAATAGGTCTGTTCCCAATATTCTAGATGTTTAGAGAGAATTTTGATTCTCATAATTGAAGAGGGAGTATTAAGCATGCAGAAATGCAACCTAATAATTCTCAAAAGCTAACGTATAATTTTACATTGAAAATAGCTTTCCTGCCATTTTATAGAATCACACATATGGATGTCTCATGACTTATACAACTACCAACTACAACCATAAAGTTAGGCTAGTTTTTAATTAGACATGAGGTGAATACATATGCACCTTTTCCCTGGATTTCCAGCCATATGTATATGCATATACTAGCTTTATATTTTTATGCCTCTTTAATGTCAAATAGTTTATTGGAAGTGTATTTACACATTGTATATACATTTATGGCTATATTGAAGGTGTTCTGTATGTACTACTTTGAATTTAAAGAAAAATAAAAACATCTGAAATACAGTGAGGTCTGTGTTGCAGCCCATAAAAATAGCAATTTTCTATTATAAAACTGAGATTGTGTTATGTGCTGTCGTGGTTTGGCCTCAGCCAGCAACACAGAACCACGCAGCCGCTCGCACAACTCCCACAGCCGTGGAAAAAGAAATCGACAGGGCAAAACTCGTGGGTTAAAATAATGCAATTCAACAGAACAGCAAAAGGGAAGATGAAAACGCGATTACAGTACTGCTGCGAAGCGCACCGACCAGACCCACGCAGCCACAGCCCAGCCCCAAGTGGCGACGGCTCTCCTCGCCCGGCTAGCTCTTCTTATAGCCCGGGCATGGGTCACGTGGGATGGAATACCTGCCCCCTGCCGGCTCCTTGGGAAATTGACCCCATCCCTGCCGGAACCAGGACATGTGCTTTGGAGTGTTCTGTTTTGAATAACATTAACTCCAGGATCCTTTTTTACTTATTCTGCTTCTCACTCTTTTTTTCCTGTAGTCTTCCCATATTTTGTCACATTAGAATGAACTGACTGTTCTTGCTGTTTGCCACCTCCTCCTCTCGTTCAGTCTCTGGATTTGGATGACTTAACCTGGCTTTGCTAATGTCTGTTAATCGTATGAAAATAGGTGAGTGTGGGCATCTTGATCCTTCCCTTTCCCGTTTGGAGATCTTTCTGTACAGTTTCCCTTTGCTATCTGATGTGGGCTTCTGGCATCATGGTGTTAAGTTCCTCTGGCAGTTACAGCTTCCCTTAGGCATTTCTTCCATGTCATCCACTGCACCCCATTGAAACTGAAGTTTTTGTCTTCAGGGGGGATGTACTTCACCCAGTTCAGAGTTAAGGTAGAGCATAGCCAGGTTTTCTAGTGTGTTGTGTTTCAATCCCAGTAGGAAGCTAAGAACCACACAGCCGCTTGCTTACTCTCCCGCAGCAGAATGGGAGAGAGAATTGAAAGGGTAAAAGTGAGAAAACTCGTGGGTTGAGATAAAGAGAGTTTAATAGGTAAAGCAAAAGCTGCGTGTGCAAGTAAAGCAAGATAAGGAATTCAATCACTGCTCCCCATGGGCAGGCAGGTGTTCAGCCATCTCTGGGAAATCAGGGCTCCATCACATGTAACTGTTACTGGGGAAGACAAATGCCATCACTCTGAATATCATCCCTCCCCCTGCCCCACTTTCTCCTCCTTCCCCCAGCTTTATATGCTGAGCATGGCATCATACGGTATGGAATATCCCTTTGGTCAGTTGGGGTCAGCTGTCCCAGCTGTGTTCCCTCCCAACTTCTTGTGCATCCCCAGCCTACTTGATGGAGGGTTAGTATGAGAAACAGAGGTCCTCTTCTTCCAGCTCTAGATACTGTATCAACTTGAATTTTCAGATCTCTTTCTTCTGCTTATTTGTTACAACATACATCACACCATGATAACATGCCTTTAACATTTGCATAAAGTAGTCTTTGAGTATTCCCAGTTGAGAAGACTACGTTATTGATATCTCATTTCCTCTGGGTGTATGTTCCTCTCTGTAGCAGGTATATTGAAAGCCCAACTGATTTTTTCCATGGATTGCATATGCTATCAATTTTAGATTTGGGGAAAGTGGTGATGTCTATTTATGTGACTCACCCCCTAAAACATATTCACTTATTCTCCATTTTGAATGACAGTGACTTCTTTTGTACTCTGTCTTTCATAGTTTTTTATAGAAAGGAAAAAAATCACTTGCAAACTAAGTTATCATTCATGCATTCTAGACAGTTTTAACATAACTTGAATATGCAAGTTGGCCATACGTGCAAGCATAATCACACATGCTCTGGAAAAGCAGGTGAACTAGAAAAAATTTATGATTTTGACACATATACGCCTGTTCCTTAGCCAAGCTGCTTTCATGAGCCAAAAATAAACAGAGAAAAGGAAATGGATAAGGAAAAAAAAATTCAAGCAAATTCAATACCTAGGTTTAGAACCAGCATGAAGGTTGGATGATCAACTGTATTTGGATCTATGAAGCTATATAACTCTGCAGGTGAATTTTGGACATTGTTGTGGATCTTCTGGAAATGGACAAACGTAAGGAACAGAGTATCTATGACAAGTTCTAGTGTTTGCTTGAATTCTACATCGTATCTTGAAATGTTCCCTCTTGAAGGAATACATAAAGGTCAGGATGTAAATGAGAGACGTTTCCCTAAAGAGGAATAAAGGCTGGTGTGATGTTAGAAAGGCTCACAGAAAGAATGAACTGTGTCCCCCGCTGAATGTTTAGCCACGGTTTCAGTTACACTGAACAGTTTGTACCAGTTTAGACAATAAAAACGAATGAGTTGCATGCTTACATGACAGTATGTGCGAAGAGGTACAATGACTACAGATGTGCACTCGGTACCAAAGGAATCAAACTTTGCTGAAGATTGGTTTTATTGGATTTTTGGTAGTAAAATCTAAAGAAACTCAGTAGATGGTAGCTCCTGTTCAGGTATTTTTATACATGTTGGTGTATATATATATATAGCACCAAACTTTCAAAGGAGTCTTTCTCCTGATACCCAAACACAATGGCTGATTTTCCATTATGTCCCTATTTTCTCATCTTTTAAACAGCCTTAATCAAAGGTCTGGGCTTTGGATACCTACAAATCTTTTGAATACAGTGGTTTTTTTCAACTGGATGAGGGTGATTTTAAAAAAAGTTAATGGCTGATTAAAAATACATGTTTCCAGTGGCTGGGGGCAAAGCATAATTTGAATTTTATGTTTCCTGTAATTACTCTAATTTCAAAATTAATGGGCTAGATGAGACCTGAAAGAGTAATATAATGCTAAGTGTTACTAGCACGAGGATTTGTACTCTAAGACCATTTCTTGCTAGAGCTGTCCACCTTTGCCAAACTTCATCCCTTATAGAGATTTGAGACTAAATACAGCTTAGTCTAAAATTAACAGTTAGAAATGCTGATTAACATGAATATAATGTTTCTCTCTGGTTAATGTGTACTTTTGCAAAAAGGTAACATCCACTACTAAAATTGAAAGACAGTGCAAAACTTTTTTGTCTATATTAAAGTGTGTTTTTTTTAAAAAAAAAAAAAAACAACCACAAAAAAACCCCAACAACAACCAAACAAAACACACACACAAAAAAAAGGACACCGCGAAACCATTGTGAATAGGAAGTATTACTGTCTTCCTGTAAGTCAGGCCACGTAATAGCATCTGGGGGTGGAAATAAAGATGCATAAGAAGGAAAAAAAGTGGTGTTATTATTTAGTACAAGTTTTACTTATTTTTTTATATATATTTAAATATGGCTCATTGGAACTGCATTTGAATTTCAATAGTTTACAAGTGAGAGTTGACATATGAAACAAGCATGGGTGACAAATTTCCTGTACTTGTGTATCCTCTTGCATGTCATGTAGACCTTTTTACATTTAAGACCAAAATGCTATCATTACCACTAATTTAGTAACTGTTTCACTTTCACCACATAGAGCTTACCAGTATATTTGTTGAAATTGTCAAATTTAAATAATTTTTAATAGATCACAAAAATGCATACATGCCAGCACTATAAACACAAGTACCTTTGTATCAAACTTATTGTCTATGCAAGGAGTACTGCTTCTTAATGTGGGGGGAAAAAATGAATCAGTTCTCTTAAACATTTTAATTGTCATAAAAATCCTTTATTAAACATGATGCCAATTTAGTCTTTTTTGGTTTTTGGTAATTTTGGAAAAAGTCATCTTCTATTTTGCACTGACTGAAAAATCTAATTTGACATTTTTTAAATGAAAACCGTCATGGTATTTAAGGATGAACTTAAGCTCTACTAATTCTATTAAACTGCAGGCTGCCAATGAGTTATAAAGTCTAATTAATCATTTTGTCAGCTTTGCCTTCTGAAGCTAGTCAATATAAATTTGAATAAATCGGAAGCTGTTGACCCAGGCACCTCTGGATGTTCTGAATAAAGATGTGCCAGTTGTAAAATACTCTTACTACCTATTTTGACTGTGTGTAGTATGCACAAATACAGCAGGGAACTATTGAGTCCTAACATACGGGCATGGTGGCAAAGTCTTAATTTATATTATTTATTTGTGGTGATAAATAAAGGAATATCTGTAGTGATTTCTTATGTGTTTCATCTAGACATAGTGGTTTTAAGGATAAAAACTTTTTAGTCAAAGTTTGTCGCTGACACTGCAGTGTGACATGTCACATCAGGTTGCATCAATAGAGCCATGTTATGTAAAAGTAATGAAATGTGACTGATAGAACCCAAGATACTGTAACATACTGTAACATAATGTGTCAGCATTTCTTTAATGGAGCCTTTCAGGAATGCTTTTTGGTAAAATACCTTAAAAAATCAGTTACAGAAAGTGATGAGGAGATATAAAATATCTGCACTCAGTTCCTGCAAGGAACACTTGAAGTAACCTAAATAAAAATTATTTCCACTAACTTCATAAAACACACATCTGATCTGTAAAGTTACAACAATGAAGTATACGTATAATCTCAGATAATTCTGTAACTGTATTTTATGAAACTGATTTCCCGATCCTCTATGGGAATAAAAATTTCCCTGCGTTTGATACAAGATTAAGTTGTCGTGCCCATGTTATTGGAAGTTCTCTGAATCTATTAGAAAAAAAACTTGTATTTCCCTAATTTATTATAACAATCTGGGGAACCTTATTTCCATTTTAAAAAATCCATGTTCCTGGAAACAAAATGATTATTTACTTCTGTAGAGGTCATATTGCGTCTTTTTCTTAATATCTCGCTAAGCTTTTGAACCTGAAAGTGGAATAGCATTGTGTGAAGGATGTGACATATAAAACACCATTGCCACTGACATCCTTCTTCTGAGGATGAAAGACAGTGAACTGTTTGTCTTCAGCAGATTAACAGGGAAGGTTGTTTTTGTTTGTCTGACTGGTCAAGGACAATTTACAGTTCAGTTACTCTGAAGGAAAGACTTGTTGATTTGAGAGCACTCCTATTATAGCTCCAGGTAGAGGATGATAGATTTAGCCGTCATTGTGATAAACTGCAGCCTATACGCTGGCAATACACAAAATAAATAAAACACTGCTAGATCTGTTTGGTTCAGCTACTTAACAGCAAGTGCTAGAATGTAGGTGTAGGCTTCTTTAGTGAAGGTAACAAGGATTTAAATGTTCCCTTTAGTCCAAACGTATCCAGGCTTTCTGAGAATATTTAAAAATTGCTAAGAGGAAAAAACAAAGAAAAAAAAAAGACTTTTTTTATAAAAATGACTTTTTAATCCAAGTAGGTCAAAAGTAAATTTTACTCTTCCTACAAAATACTCCTACTTTGCTTTACATAGTTAAACACTTGTTTTCTCAATTTTATTCTTATCTTTGAATTTCTGAGTCAAAAGTTCTTAAAAATCTAGTTCACCCCCTGCCCATGGAAGGCTGTTCTCTGTAGAATATCCTGTCTTGGAACAACCACTGTGACAAAGAATGCACAAATTTTCTCATAGGTTTAATTGATCTATTACTTTAGTTGCTTATTATCTGGTTGGATATTACCCCTGATAGCCATTATTGTTCCATTAGAGCAGTCTCGTCAATTTTTAATTGCTTATCATTTCTTTTAAGATATATTCATTATATATATATCAACTCCTGTTTTATTTGGTAATGGAAGTTGTTTGTTATGCCACTAAGCTTTAACTAATAGGAATTTTGTGCTGTGTAATATTAATTTTTATTATTTTGCTCTTGGTGACACGAGAGAAATCACTGCTAACAGTATTAATTCCACCATATTCTAGACAATTATACCACTCTAGAACTTTACATTTAAAATTAAAATGTGTACACCGAAGGAAAACTATTAGAATTGTAAAAATAAATCAATTGTCCTGGTTTGAGGTAAAACATGACCAATTTTGTTCAGTAACTTTCCTTCTTAGCTGGGCCTCTTCTAACTACTGAAATTAACAGCACATTGTGCAGACAATGTTCGCTCTCAGAGTGATAAGACCTGTGTTTACAGCTGATGCCCAGGGATGGTATGCAGAGAGGCTGTTGCTTATACTTACTGCTGTAACACCCAAGGGCAGCAAATTTTGTTATTTGCCCCGTTGGAGGGTTGGAAGTGGAAAAGTGCAGTGGGGTCTCACCTGCGGGAAGGTGCAGACAGGACAGGTGACCCAAAACTGACCAACAGGGTATTCCATCCCATCTGCCTCATGCTCAGTATAAAAGCTGAGGGATCAAAGGGTCAGCGCTCTCTCTTCAATGGCTGGCATCCGAGGAGGACTCTCTTTGCTCATCTGTCTTTAATCCCAATCCTGAATGCAGATCCAGAATCCAGTTCCCGTCCATCGCTGAGTCCGGTCTGGGACTTCCCCAGTGCCAGCCAGTGTCATGATTGTCATCCTGGGAGCTTGATACGGTGTTTTATATATTTAATTTTTTCCTTTTATTTTATTATTAATATTTTATTAAAGTAGTTTAGTTCCTTCTAAACTTATAAGTCTCTTTTTCCCTCCTCTGCCTCTCTCTTTCAAGAAGGGTAGAGGGGAGCATCTGTCTGTCCCATCTGGGGTCCCCCACGTCCCCAGTAGCCAATTCGCCCTAAACCACAACATCAATTAAAAAAAAATGTATTTTTACCCTGCACTTTCATGCACATCTAATTCCGTGCTTCCCTATGCAGTATAGGCTGATCTTGAATTTTCCAATGCGTTGTGGTGCAAATAACGCTAGCTAATATATTGTACCTGAATACCTACTGATTTTTAATTCAGTGACATCAGGAACTGAAAACAAGGAAAAATTTATGTCCAAACCTCAAAATTTAACCTCCATTTTTCATTAGGACATGGTGTTCAAAAAACAAACTATCCAAGCAAGAACAAAGCCATTAAAGTAAGTGTTTGTTTGTATGTAAGGCATGAATAATATGTGCTATAGAAAACATCATCTGAAGAAAACAAAGCCCATTGACAGTTCTGAATCTGTAGTTTGCAGTGCCCAGTGCCACCCACAATATATGAGCATGTCTCTCTGTTCCATCTAGTGGTTAGATCAAGAATGGAGGAGAAATCAGTCCTTTATTATTTTCATCTTGCTGTTCAAGCAGCAAAGATGAGATCTAGATTGAGAGATCATATGTTCAGCATCAGTACACTTCACTTCCAAAAGCAGTTACATAGCTTTCGGTATTTCCGGATAGGTTTGGTGTTTTTTTAAACACTCAGGTTTGCAAAAATTCTTCAGAAGTTAATGATAGCACCTAAAACACCAGGTGAGTTTGCCTCTGAATAAAGACTGCATGGATCTTTCATTGTTTTGTGTCCTTCCCTTAGTGTGATTATTATCCTTGAGATGCATTTGTACCTATTTAAATACTGTGAAATCACCTACTGATTCAGGAAACGATGGCTTTCTGAATAGGACTGTTGAAATATAGGGAACTGGCAATTCTACATGAAATTCTTTGACACACAAAAGGCATGAGGAAGTCACCCCTTCTGCCCTCCAGAAAGGGGATGACAGTAGAAAAACATTCTGCTTTATTCATACCTGAGCCTTGAATGGAAAAGTTTCCTTATTAAATGAAATACTACAGAGTTATGTTGGATAGTTCTTTCAGTAAGGATGGACTGTTTGTTGTTTCTCTGATACCATTCTGTGCTTAATATTGGTATTTCATTGGTGGTCATGAAATACTATTTTATTAGTGTTTTTCTTTGCTATCATGTTGACCCACACAGAAAAATACCTATCGCTTTTAATAATATTAACTATTTTAGGGAAAAGGAGGAAGAGATGATATTGCAAGTAAAACTCAGTTTGACAGTGAAGAGTAAAACTAGTATTACTGTTGGTTGGTTGTTTTGGGGTTTGTGGTGGTTTTGTTTGGTTTTGTTTTTTTTTTAAGGAAGCATTTGCATATTGACAAAGTCAAATTTAGAAAGCACTAAGTCTATATAACAAATTAGTAATTAATCATCTGATAAGAATATAACAATGGTAGGGAATATTAAAGGAGATGTAAGCATTATCAATAAAACTTCAGTGCAGATAGGCTTGGTTCTGGGAGGCAGAAGTGTGGCAATGGCTATGGTTTCTGCAGGTGATTTTGATGCTCTATGTCATTTATTTAGTAGGTTGCTTACAAGGAGAGAAATGAGGACCTAACATTGCAACATTCTTTCTCAGCTAATCACTACTGTTTCAAATCAAAATGTTGTGTGGAGAACACTTAGAAAGTTTTAATACTGGCAAATTTAATCTTCTCTTGGCTTTTTTTAGTAAGTTATACACAGCTCTGTTCTTCCCATTGTACAGGTTGATATTTTTATTTTTTAATCTCTTCCCTATTTTTTGTAACTGACTATTTTTTACTGAAGTTGTTTTATTTAATTGAGTTCTTGAATAAGTTTTACTTATCTTTGGTCACAGTAAACTTAATTTGTTGCACATGCACTTACTCTGCACAACAGTATATAATTACTGAAACTGCCAATGAAAAGACAAACTACAAAACAATGAATAAAATGCATGCTATATTAAATAAGGTATTGAATTCTATATGACTGCACAGGGCAACAAACTAAAAATTGCTGAAGAGTCCAATAAACAAGGTAGATTGTCTTACTTGAAGGTATTGTGTCTGCACAGATCTGTGAAGAAACAGTCACAAGTTGTTTTGTATGAATGTGAAATGAGATAAAGTTTTGAGCTTGCAAGTACTTAATAAATACATTATTACTCGCTTGTTCTAAGAATAATAGAAGGGGAAAATAGTGGAGAATCCAAAATGGGCTTATTCTTGTCCACTCCCTTGTGCCTTATACTGAGAATGCATGTAGAGGAATTCTTAACTAAATTATACAGTTCACACTTCAGCCATTGCCTATCAAATATGCTTAACTTTCTTGATCAGTACAGCAAGCTTTAAAAGCAGCTTTGAAGAACGGAAATAGCCAATACATTTGAGGTAACTGTGAGTAGGACTAGAAGAGGACTAAGCCTCCCAGTCTCTCAGCAGTTGAGTTGCCAAACACGTACTTAACTGTCTGATTCCTAAAATAAATGTTCTGAGCAGTCTTGAGTGTTAATTCCAAAATTTTCAAATCAGTTTTTCCACTATGAATTTTCTTTCCTTTAGTTTAGGATTCATCTGAATCAGGTGGTCCAAAAAACATTTAAAATGGGGGAATTTCTATATGCTTGAGAGTTGTCCCTTAAAGTGTAACTTAATAGCAAATCAGTGCGTAGTTGATGACAATCTAGGGGCTTTCTCATAGTTCAGCTGACATTTAGAGAACTGGTGTTGTACAGTGAGACATTTTGGTTGCCCCTCCAAAAGAAAAACCTGTACAAATTAAGTGATTTGAGAATGAGGTGACGTGGCAACACTGATGTGATTTTAATGGAATAATTAGCTAGAAAAGCATGTGCTGTACCAATTGCATGAAGAGATTGTAAATGCATTCTGGTTGTATATAATTTATTGCTTTTTCCTCTGTGATTAGAGAAAGCGAACAAGTCCATCTCTGCACTCAAGGAAATCAGGGAATCAATTTCATGGAAGGAACAATAACAAACAAACAGAAAGCCTATATGTGCTAGCACAGGCATATTCACATTTACAATCGTGCAGGTTAAGCAAAAAAGTTTCTTCTTTTTGTACCGTGATTTTTCATTTTGTACTACAGGCTTTTAGGGTTATTAAATGTCTACATTTTAAACTGTATTTCATCAACAGAAGCAGTGTACAGGAGCCAAATTCTGTTTTTTGATACGCAAGCATTACTCTCACTGATTTCATTATGAACTTTTCATTTACATTCAAGAAAGCAACATTTGACTCTTCAGTGGTCTGTTTTAGAATGGAATAGAGTTCTAAATGTTTCAAAATAATTTTAATGCACACAGTCACTTGTAAACTCTTCCTCCATAAGGAAAAGAAAGTAGATATTAGCTAATCAAGACAACCTATACACTTCAAAAAAGGGATCTAAAAGCATCCACGGGGCACAACATTTTCCAAACAAGACCTGCAAATTGCAGAGAGAAAATGGAACTCAAAGCAAATTTCTGAAGTCTATGAACCATATTTCTGCCATCCCTGGATCAGCCATGAATAACTTGTAGTGTATGTGCTGAAGTGCGCTCTACACAGTTCCAATCACCTTCATAGAACAGCAGGGAAAATAGTCTGTCAACAAATGGTTGAATGAAATTAAGTTGTTGGTCTGGAGGAAAGGAAGCAGAAGAAACCAGTCATGAATGACAGGGCATTATCTGACTTCTACCTTAATTATTCCAATCCCTTCCCACCCTTTTGGTGATGCCAATCCCTAAATTATATACAGGTTCTCATTGCTCTCCTTTATTTTGTCCACATCTTGAAATGCAGTGCTTAAATTGGATTTAGTATTTCAGCTCAAGCCTTTTCAATACTGACAAAGAAGACTGTGCTTTCTCAGGGCATGTTATTGTTTATACAACACAGCAAGAGATGCAGCAATTGGCCTTTTTTGTAAGAGTGGCATTTTGCTGATGCACAGCTTGTGATCTCCTATAGCCTGTGGATGTTTTCCTCTGAGGAACAGTTATCAGTTTGTTCCCAGATTGGTATTTGTCTACATAACCATTTCCATTTAGGTATAAAATCTTAGTCGCTTCCTGAATTGGGGGGAAGGACTCAGATAATTTTCCCAGTTTTTCAGGATGTTAAATTCTAAGCCTCTCTTTCTATATACTTGTGGGCAGCTCCCAGCTTTTTGTCATTTGCAGATGAAGTAAGCTTTTTCTGTACTCCATCGTAATGTTCTCTGTGCATGTGTTTTCTCAGACTAGAGGAAAATGTATTAGCATATTTTGATGAAAAAAATATAAGAAAACATCCTGTTTTCTTTTTTTTTTTCATACTTCAGGTTTTCAAATGGACAGTTTAAACAATGAATAGATGATACAAGCAGTCTGTGGTCATCATTCTAGTGGGAGGTGTCCTTGCCCATGGCAGGGGGGCTGGAACTCGGTGATCTTCAAGGTCCTTTCCAACCTAAACCATTCTATGATTCTATGATCTCTTTAAATCTCCTTTATTTTTAGTTTCCTCTACAGCGACTCACTGTCGCAAGTTTGATAATATTTATTTGAAATTCTAATTATTTTGCAGCATAGCTATCAAGTGCAAAAAGAAGTAATTGCATTTGGGTCTTTGAGCCTGTCAGTTTGAAGTTCTTGGTTAAAAAAGCCCAAACAATCAAAACAAAAAAAGAGGAGGAGGAGGAACTGGATAAACAAAATAAATTGGCAAAAGGGCATTGGCAGATAACTGGATACAGGTCTTCATCTGGTTTCATGCAGATGACACTGTCCCACTGCATTTATTCAGTTCTAATGTAATTCCTGAGTTGTCCAAAGCAAGTAAGGTTGTACCAGCAGCCAGTCTGGAATCAGATGACAGAAAACAAAAATGAAATACAAGGGAGATAGTTTTACTGTTTATCTATTTGCAGCTGCAAATACAGAAGGAGAATAAAAACTATGTTTACAATTAGAGTTCTTTTTTTTTCAATAAAATAACTGAGATTTTTAAATTATTGTCACATGACATCAGTTTATTAAGCATTGGTTTCTCTCTACTCTTCTGAAGACAAATAATACCACCTGTAAATTTTCAAGAGAGTTTTGGTCCGTGATGTGGAAGACTTTCCAGATGAAATCATGACTTTAAAGGTCTAAATACCCTAAACTGTCGTTGCAAATATTTGTAAGTAAATATATGAGTTCTGTTCTTCAGAAATCAGGACCATATGACAATGGAATGAAAACTTTCTTCTCAGTAACTGAGTTTTCCTTACAGCACCAAAATTACAAATACCTGGTCTTTGACTTTTTCTTTTTTTAACTTTTAAATTATGTTTTATCTCCACTAGGGAGCAGCAAATGACATAAAAACCTTCTCATTGAGATTCTCGGTCTCTACTCCAACTGAAAGTAACAGTGCAGAAGCTGGATGAAGGTTTCTTTCATTCAATAAACTGACGGGTTTCAAATGCGTTCACTTTCAATTTCTCTTGTTTGAACAGTTGTGATTTTTGAAAACTTCATAGTAGCCTTATCTCTTTTTCTCATTTTAGCTGTGTTCCTTTTAATTCCCCCTGTATAAGGTGGCTTTCAGGGGATAAAAAGGGGTTTTTTTGTGTTTAAGCTGCTATACAGAGGTTAACGATGGGCCTGAATGTTTAAATTTGCCTCAGTATGATTTCTCTTTTGTGGTATTTTTAATTTTTAAACAGGATTTTTGTTATAAAAGCACCTTGAATTAAGTAATATATCCATGTATTGTGAATATTTTAAATTCCTTTTTATATGTTATTCAATCCCTTATCCCCCTACTTGGCTTTATACCCTGAAGAAGAAAGTGAAAATTTGTTAGTGTGTGTGCTAAAAACAAATATATCACAGTCATGATTTTTGTTCTCGTTAAAGACTAAATGCATGCGGATAATATAAGGAGAGTATATACACGAAGAAAAAGAGCAAGCATTTGGGATGGTGCAGGGTTTCTTCTGGGGTAATGGGCTAAAACTTAGGAAAAAATTAAACCTTTTTTTTTGTGGCTGGCAGCTGTTAAACTATGGAGTCATTTTCCAATAAAAGTGATGGATGTTCTTTTTTGGAGTCATTTAAGAGTGGACAGAGAAAAGCTCTAAACAATATACTGCAGAAAATAATCTTGCAGTGACAGCAAGAGAAGCTCAATCACCATATTTCTTCCTCTGATCTCTTCCTTCTTTTCTCACGTAACTGGAATATGTAAATGATGGATATTAAAAATAGGAAATTAATTTCTGGCCTGTGAGAAAGATGGCAGTGTGACAGCTTTTGGTTTTGTTTGGGGCTTTGGTTTTGGGAGTGCTTGAAAGAGACGCTACTGTATTGAGAAGTGTCCTGTTGCTTTAGTCCAGATGTAGTGAACGCAGCACACTAAGAGACCAATGGTGGTTTAGGGACAGCAGTACCCTTCACACAGCCGCCATCACACTGGTGCGCAGCATCCTGCAGACATGAGAGAATAAGATTTCTGAATTTAATGAAAAGAACATTGTACTCTTTGCTATCTGGTTGTTCTTTCTTTGTATTTCTGAAGAACGCTATTAATACTAGTATGCTCTGAAACATACGTATTTGGCTTAAGTTAAGTCTTAGTGATTTCTTGGGTTGAGAAAGACATAGCCTTGTAGAAATAAGAATGACATGTTTATATAATCAGTGGCCTTTTATGCATTTACATTTGCAGTGGATATTGCTGGATGTTAAAATATATCTCTAAAAGATACCTTCTTTCCCAGAAAAACAATAAATGGTATTTTTGAAAGATAGAATTTTTCTGTCTTTTATCAAATATGTAAGAAAAAAATCACCTCACAATAACTTTGGGAGCTGGTTCCTTTTAATTCTTTGTGGACTGGAAAAACACTGTGGAAGGCATGTTTTGAATATCAGCACTTCAAAGGTGACGTACCTAGTCCATGAGGCAGCACTGATGGCATATTTTGTCCTGTCTCTCTGGTACATTAGGCAGCCCTAAGGCAATTGAAAGGCCTGTTAGGATCTCATCCACCTAACCTTCCCATTTCTTCTTCTTTCTCATGTCTGTCATACATGTAGGAAACTCAGATCATTTAAATGTTTCCAAAGCAATTCAAAATCTCCCCCTGTTCTACCCTTTTCCACCTGTCTTATATGCTTAACTACTTGGACTTAACTAGAGTCAATGTGTTTAAAATAATTGAACATATGGCAACAGATATATGTAGATATTTATTTTGTCTCCGAGTAATATGCTGCCCACCAAAATGAAACCGATGGAGTTGTGAATATGCACCCAGTTTTACAAAGCGTGCAGAAAGGGATCATGGCTTGGAGACTATCAGCTGAAATCCTCTGGGAAAATCTTAATTAGCGAGATCGAATCCAGTCCATAGCATCATCTCCCTTCATGACATAGCTCCTTTCAGCTTCAGCCTTAACAGCTGCGCACTTTGCTTTCTTCTTCAGAAGAGCTGTATACAGCAGACATGAACCCACAAGTGATAACTTCGCAGGTTTGGCTCTATGTGGTAAATATCCTACAACGTACATTTCCCCAGTTACCTCCACCTTGGAGTTTATATGGCTCCTATGTGGAAAGATAGAATGCGCTGCAGAGTTACTGCTTTGTCTGTTGTGACAGTTTGTTTATTTCTATATCGACTGGGGAAAGGGAGAGCTTTGTGGAAAATGAGAGTATTGTGGATGGAAAAGCAAGTAATGAGAAGTTACTGAAAGTATTATCAGTTGATTCTTTCCTTAACCAAGAGGTAAAATAAACACTCAAAATTATCATTTTTCATATGCCATGCATGAAAGCTATTGGGATAATTTACGTTCACACTTATTTTGATAGACAGTCAATAGCTGGATAGTGAATTCCACTTTTTATCGCTAGCCATCTGTATCCAAAAGCAGGAGCATTAGGAGCATGGCAAATGACTCTGGTTTGGGATGCAGTTATAATTCAATAGAAAGGTAAATACATGGAAAATACCTGAAAGCTGACGATGTTTGTGGATGTACTAGGATTGCAATGAATATAAACTATTGAATTCCATTGAATTATTTATGGAGTTCCAGGACATAAGATTTCTGTCATTCTGTTGACTGTGTTATAATTAGAATAGCTCTGGCATCAACTTTGTTACACACAAACCAAAAATAAATAAGATCAATCATAAGAGCTAAAGTATGATGAGTTCCTAATATATGGAAAAAAAATAAGGCTTCAGCTGCTCTGTTAAGACAGAATGTTGAAGGTGTTGGAATTTTTCACTGACAATGGTACAGATTTCATAAAATATTTAAATATTTTATGCTTCTTCCTTGTAAATCTAACATGGAATCTTTAGTTGACTATTCTGGACAAATTTACACATTTGTCAGTGCCTCTGAGTAGCCTTAATAACTAAGCTGCTCACTCTGATGAACATTAAAAGCAGTCTGTGTTCTCAGATGCATCTTCATAAACTGTAGTAATCTATTGTAGTCTATTGGAGCATACTCTGTAACTAAGGGCAGAATTTTGCCCCAGCACATCTAGTAAAAGATGTATAGTATAGGATTCTCTTATATTCTTTTTCTTAATGTAGTTTCTAGGTTTCTTTAACTGTAGAAAATAATCTTGTAGAAATTTTTGTTAATGCATACCTCTGGCCTTGAGAATTTGAATGGATTTTTCATCTCTCTTAAGTAGTAATCAGTTTTCCTACAACTGTTCTCTGTGTTTTTCAGGATTACTTAGTGTCAGCAGACTTCCATTCTCTTGATTTGCTTTCCTAAGTTGAACTTCTAGTAGAAATAAATTACTCTATAACTAATACAACTTGCATATTTTATCAGCGTTCTTTCCATCATTTGTTTTCTTTGTATTCA
Organism: Charadrius vociferus; assembly: GCF_000708025.1. Classification (NCBI taxonomy): domain Eukaryota; kingdom Metazoa; phylum Chordata; class Aves; order Charadriiformes; family Charadriidae; genus Charadrius; species Charadrius vociferus. The sequence continues at coordinate 2,151,103 of NW_009647735.1, read as the reverse complement.
TTTTAATCTTGCCTGTTAGAAAGAATATAGTGATTTGATGATCTATCATGCGCAGCATTGTTTGTGCCACCAAAAACTAATGTCTGTACAAATACGGAAGCAAGATGAGACTCTTGTTTGGAGTGGTTGCTTTATGCTTCATTTTACCTAATCTTGTTCCCTTTATGTAACAAAAAACCCCAAACACAAACAAACAAAAACAACAAACCAAAAAATACCAAAACAAAACCCACACACAAAAAAAAGCACTTTTTAAAAGAATTTGTGATACACACTAGTGAATCAAAGCTCAGTTCTTTATTTGCATCATGTTATTAGTTATTGTTGCTTCATGTTCTAAAAAATAGAAAGCATTTGAGACCTTAAATGGTGGATATTCCAAAAGTGTTTTATTTTGCACCAGTTCCATTTAGAGACCACAATGACATGCATGCAGTACAGTATGACTGTGCTGTGAGTACTTACTTATATGAACTCAATATTTTTGTACACATAATGAACATCTGGTGACAAGACGCTCAGAAGAACAACAAAAAAGAAAGGGGGAAAAGAAGAGGAGAAGAAAAAGTAAAAGGCAGTAAAATCTTTTGCATGCCTGCTACTTTTATGGCTTAAAATATTTTTCCTTCAATCTCTGCATCTAGGGAAACTTTTTTTGATGTAACAATCAATTTTTAACAAGGAAAAAAGTCTGAACTCATAAATATTGTATGTATTAATTGTGAAGCTTAATGGAACATTTTGTGTTTCTGAACAACTAGTTTACATAATTAAAATCTCCTTTGATCTGTGAGTAAATGATTTAATCTTAATGCTCATTAGGCTAAATGGGTCTTCTATTCAATTGTATCAAGATGGTATGGAAAATTCTCAGACCTTTAGAAAATAGTTGTTAGGTAAACACAGAAGCCTATCTGTGAACAGATATCTTTTATCTCTACAAAAGAATTTGAGTCTAAAACTAATTCAGACTAAAGCTTTTTTTTCTTTTATCTGACATTTTGGTTTCAAGAAGAGATCACTGAAATATTGGGGGGGTGTGTTCAATTTATATTCATTAAATACTTCACTACAAAAACAATTTAGTACTTGAAAATAAAATATGAAATAAAAAAGGTAGGATAGGTGCACCTCCAACTGTAATACAAATTTACATAACTATAGATCACTTAAGGGAGACTAGTATTTTCTCGTGGGTCTTGCTCAGAAATCCCTCTTGATATGGCAAAGCTCAATAACAGCTAGGAAATTTTAAGATTTTAATCTTTTTAAGTACTCGTATAATAACAGTAATACCATTTAATACCATGACAATATTTATCTGCCAAAGGTTATTGCCTTTAAGTGTTCAAGATGGACAGGATTCTTTCTTCCAGTTTTTTCTCTTAAATGCTAAGTAAGAAAGCTCTGACTCAATATAAGGTGCAAAGCTAGCATGTAACTTCAGACAAAGTTGATAAGCTTGTCTAACAAACCCACTTCCTTTTGTCCTAATCCAAACAAAGAAAGCTTGCAAATTGGACATCAGCATCACAATATTCATTTTTTCTCAAAATTCTAAACCAAATAATTTATTTTTAAACTAGTCTTTTTTCATTATCCCATCTGTAATTTTTTTTTAAAGCCACTTTTCATTCCCAGGGGGAGCTTTTTTCTTTTTTAAAAATGTAAGAATTTTAATTAGCTCAGGTGGTGCAATAAACACAAACATCTGTGTCCCTTATTAAAGGCTGTTCTCAGTGCCTTCCCTCTCTCAAGAGCGAATGTATAGCACAAAAATACTCCAGAGTCACCTTGGTGAGAAGTTAAGTGACTGGTGTCCACAGCCACTGCCACACTGTGTCAGACCAGCCTTTCTCTACAGCACTGGAGTGTAGAGGATGTCTCAGAATATTGTAAAAAGCAAAGCAAGCACAGACACTCCTGCCGTTTCCCCAGAGACACTTCTAGCAATCTGCAGTTTAGGGACATCTTGAGCCAGAAGGTTGTTTCCATATTTAATTTCTCTTGAAAGTGTTATCTTCCATGAAGTAATCCATGGAAGACATATTAATCGTGCTATTACACAGATGCAAAAGCAGTTAGGATGAAATACACTTCTGCGCACTACCTTTAAATATTGAAAATGAATGTCTGTTTCTTATTTCCTATATATATTTTTGTTTTATTTTCCTCTGGTATGGTTTGAGCTGCTGTATTTATTTGTTTCATTTATTAGAAAAATAAAATTGCCAGAGATTCATTTGGAAGTTATATTTACAACACTATAGCCTTAAATTACAATTTCGTGTTTCTGAAGGTCACCTTATAGCAAGGTGAAATGCAGTTTTTATAATGCTAACTCTCAGACTTTAAGAAAAAAGTAAAATCTGTCTCGGCTATAACATTCATTTAATTGAACTGTTACTGAGCTGAGTTCTTCTCAACAGTACTTAATTTGGATTATTTTATGCCAAAATTTCAGAAGAATTTTACTTCTAGAAAATGCAATATATCATTTTAACCAGTATTACCTCATTAGAATTATTTTGTATTTGTAAGAATATTGACTACAATTCAGTCTATATACAAGAAAAATACCTATGACTTCTACTTACGTAAATAATGAAGGCTTATGTTTAAAGGCTAAAGTTTTTTTTGATCAAAATGAATCAAAATGAAAAATTATCCCTCTGATATCGGCTAAAGTTTTTTTTGATCAAAATGAAAATTATCCCTCTGATATTGGTTTCAGCTGAAGGAAACATTTTTTTTTGGCTGTGCAGAGTGTTGAGAATTTACATAGTAAAGTTCAAACATCCAAGAAAACACAACTCTGTCCTCGAAAGGATTGGCCTAATATATGTGCAGAGTATAAAACGTAGATTTGGCATGATTTGGTTTGGCATTGCGATGATGATATGTAACATTTTCAGAATCACCTAAGGGATTTTTCTCTCCTAACTCAGTTTAGAAAAGAGTACCAGTAAACTGTATTGATGGTCTGCAATAATCAGTACTGGTTTGTATCTGACAGAACTTAATGCATATTTTAGCTATTACTTGCTTTTAAATTTGAAACAGACAAAGCTATTTTAATGTGGAAAATAGACATGAAAGATGGGTTTTTTTCCTCTTTCATGTTTCTATAGCTTGAATAAGCATTTCCTTTCTCACTCATTTTAACTACTGATACAAATGAGATAAAACTGCATGAACGTCCCTTAAATTAATGTGTGGACTATGGGGTGGTTTTCTCACTTCAGCAATATAAATACAAAAGTAACCACAAAATAAAGATGAAGTACGCTTACCCCAAGTTACTGCCTATGATTTACGTGCATGGGTTCATAATAAGATAATATGATAAGCATTTGACTTTGGGAACAAAAGTAAAGAATTTGAACTAGATTCGGCTAAGTTTGAAAAAAGTTTGGAAAAGGCTTTTCAGCAGTATTCTGGTAAATTCTTAATTTCTGTGTAAATAAGAAGTGTACAGGGGGGTTAAAATTATTCTTGTTGGTCAGAGGATTTTGTAATAAGACATCTAGGGTGACAACGTTTTTGAATAAGACATTGGAGGTTAGATTTCTTTTTGTACATGTATTTGTATATTGTGCAATCTCCATTTCAGATGCCAAGTTACAGTGCATCTTCCATAAAACAAGACTAATGTTATTGCTATAAAGATATTACAGAATTAACACACAAACATTTACAATCAGCCTATTGAAACACTATCTTCCTGCACTTTGGTCCTGAAGAGATGATTCTTGAGTGTATTTGTGCTGAAATCTTATGGCCGAATTGAAATATGCTGAAGACCTTAAATAAATGCATAGTAAGTTATGAATTTTAGTAATGCTGTATTAATACAGTATCAGTAACTTTTCAGTTTTAGCAATTTTTTTCAAATCATATTCCTTTCTTTAGTCCCAATAAAAAGTTGTCCATGGTTTAAAATTAAACGCACTTTGTAAAAATATTCTGAGTGAAGTTCCATTCAATGCACGCTGCATAGATAGAACATTCATGGAGCACAGATTAAAGAAAGGTGTGTTTCAGAAATATTTTAATGTATCTTCAGTCCAAATATATCAGCCTGTACTGGTAAGTTAGTATATTTGTAAAGATTTTTAAGATTTTTCACTATTTTATTGATTTTTTAGTAACCTAAATTCCTTGAACTACCTTACTATTTGATGGATGGTTGTCAGGATAATAGCTTTTTTTTATTGAAAATCATATGAAAGATACGCATGCATATTATTTCTGTACACCAGATATTGGATTTGATTCCTTACAAAGGGCAAATCAAAAAATTTCATTTCTGAACAACCGTCTGTTGACCAAACTATAGAGACATAGGTAGTTTTAAAAAAGAAAAAGAATGTGCAAATTATTACTGTTCCAACAGCAAAAGAAAAGGCAACCAGAGAAAATCAGCCAATCTTGCAAAATAGCTGACTATTTCTGCATTTAAGAAAAGGACTACACACGAATGGTCAAACATGACTTGATATAAAAGAATAGGTAGAAGTTAAGAAACTGAGCTGCTTCAAAGGATATAGTCAGACTGCCTTCTATGTAAGATTCAGGATCAAATATATTCTTTGTCAAGTTAGAGGAATTGTTGCCTACTTTCCGAAACATTGGGGCTGAACTGTTTCGCCCAGGGAAAATATTTTCATCGGAGAATATGAACAAACATAATTTTTGTGCTATTTGATAAGCATTCATGTGAGTACTTGATCTTTGGAGGTCTAAAGCCAGGGTTTTTCCCTGAAGACCAGAAAAACAGTGGCCCTTTATGTAAGAGCACTGGTTCATTCAGGAAGAAACTAAATATCACAGGGAAGAGTGTCAGCTAGTTGGCTAGCAGTCACTGTAAAAATAGCAAAAGTAGCAGTCAAATATTTTTTATCTTCCTTCACAATTAGTGTTCAGAGAGGTTGAGACACATTTTCTTAGTTAAAAATAATTTGGTCATTGTCACTGTTTATCACTAAAATTTCTGATTTCCCTCAAGATTTTCTTATTTCAGAACAAGGTTGTTACTGGCAAATGAATATCATGTTATGATAGGGTACTTCTCAAGATTAGGCCAATGTTCATAATGAGACTACAGCAAGCGCCGACTGATGCTTCTCCAGAATATTTTCCCACCTGTCAGCAGTTTGCCATCCAAGACTTCGTGACTCGGAGATTGGCCTTTTTTATAACATTTGGTGGAGTTCTCTTCCATGAACTCGCTCAGGTTCTTCAACAGACCATGTGAAATTGTTTCACTCCAGTTGTGAGATTTTAGCAGTGTAACTTAAAAGTTGGTTATGCCCAATGTACCTGTACCCAACTCCAATGTCCCTGAGAGCTTCACTTCTGCATAGACTGACTCTAACAGATAACTGAGACCTGTGTGCGTACCAGAGCTTGACTGTGTCAGATCTAGATTGTACCAGGATCGTCCCTCATTTTCTTTTAATCACTTTTCGAAGTTTATTTTGGCAAGATAGAAAAGGGTCTTTTTAGTAGTATTTTAAGGCTTCTAACTCTCACTTCAGAATTAAAAATTGTAATAACATTCAGAAGTAATTTGATGGCTCCTAATATATTACAATTAGTGATCAAACTGTGCTGGTACACTGCATAGTTTGCCAGCTTTTCTCTCTGGTAAACAGGTCAGTAATTAGGATTTCATGGTTCACAGTAAGTCCCAGATTTTACTTACACGTGTCGAGACTGATATTTCTTCCTTTGGTTATAAACTTATGTGAAAGGGAAATGTGGCATTACAGGTAGAAAATTGAAACAGAAAACGAAATCGAATTTCCTAAGACTGCAGGGTCAGGTATCAAGCCCTGACTCAAATACAGTAGGTCTTGACTCCCAACTTTGTGGTGAAACCACAGGCTGCCTCATGATCCAATTTTTCATTATAAACTATGTTTAGAAGTTGTTCGAAATGCAGTCTACAGTTTTGAAATTAATGAAAGTTTATGCACTTCTAATTTAAAGCTGATTAAATATACACATAAGGGTATTCTTTTATTATTTCATGAGATACATTTTAGTTTAGAGACCATAGTATTTCTACAGTTTTATTATGGAAAATAATATTTTTTCTTTGCATTTGTTTTTCATATTACTATAGCAAAATATCATGTTCTGAAGCTCTTTAAACACCCGTGTATTAGAATTTCAAGGTCTCTTGTCTTTCAGAATACCAAGGACGCTAAGAAAAATTCAAATGTATTGTTTTTCCTGAAATGGAACTGCATATTTTTCTAAAGCACAGCATGCTATTAAATGAACTTGCAATATTTTGGGGATGTTATGGTAAAATAAGGACTATTTTAGATAATTACTAACACATCAACAACTGATAAACTGAATTTCAGATTACTTTTGAATATACAACTATTTTTAATCTATAAAAGCAGGAATTATGATGGATAAATAGCTTTGACGCTGTATCATCATAGGTTGCTCGCATTACCTCTTCTAATAATACATTATTTTAGAAATGACACCTCAGACTACATATATGTATATTTGCCTATCATTCAACCTGACCAGCAAGGTTCCTTTCTCATGTATGGACAAAAAGACAGGAATTAGATTACAAACCAGTAGTATCTAGGAAAGGTTTTACTAGTATGAATACCTTGTAAAAGTTAGCTGTCTGGTAAATGGAGCAGTGACAATTCACAAAATAGATAATGAGTGATAATTTTCCATAAATGAAAAGGAATATGCTAAGAATCTTCAGGAACATGCTGAAATAAAACTAGATATTTTTCAGGATTTGTAGCAAAATAAAATTAACATTTTTAGCTAGTAGTGGATGTTGTTTTAAAACGTGACGTATCAATGGTATAATGATCAAGTGGTTTTGTTTTTTCCTTGAAACCAATTTATTTGTAATCACTTCCCTTTTTTTTTTTTTTTCGTTTTTTAATTTAGTCATGGCAACACAATTTCTTTTTCAAGCAAGCTTACAAGGGGGTTCTCTGCTGTTGGTCTCTGGCGTAGGCGAGAGCCCTGGAAACGTATTCAGTATATGCAACGTAACGTTCAGGCAGGCTGTATCTGTTACACTGGTCAAAAGCCAGTGCTATGTTTGTAATGATAAAGAAAGCCTTTCCCTTTGATATTGGAATACCTACTTCTTTAGCCCAATCAATGCGTTCCACACAGGCACTTTGTGTAACACAGCTGTCAGTGGTGGCAGACAGATGAATCACCTTGACACTTCCACTTTACTACAGCACCTAAATCAAATGCATCTGTAAGGGTAGGCTATAAACTATGCGTCACCTCCTTGGGAGAGATGGAGAGTGAGTGATGCAGATGACACTGACATTTCCTTCATAAGAAAAAGTAACCCAGGTAGACAATGTTTAAACCGAGACGTGGATGGGACTTTTGTTCTGGACTGCTCCCAGGATTCTTGACTGCTGAATAGCTGTACTTCTACAAAAACTCTCTCACCCAGATTTGTTTCTCCTCTTTTGACTCGTCTTAATGATTAAATAAGACTTCATTATAATGGCTAATCTGTAAATTAATTCAGTTCAATACCTACCATTTTACTTAAATCAGAAAAAGGAGCAAAGGGGAAGAACATCAATATTGTAACGGGCGTAGAGCACAGAAATTTCATAAATAAATGACCCATCAGTACATAACAAATCCCCACAGACTGTATCCTGTTGTACAGCTTTACAGTTTAAATAATTGACTAAAGAGCATTCCTAAAATAAAACAACCTTGCTTAGAGGATTCCAGGAGCAAAGAGATAATAAAAATAAAATTTGACTACAAGTCACTTAATGAAAAAAGCAGATTTCTATTCAGTTAGGCTTCACAAACACACTGAATCCTACTCTAGGTTTACAGACTAAAATTAAGTCTGTGCAAATTAATATAGTATAGGACATATTTCTTTTATCTGTGAAGTATTTTAATGTTAGAATCTGTATGGGAGAACATTTCTATCAAATATGTGTTCAGCTGTTTTTAAAGAACTGTTTTAAAGCTGAGAAAGTTGTCTAATCTAAAGCAAAAATATTTTGTCACTTGGAGTTCTACTGGAAACCAGATAGACTACAGTTTTCTTTTTAATTCATATTAGCCACTGGAGAGTCCCTTCTTTTGTACTTGTCAGATGACTGAATGAAACTCATTACTATATACCTAGATTCACAGGAGTCTTTTCACATGATAAAAAATGAAACACCTTTCAAAGTAGAAACTTTGAAGCTGTTCACTTGTGACAAAGGTATCTATAGATGTTTTGTAGGAAAGTTGAATTTTTAAAGAAATTAAGTTTTATATTTTTGTTTCATTAGAATTCTCCAGATCAGGCTATAATTCTTTCTTTCTAATGTTTTATCCCCAGAACAACAGAACCAAACCAGAACCACGTATGCAAAACAAGAAAATATACTGTTCCCTAATAATCTTTAACAAAGTAAACCTAGGAAATTTTGACAGTCTGTATCAAAAAAAACTTTAAAAGCCCACAGTTCATCCCTTAGGAGGAACAATGCTGTCTGATAGCTCATGAGGAAAAATCTATGTAGTTTGTTCATGGTAAATACATTTGATTGAAAAGCTAAGAAGATTGAAATCACAATGAATTTTCCTGTGCTTTATAATTTGATACTCTGTTTCCATTATCAAAGGCATTTAGCTACAAGGAATAACAAACTGGAAAATTAGTATAGCACTCAAAATATTGAACAGATGTTTATCAATTATTATTATATGCTGTAGCATTTTTCACCTCCTAGAATGGGTCTGTTAGGAAGATGGAATTATTGGTTGTCATGGTAGTTTATTTTGAAGAGAGTGTACTTCCTTTGAAAACTGGTAGAGGTACGGCTTAAAGGTCTTATATCGATTGAAAGGTTTTGAATTCATCACTGATGGCTGTTACTGAGATGTGCTCACTTCAGTGCTGTGTCTTGGCATGTTCATCACAGCACAATGTTTGTGGGTCCAGATTTGTACTTAGCCAGCTAACCATGATAAGCAAACACGAAAATTACTGAGAAAAAGCCCACAGCCAAGGTGAGGGACAGTGAGTGGAGTGGGGTGAGGGTTAGAAGGCCCTATTTTATCTCTGCGTTGATTAAGTCTTTTCATCGATGTTATTGACCTAGCAGTAGGTGTAGTCTGTGTACTGGAGAGTCTCTTTTTAGTTCTTTGAGGTCACATGAAGAAGAAAAATCAGCTTCACAGGTGCATGTTATTAGACACACAAAGCACTTGTTAACAGAAAATATGAAATAGCTCACATTTATCAAAATTATCCCTGACATTTCCTTTTGCTCAGCTGAAAACAATATCTAAGCTCCCAGAGCAACATGTAATGTGTGAAGGGGAAGAAAAAAAAACCAACCACGCTTATTTTTTTTATAAAGGACACCCAAAGGAATATGTGGTGAATAAGCAGTGCTTCTTGTAAACACCAGAGTTGTCCGATGAGCCATATTTTATATCTGTTTATTATAATGAAGTGGATTTTTAAATCTTCTATCTATATTTCTAATATATTGATAGCTAGGGACTCTCATACCTCTGCAAACATGAAAATTGTAATCCTGGACAATCCTGAAAACTACTATTCTATTATCCACGGAGTAGACGACATGCCATAGGCAAGGGAAGGACAAACTTGGCCATTATTCCACCATCTGTGGGTATCAGCCTTGTGGCAAAAGAAACTACTTTTAGGTATGAGCAATCCAACTTCAGTCAATTAGTGGTCCGTGTACTAAGACTGCAAATAAAATGCACTTTAGTGACAGTTACCATGATTGTTTTGTCTGTTAATTATTTACTGAAAACTCAGTCTGAAAGAGACTTTTTTCCTCTTTTGAGACTGCTATTGTGATGCTAATAAGTATTTGTATGTACTTTGTTTGTGTGTTAATTATATGCTGTCACTACAAAATTTAACTCGGATAGCTCATTTTCAAAATTATGTGTATCAATAAATAAAATACAGTACCTAAAACAAAAAAAAATTGATAGCAGAGAAAAAGAGAGGACAGGCTTTAAAAAGAAGTCATTTAGTAATTGCATGATGTATTAAGGCTAATAAATCTGCTTAATTGTCACATTTGCCTTAAATTAATAATTTATATCAACATTTGGTGTGGGCAGATATGATGAATATTTTTATGTTGTGATAATCCTGGAAAGTGGCACTTTGAACATTTTAAAAAACAATTAATTGCAAGTCTTGTCTGTTTTTACACATTTCTGGTAGCAACTGACTAAACACAGGTGAGAAAATTTCCCAGTATCCAATAGGCAACACAGAGCTTAAATCCAGTAAAACTCTTCCAGTATATTCATTGCAGTAATAAGGAAGATGAGTTAATAATGTGACAGGTTGTGTCTGTTGCTATGGCGAAGTAACTCAAACATCTGAACATGTCATCAGCACAAACTGTTAATCTGGAGAACTTTACCACCTGTAGGCTCCGTGCTTCCCAGCGACCCCGGTCCATGGTGTTGGAGGAAAGCTTCTCCATCTGACACCAACGTATCTTTTTAAGCTGGGTGAATTCGCTACGCTCCTTCAGCTGTAGTGGTGCCCCCTGTTATACCTAAATCTCTTTGCATTCTCTTCCCGGCTCACGCTCTCACCACAAAAACAGTGCAGATTTTATTTTTCTTTTGATGTTTACATATCATTTAACATAAAGTAAATGCAATACTTTAAAAATAGTAATTTGTTTATCACAGGTTTACTTGAAACCTGTTTTGAATGATTTGTATGTTACTGCACTTCCTTCATGCTGGCCTACTAAAACTCATGGCTCTTTTGCTAAATGGCCTGACTCTTCTCCTGCTGTTCCCCTCCTCCTCCACCTCACTTTACATCTTAATGGTGTACATCTGTTACTGGACAGATTGCACAAGATGAACATAAGGCACTCTTTTCCAGGGTCAGCTAAATTGCCAAGCTAGGTCCACTTAGGCTATTGAAATGTATGTTCAAAATTCCAGAAATTCTACTAATGACAGATATCTCTGTCATATTATGCTGCATAATAATTATACTTACGCAGGCCTGTGTGAGGTCAGAATAAAAACATTTTTTTAGCGTCAGCTATATATTTGTGTGCATTAGTAATAGGTGTAATAATATTAATGTTTTTTTTCTTGTGATCTCAAAAATGGAGTTTTTAACATTTTCATATTCAAATTTACTTTTCTTTAGAATAACAAATGTGAAGTTTGGGAAGCTTGGAAACAGTAGTTTTGTTTGGGGATATATGCTTTAAAGTGTTACTCTGAAATGCTCTGGCCATGTTTAAAAAGTCAACAGATAGTAACAATTAGGAAAAGATACAAAAAACCTGGGGTACCTCTTGCCCCATGTTGCTGTTCTTTGTATACATGTGTTTTCTAGGATTTTATTTTTTTTTTTTTACTGTTGGATTAGTGTATAGTAACACTGATTCATCTTGATTCTGTACACTTTGGAGTCGGACAAGGAACTGTCGCAACACATGGCTTTCAAATGAGTTGATTGTAGACATATTGTCTGTCAGTCAAAACTACAATATTGTAATTAGAGCAGGCCCTGTCTCTCCATACGTGCTTCAGATGGCAATGAAATAACCTCAGAAGTGAGTTATGTGGATGCTACAGTTCACTGCATAATAGTATGCTACAGTGTTGTTCAAAGCCCATATCCTACTGTACTCTAAATTTCAACTAATTCACAATTGGAATTACTGAAATAATCATATTTTATTCTGTCATTTTTGGAAAGTCTTCATATATTGGAATGCTAAAAAATCACAGATATAATATTTCTCAGGAACAATATATTGAATTTATGTCCATGTGTTGGAAAAGCCTGAGATGCTGAAGAAAGCAAAGCCCTCTCTATTTGTCTCTGGATCCTGCAACTGACTTTGTTAGTAGGTTGCTCTACATTAAATGGGGTTTGTTACTGGGGCTGCTGAAAAACTGATTTTTGTACTAGAAAGTCCGTAGGCTTAAAGCTTACATAGATCTATTCCAAACATAAGCCAATGGGGAAAGATATTTAGAATCATCAATGGAGTACAATGAATACATATGAGAAAAGTATTGTCTGGATGCCCCAGAAAAGAAGCAATCTTTTGGGGAAGAGAGGAAATTCTGATAACATGAAATGAAGCTCCCTGAGGCTTGATTATTCAGTTAGCTGACTTGTTATGAACGTCCAAACAGTCCCATATGTCCTTTACATAGGCAAGGGCACGGAGGAGGTGTGTTTGCCGTGCGCTGACTGCTACATCCCCCGTTAGGTGGGATCCTCTGAGTAGATGGAAGAGGGTGCCTTCCCTGAGCTGCTGAGGCTTCCTGAGATCAGAAGAGCCATGTGCAGTACAGAGTGAGTATAGTCCACAGCTGGGAAGAGTGCAAATATACAGTCTCCAGTAGTGGCAGAGGTTTTGTGGACATTGCTGCAAAATGAAAGCCTATTCACTTCCAGATTCTGCCTGACTGTGGGTCCTGCAACAAGGATGATGGAAGGAAGATGTTTAGTTTAAATAAGGGTACCTTACTCAAGTAATTGGTACTTGACCAATAGAAACTGAGGTTAAAACAGCAGCATTACACTAGTACAGCTGATGCTGGTGATGTCCTCATTCATTTACATAAACCTTACAGAAAAATGCTTATGTTGAATATTTACTGGATCTTGTATTCACCTGGTAAAAAGCCAGTGGGGAGCCAAGGAGTGCCAAAAAAGGCGCACACACACACACAAAAAAAAAAAAAAAAAAAAAAAAAGCACAAGGTTGAGAAATTTCCATGGCTTTACAACAAACAAAAAAGCAGAAACACACAGAAGGAGGAGAAATGAGTTACAGTTCGCAATGGGCATTTATTGGGACACGTTAACTTCTTCAGTCCTGTGAGGACCACTTGGACATAGTGGCATTGCTGAGTAATCAGTCTTTTGTATTTCCTGATTTACAGGAAAGTTATTTGAAAAGTAACACCGTATGGAATGATGCTCTATTTGTAATTCTAAAAATTAACAATTCAGTCTCCCGTAAATACTGAGTCTGTCGGGGATTTCTCAAGTGATGTGCAGCATGGAAAATATCCACTTTTGGTTTTCTACTCTTTGTTACTTTATACAAATCAGCCCTGGATTTACTGGTAGAGGACATAAAAGAGCAGGGAGAGAGAAGCTGTCTCGTTCGTTATCAAAACAGCTAGCCATTTACAAAGTGTTCCCTCAACGCAACTCCACCTCCATCTGACCACGACTGCACCCACCCCTGCAGCCAAAGCATTGTTAATACATTTTTTAAATCCCTATATAATGCTTATGCTTGAATAGTGCCAGGTTCCGCATCCCTACATTCGTTATTAAGAGTGGAAACCCAAATTTAATACCTCTGTAATAAAATCCCTTTTTCTTTGTGTTATCTATGATAGGGCAGAGCTAGGGCAAGGCCTACATCAAACACTGCAAGGGAAAGAAAACCGTGTTTTCTTCATAAAATAAGGCAGTAGTTTCAGAGGGGGTTTTAGGCAGTCAGTAAGACTTTTTTTCTGATATTTTTTGAAAACCGAAAAGCACTTAAGGACTTCTTGCTTTTATCTTAATATATTTACTAAAGTTAAGATTTTAAGTTTAAGTTTTTCTTAGCCTGATAATTGACTTGGAAATCCAGCTTTTAATAACTATCTTTTTCTTAGTGGGGAAGAATCCTCGGCCCTTCCTAGTCATTAGTAGTGCATGAATAGGGTTCTTTAGCCCTGCATTAATAAAGTAGATGCTATCTCTGGTACTGTAAAAGTATATTTGAAATAAAAAAATAGAACTGTGTACTCTGCCAGTATGTTGTGGTGGTGGATGATGACAAGGAAATCTCCATCCTAGCAAAAACCTAAGCTTCCATATTTGTTTTGTATAGATATCTGCCTGCATGCTTTAATGTATTTAGCTATCTAAAAATGTGATTTTGCACTAAGGAATGATAGACTGTCTCTGAAGCCTAGCTCAGAATGTCTATGTCCACAGCAAAAAGCATCTGCTGCTGAATTGTCTATTAACTTCCGATCCTTGTGGTAATTTACTCTTGAAGTGATAAGAACCAGTTTTGGCTGTTATCAGTTGCCCTAACTGTTCCAGCCTCGTGGAGAACTAAGTTTCAGTGCCTGTTCAAGCTGCCTCTTTTGCTGCTTTGCCAGAATTAACCCCTGGTAATTCCCTACCAGCACAGTCAGAGGAGGTCAGAAACAGAGCAGACATTGCCACTGATACTAGAACAGCCGCTGCTCTTTGCAAGGGCATTTTCCTATTCTTTTCAGTGTTGCCAAATAACTATTTCTAATTCTCTTCCTCCGTAATACACTTCAGAATGCTGCTTACTAACTCTGCCTTTTTTTTTTCCCCTTACTTCCCCCCCTCCCCCCCCTATTTGATAAACATTGATTTGTTGTCTTGTTTCTCATGGAGCTTGAAATTACCACTGGTAATACCATTGGAGTGCAGGAAATGCTCATATATACACCTTGATAGTACGACTCTATTACCACCCAGGGACAGCGTTCATTGTTTTATCAGTAGTGCTGAGGGTAGAAATTGAAATCTTTGTGAATGTCTTAGAAGAAGTAAGATTTCTGTCATCAATTATGTAATTAAAATAGGATATTTGTACTTTTCTCTCCTAAATTCATAGTTGGTTTAACAGTTTCTGGCTTCCTTGAAATCACTTCTTTCATTGCACCTTAATCTATCCATTAATTCTTGTTCATGACTGAAATGCAGGAGTGCATCTAAATCTCAGCGTAGAAATTAGTGTGACCTTGCTTCAAATTTTAAGTTGACAAAAATCTAACTATTTTTTTACAGTATCTATTTTCTTGCACAGCTATTTTTTTCAGCTCGCTCCAATTGGGCTTCATGTGCTGGTTTTAGGCATAACAGCTTAAGTTAGAGTTGTCTTTCTTCAAGGATTTGAAAATGTGCACAGATCCTGATCAACATAAATTAGCATGTTCTGTTATCAGTTATTTCAACTATATGAAACAATCTGTTTCTGGTTTAATATATAATACTATGGTGTACACGTTTACGATACATATCACTACGAGGCATAAGCAGGAATACCTGTTGAAGGGCCGTGTGAGTAAAGACAGCCTGTTAAGGATCTTTTTATGCATGAGAGGAACGTCCATATAGTCACTGTGTTTGCAGGAAAGTGTGTTACTGGTTTGGAATACAAAACAATATTTCTGCATTGTGACATAGCCTTTTCTTTTTTGCCGAGGGAAAAAGGTTGAAGTGGTGATATCATGTCATCATAATCCACAGGAATTTTGACAATAATTCAAGGGATTCATGATAAGGCTTACACTAGAATCAACGCAAATGAAAAGGTAGCAGCCAAGAAGTGTGTATGTGGCTGCATTGGTATTCTCTGGCCCTTTTCTTTATAGAAGTATTGGGAAAGGAGGTTGCTGCCACTATTATTAATCTTTATCTTGTGTTGGCACTTAGCTATCAGAACGGCTCTGACATTTGATGGGGTCTGGAACAAATTCTTTTGTTGTAATAGAATTTTTATGTCTCTGACTAGTCAAGGAAAGAAAGAAGGAATTTTGTGAGCACAGAGTAAATATAAAACAGAACTTTTATTTTTCTCCAAACTTTATTTTGCTTTTATTTTTGCTTTATAGCTAAAGGATGTCAGCAGCTCAGAGCACACCTTTCCATCAATATTCCTCACTCATTGTTTGAAATTTTTACTTCTACCCGTGATTCACAGTTGTGACTCCATGAGGTGGTATGTCACTGATCATTGACTGCTTTACGACTTCATTGTTAAGAGATGAGGTATAGAAGAAGCTATACTTTCTTAAGATATCCCAAGATGTAAAATATACAAATTATGATACTATTGAATGCTTATGCATAATGTCTCCACTTAATAATCTTGCCTGGTTGCTGCCGAAAAAATTATGCCAGGTCACAGACATGGGAAATATTGCCAAAATGCAAGGTACGTGGAGCAGAATGCCTGTGCGTTTTGGTCATTGATGTGCTTTTATAATTCTTAGTATTGGCTGGGGAATCCCTTCTGAATGGGCTCTGTCTCTTGCCCCGTCTTCTGCTCCAGTGAAGCCAAGGTGGCCACAGAGAGCACACACAAGGCTTTCCGCTTTCCTTCAGAAAAATTACTGCCACCACAGGTGGAAAACAAGGATGTGGGAGCAGAGGGAGTGCTTTCATTGTCTCCTCCTTTTTCAAACCTGTGTAGCTAAACACAAGGGAAAGCACCCTGAGGGCTTCACAATAACTGAATGCCAGACTGGGAGAATGATGGACAAACACACATAGCTGCGAGATGAAGTGGAAAACCTAAGTCCTGTCTTTTGTTGGAGTGCTTTAAGCCTTGCATGGGGAAAGAGGTACCAGTATGGTGGGCACAAGCTTCTGAAAATTAGACCTTGTGTATGCAAGGAAAACACATGCGTTCTCTCCTGGATCATCTGCTTGGTACTTGTCAGAAACAGCACCTCTCTCTTCACTAAAGAGGTTGTTTTACAACAATAGACGTAACAGTCTATGTTACAAGGTCTTCTAAGGCAGATGTATATAATGATTTAAGGAATGAGTTAAGGCCCTGCAGAATGGGTTGGAATACTGGAGGGAGGCAAGAATCCACATAGGCTGTTCCACCAGCCTGTGCTAATGATGGGACAAACCCCATTCACCCCCCTCCCCCAGACCAGTCTGTAAATGGGCCCATTTCTGACATGTGTTGGGGAAATGCAGCGTGGAAATCACTGGGTGAGCCCAGGGGAGTAACAGTTTGTAGGGAAAATAGCTAGGTGTGTAGGACTGAAAAACCGCTGAAATTACCCGTAGAATAAGGAAAATAAGAGTAGTAGGAGTAATGATAGACCACAAGTGTGTTGTAAGCAGAACATAATCCTTTCCAGAGTAATAAAGATACATATTGTTGCTGTAATTTAAGTCAGAGTGTGGATTCCTAAACAAAAAGGAGTATGTATGGATTTGTAAGCTTGCACGTTTCTGTGTAGATGTAAGCAATTACATTGGTTGTTTGTTGGGTTTTGGGTTTTTTTCAGTTTTCCATATAGAAATCTTGAGACATGATACTACCTGAGCTCTGGTGGTAAATGAGTGCACAGAATGATCCTCATGTTTAATTTTTTTTCCTATTCCATTTATTTTTATACCAGGCCCCAGTGGAGGCACATGGAATATTACAGTTAAAGGCAGCCACAAAAATTTGATTATGTTTAACAATATGCAGTAACAAGGTAAATTGGGTCCATAGACATAATTTTCCTAGCATTTAGGAAATCTGTTGATAGAGCAAAACACAAAAGAATAATCTGCAAGGTCTGTAATTTTGATACTTTATAATAGCTGAGGTATGTGAATAGATAAATTATCTTCTGAGACATCAAAGACAGAGGTATTTGTGAGTGGGTAGTGGCTTGGGAAAGAGGAAAGTGATTAGTGGAGTGCTGCAGGAGATCAGTATTGGGACCAATTTTGTTCATTTTATAAACCAATGGTCTGGAAAAAAGAAAAGACCGTGCAGTCAAGGGATAGCACACGCTTTGGTTTCTGCGTTGCAGGGGAGTGGCAGGCCATGAAAAACAAGAGGTCACGCAACCAAATTCAGAAAGATTTATACAAGATGTACAGCCAGCCATCATTTTAGTTAAGAGTATGTAAATTGTGTGGAAAGAGACTAAGGAAAAGCAAGGAAACAAGGATGCACAAGAAGGCTGACAGAAAAATGTATTATGAGGCAGTGTGGCTTAAGGGAAATATTTAAAATTATTTTAGTAATTTTCAGTGTGTATGATTTCTTTTAATTTCACTTGTTCAGTGTGGATGTCAGTTATTTAATACTATGGGTTTAAAAGCATGTGCAAAAATAGATTGAATTCTTTTCCTAAAATGCAGTATCTTTAACTTTCAAGCTGATTTCCATAGGCAGAGCCTGGGAAAATGGATAAGGAATCCATGAACCAGATTCAGGCCTTGTGGCTCATGGGATTGTAATATTGATTGGAGTCACCAGCCAGAACTAAGACAATAGCCTGAGCTCTGTCCTGTTGAACAAAGTGTTCAAGCAACTAGATATTCAGGATTTGTTGAGTCATTGAGAAGCGTGTGCTTTCTTGTAATTGCCCCAGCAATGTTAAAATTGTTCCCCTGCTCAAGTCTATTTGACTGTGATAAGTTCCAAAATGCAGAATTTCTTTTCCATGCCATACAATAAAGGTAAACTCAGCCGGTGTGTTATTTTGCAAGGCTTTGCGCAGGCAGGGGACAGTTATGGATCCGTTAATGCTTGTTGGAAAAAAAGAAACGCAGCCTGTGTTGTTCACTTCAAAAGCATGATGACACTTCAACTGGATCTTGTAATGTTACTCCCAAAGAGTACTTGCCAAATGTTTGCAGAATGGAAATTGCTTTACAGGTCACTTTCATAAGGAATATTGCATGTTCCGTTTAAAGTAGGGACTAATAACTTTCAGTTATTATACCATTGAAAAATTTATAGTATATACCATATATAAATTATATATAGTTACACATAACAGACATATACTTACAGGTATATATGCATTGTTTGCAGATTCTATTGATTAGTAACTTTCTAAGGAAATGTTATGGGATTGTAGTTGTCATATTCAAAGGAAAGACACCCAATTTGTTCTCTGTATATTCACTAAGCAGCATGTTTTGAAGTTGTGGAGCTACCCTAAATCTATAGACTTTATTTAAAAGAATAAACAAGTTGCACATAACATCTTAGAAATAATTGGAAGGAAGAGCCTTAGTAGTTACGTCGACTGCTGTCTCGTACAGAATCACGGGACGGTGGAGATTAGATCAATGTTATGAATTACTCTAAAGGCCATACGTGATGTAAAATACTGAAATATGGGTAACTGTACTGGAATATCTGGAAAATAAGTATGTGTAGAGATTATATAGGGAACAAAAATGGAAGTGAAGCCTATCATGAAGCAAAAAAGTTGGCCTCAGCAAGAATCACGTTTCTGCATCGCTGTCAGAAATTCCCCGTGTAAAATGTCCAAGGCGTCCCCGACCTGGTCTTCAGGGGCCCGTGCCCCGCCGCACGGCGCCGGCCGC
>NW_009647735.1:2122277-2131788 GCF_000708025.1 Charadrius vociferus | reverse complement strand
CTGAAGGGCTGCAGAAGAACGCCGGTACGAAGGACGACTGCGGGTCGTGTCTTGTAAAGCGGGTGCGCTCTGCCCGAGGGTGGAAGCGGAGCCCTGTACGTTCTCTGCATTGATAGGACTAGTCGATGTGTGCAGAGGGGGTCCTTGCTGCCTGCCGGGCATCCAGCCCCATGACCCAGGTGCCCACCTGCGAGTGCCTGTCACCGCGTCTGCCATCTGTGCTTCATTTACTCTGCTCAAATGTTTTATTAAGTGAAAGATAAAATACACTCTGAAAAGAGATTCAATTTATTGTTAATTTTGACAGCGTTCAGTTTACAAAAGGGCTTAGGGAGGTTCCAGTACCCGAAGTCTGTTTACTTTTTACTTGAATGTTAGTGAAAACGGCAATTGCCAAAAGAGGAAAAATGTCTCTACAGTACTTGTTTCAATTAGCTAACAGAGCCATCATTAGAGAAACATTAAACTTACGACATTTCTTCACTGAAATAACCTCATCTACAAGCTACCGCTATAATATTTTGCTTTAATCTATGTAAGAGTTTATTATAACTGAAATTTAATTTAAAAAATAAGCTCTAAGCCAAGTACCTTAATAAGAAACTATCATACTACTTGAGGAGATAAAACTAACGCTGTCTTAAATAAGGACAATTTATACAAAAATCTCTTCCTGACAATTAAGTAATCTCAGCAATTACTCTGTGTTTTTCCGTTTTTGTAAGTTTTTACCCAAAAGCTTTTCTTTTGGTTTAGAAAGAAGTATTTATCTTGGGTAGCTAATGGGGGATGGACAATTTGCTTTTATCAAGCTATTACTACCATGGAGTCACTCTCATTTACTCTGCCTTTGATTTTTTTCTAATATATTTAACATTTTCACAATTTGTTCAAAATACTTTTTTCAACGCAGGCATTTTTTTATTTATAAGCTTGAGGTATATATTGATGTCTGGAAAGATTGCGGTCTGATCCTTGTCATGAGAAAACTCAAACACAAAAATTAATCTCATGCTTTAGAGAATATTGGAAATTTGATAATGAGAATTACTGCTTATTCAGTTGTGTTAATCCCTTTTTAAATCAGGATGAAGAAAAAATGCCTTAATTATTAACATAGTTAAGGTTTTTAGGAAATGAGAAAATAATTGGCTCAGACTTACTTTATAGTGCATGTGTCTCATACTGAATAAACAAGAATCCACAGAACTAAATAGGAATAAATGAAGTCGCTGTAGTCTGTGAGTTCCAGTGCTGATGTTCAAAGCCTCCACAATTTACTTCTTTTAATGAGTGTTATTGAATATTGACTAGTAATTAAGAGTGCATCTTCTTGCAGGTTAGAATGTCATGATGATTCATTTCATCTTTGTCCAAATAATGGTGTACTTTGGTTTTGATATCTGGCTGCTGGGACCAATAAATGCCTTTCCTAGTGGATGGATGTTTTATGTGAGACCGTGTATTCTCCTTGTGTTGTAGAAAACTGGAGTTATGTAGTGTTATCAAAGAAAAACAGAAAAGTATATATTTCCCAAAAAGGCATGTAAAAGTTTGCAATTGTTTTCATCTTTTTTATATTTCTTCTTCAGCTTTTCATTGCTATAAACTGCGATGGCCTTCTTTCAGCAAAACTTGAAAGGTTCTGTTTCATTTCTGAAGTGTTTTATTTCTTATTTCCTATCGGAGCAGGGAATCAAATAGGACTGTGTTAGAAATATTTTTCCTAGTGGTATTCATTGCCTTTGGACTCCCCATGAGATGAGTGGGCTTGATGGATTGAAGAATGGGGTCCTCCTAGTCCTGTGTGACTGAAGGCAATGAGAATCCTGATTGCCCCGATTATGTGTATGAGTGGATTCAGTAGGGATCTCTTGCATGAGGAAGGTTAAGCTATAGAGTGACTCCAGTTGAAATATACAGTGTTGTAAAAATATAATTTTATGAAGTTATTTCTCGACCAACATGCAGCATATTTAATATGTGCTTTTAAAAAGACATGCACTTGAAGTTCACTTCTGTCAGTAGGCCTTTGAGAGCGTGAAACAACCTTCTGTGTGCTTGAGGCACAAAGATAGGCAAATTGATGTCAGTTGTTGCATAGTTTGTGCAATGATAGATGACGCAATATTAATATGAAATGCCTTTTTTTTTTAAAAGGAGACCCCGTTGTACTAGACTATAGGCAAACTTCATTACAGAAGATTATTCTGAATAGTTTACAAAACACAGTGAATCTTCTGAGAAGAAAAGTTATCATCCATCTCTGAGTGATGTCTGTTGTTTAAGTTGTGATCTGATAATGCAAATACTTTGATTCATGCATATAGCTGAACTCACATTTACCTTTTTTGTTGCTTTCACTGTTGTCACCTTTTCTCTGCTGGCTTGGAGGATATGCTACATACACTGTTTTGATTTCTATAGTCCAGTCACTTTTCGCACTGCTGTCATGCCCAGTCTTGCTGTATGGCCAGAGTCTGTCATCAGCTTGGCTTAGCACTGGGGACTGCTTGGGAAGTGGATCAGGATCCTGTTTCTAGACTTCTTGACCAAAAGTCATGTTCTTCACTCCTTCTTGAAAATGTTTAGTAACTGAAGGTTGCTGTAAATTACAACAAGCAAAGATAGATGTAGTAGATCTCATCTGTCATCTCTCCTCTCTGTTCCCACCATCCTTCTCCCTTCCCCTAAATATTGGAGCTCCAGTAATGTCAGTGTTGTGCCAACAGATAGTACCCTTACAGCAGGGGAATGCCTCTCTGGCCATTTCAGGACCCCACTGAAATTCTAAGCAGAGGAAAGCATGTCTTTGGTTTGTCATATTTGTAGCCCCCCAGACACAAACTAAAATAGGATTTCAGGATGTGGAAATCAAGTTTGGTTTAAAATCAATTGGCAGCTGTTTTATCTGTTGTCTTTGCTACTTCCTTTTTCCCTATTCTAAATCCTAATTTGTGTACTATGAGGCCAACACTATTAAAAGTACTGGTTTAGACATCTTTATTGGCTAGGAAATGCTATTGATTTTGTTTTTCTTTAAAGTGTCTAGCTCTCTGAATTCAGGTTTCTCATTGACAATGAGATCTATATGCTCCACAGTGTTGCAATATAAAAGCTTGGCAAAACAATAGTTTTGTAACTGTTGCAAGAACTGTGGAAAATTAAACATTTATTACAGAGTGAGGCAATCCTGTTATTCATATTGTAGTTGTATGAAACAATACAATCTTCTGATTTTGATGAAGACTAATGTAGTCTAAAAATAACTCATCCCCAGTACAGAAAAATATGTGAAAATATACAGTCTATCCCTTAAATCCACAGCATTAATTTAAATTAATAGAAGTACTTGTACAGTACGTGATTGAATCCATGAGGGATATAGTGTGATATTGTATATTTGCCTAAAAGCTCACTCTGACAGCAAAAACAATGTACCACAGTATGTTTCTTTCTTATCTAATGGAAAGAATAACACACAGAGGCTCAATTCTTGTAATGAAAACCCCCACATTAATTTTATTTTTTGATGTGTCATTGTAATTCAAGAGATGTTTTTAATCTCAGGATTGCTAGGGCACAATAAACCATTTAAAAAGTATTTGGCAAAGATCCCTGTGCTTAGCAACAGCTCCTTTCATTTAAAACTGTTTTTTGAACCAAGCTATTCAAAGCTTTGTTCCACTTATTAAAATAAAGTATCTTACTTCAAACAAGTATTTCAGAGAATATAATCAAGAGGACAGCATTCAAATACAATGCACAGAAAACATAAAAGGTAGCAGCATGAAAAACTCAAATACTTTGTGTATGTTTCCTTGTTTTTCATTAAGAAAAACTATATTAAAATATACTCATGGTTTTATTTTTCTTTGTGCCATTATAGGGTATTTAATGCTCCATTTCTTACCATATTCTGAAATTCATTACTAGATTTAAAGTAAAATTAGCTGTGAAGTATTTTATTGAATGAGATACTGCATTAAAGTGGTGTATTTTCTAGTCATCTAGGTGATATAAAACAGCAACAGAGAAGCTAAATATAGAACAAGGTCTATTCATTTGCTGCTGGCTTTGTACTTTTATGCTGTTTTAAAATTTCGGTTTGTTTAGAAATGAGAACCCCAGACTTGAAAATTCCCAGTCAAGAGAAGGCCCTGGACGTGATAGCTCTGGCTCTAGCTCTGATGTGCGTCCCCAGGCCAAACTTCTACACTGCCATATGGGTTCACAGGAAACTATCTTGACCATCCTAGATGTAACTGATAAAATGTTCGTGGTCCACCAGAGGTTTGGGGATAAATGCCTGGAAAGGCACTTTGAATAATGGTAAGCCTGTGTAGGTGTTGCTGTAACTTTTTCAGGATGGCCATGACTGTAACATCACCGCAATTTTTAATCTCGCATTGTGTGGGCAGAAAAATGGTTATTTCCAAGTTGTTAAAAAGCTAATCTATTCTGATAAGTTTCTGTATCTTGCATAGATATAGCTTCTTTCTTTTTTTTTTCTTTTAATTTTACAAACCAAGTTGGGAGCCTTGACATTTATTGGGCCCCCATATTTTTCATTTATATTCTCTCTAGTCTTCACCATCTGTTATGACAGTAAATAAGTTTCAAATAAGCCATATCTTCCTCACCATGAGTTGCTTTTTCTGCAAAAAAAAAAAAAATAAAGTTGCAGTTGGATGTGATATTTGAAGTCACAGCTTGTCTTCAAATATTTAGTAGCGTATTCCTGTGCCAAGGGATATCAATCTGCCATTTGCCTTGCTTACAGTATAATAAAGATTATGCATTCCCTTCTTTCATAGATATGTCAAGGCTTTTAATTACTATAGTTCAGGAAGTAGCTCTTTCCACAGGCTTTATCCATTTTGCTTTGACTTAATATGGTTCCTTCTCATCTTTTTGCACATTAAATTCCAAATGGAGGATATAGTGCCTTACTTTGATGACCTGCGATCTTCCCTTACAAGTAAATTCCTTGGCTGTAAGAACAGGCACTTTTGTTGTTGTTACCTTCATTAGTGGTTAGTGGGTATTTCAGATGTCAGTACGCAACCTTAAGAAGTTCAGCAGAGAACTTTTTTTCCCCTTATTCTATACATTGGCATGGGGGTAAATTTGAGGAGCCACATATAGCTTATTTTTAATCTTTATCTTTTTATCTTTATTTTACGCCGTGGAAGTACAAGCAGGGAAGTGTCTCGGAAGTCAACTTTGTACAGGCATGCCACTTTGCTTTCAGATCTTTCCAAATTTGCCTGTTTCCTTGATTATGAATATTGTGCCCCATGGAAGCAGTTTCTTTGTCATTTGAGAATAATGGTGTAAAATCACAGGTGGTTTTTATTGGTTGTCTAGTAAACTGCAACAAATGTTTCCTTGAAACTTTCCTGAAGTAGCTCCTCTAGCAAGGAAATGCCCTAAAATGAAAGTTTTGATAGAACAGTAAACATGAATGTTTCTTGTGGACTGTATTTTTTACGCTCTTTTAAACTGTTCAACAGGTAATGTCTAGCCCATGAGCTTCCCAGATGTGTTAGCAGATACCCTGTGATAAATCAGTAGTCGTAATTGCTCCTTCTCTCTTCAATCCTTAAGATGATATTCTGTGGTTCCAACCATCCCCATACCAAAGTATCTTTTTTGCATCCTCTTTTGATACTTCTGAAGGCTGTAAATATACTTAGTAGGTAAATTTTAAAATCTGCTTCTTTAATCAGTGTATGGTCCTGTGGTACCAATTGGTACTTTCAGAATGGCATCAAGGAAGATACTATGTTTGAGCATCAGCTATGCAAAACAAAAGGAGATGAGGTTGACTGCAGTGTGGTTTATGTGAAAAGAGTCATGCAACTTCTGCAATAGCTACAACATTCATTATGCAAAGGTATTTTTAAGTAAAGAAAGAGGTTTTATAGCATTAAAATAAAGTCCGTGTTATGGTCAAAATTGATGCACAATTAAGATTAACCCCTTTTTTTTGTAAGAGGATTTCACTATCATTTTGATATTCATAAGCTTCTTACTATAACAGTAAAGCTTTTATCTTTATGTATGCAACTGTTTTTCCTTTTCACCTGTAAATAGAGTAATTGCACTTTTTTACGATTTTCCAGTATTAGATTAATTTTATAGCATGTTCTGAAATTTCATTCTCTTTCAGCATCAATCTTTGTTTTCTTTTTATTACAGAATTATACTTACAAATAACATCATTTCATAACAATAAACATAAAAATATAATGCAATATAGCAGTTACAGGTTTATAGAGTAAACATTTCATTTGAAAGAAAATTCCACTAGCTTATGCTATTATTTCACAAAAGTGGCAAGGTCAGAAACTCTGAGGGTTAATAACAAAGCCATTTATATCCTAAGATGGGGGGACAAATATTCAGGGATCAGTGACTACACGTGCGAGAAAACATAAAAAGAGGGTATCTTGTCTACAGTTTATCTTTTTTGGAGAAGGGGTCTTGGATAAAACACTGATTTTCAATTTAGAGTTAGTGTACAATGTAGGGTACGTGGTATCGAAGCCAAATGATGTTCCACAGAATTCAGTTTCTTTCACCTTATGTTACTGAGTGCCAGATATTTCAAACGAGTATTAAAAATCTCCCCATGCTGGTTTTGCAGACTAAGTACACTTGTAGATAGCATAGAAAAACGACAAATATGAAGCCAGGTGATTAGTGCAAGGCAGGAGCTGTTTAAGAAAAGTATTTTTTCCACAGAAAAAGAATTAGGAGAATTTTCAGATGTGGAGAATGGAATTTGTGATCAAAGTGTGACAAGAAGAAATAGACAGTGATCAGGAGATTCATAGCGAATTTGGAGTAGGGGAAGGCTTTTGCCTTGGATGAGGAAATCTGTGTGATCTCGTATCACTTACCAAATGCTCTGCTTGCTTAACATGGGTTTGATTACCAGAAAACACTGTGCTGGACCAGGATCTTTTTGTGGCTTTCCTTTACAGCAAAAGTAAAAATAAAATAAAAAATATCTTGGAATTATAAAATCTCAAAATGAGGCTTTACAATTAGAAAAATATTTTGGACTAAGAGGACAATTTTCTGGCAGTTAAATGTCATTTATATTTTCTCACTTTTCAACGTAAGAATGCACTTAAATTTATTTTACAGAATGCCATCCTGTAGATATGTCTCTAATTCTCAGGTAAAGCACTTCAATTTTCCTAAGATAGCACTTAATTTTTTTATGACCCTTCTTTAGAAACCCAAGGATTGTTTATAAGTCTCATGTGTTAGAGCCTTCCAAGATTTTTTTATTGTTTTCTTTTTAAGTCATATGCAGTAAAGAAATACTATATAAAATGAAATTAGCTGGATTTGCTTCACACTGTTTTTGCAAAGTAGTGTTTGTTGACTATTATTTCCGTATTACCAGTACTCACAGGTCTTTAATTATGTACCACAAAACGAATCTGACTGTAATTCCCAGCTCCACTTCCTATTTCCTGTTTGTTTCTGCGCAATACATGTTGATCGTCAGGCTTTCAGTACTTTGTCCTTTTTCAGTCCTTTAAGATACCATTACTTGTCCTCAGATTTTGTGAACAGTTAACCACCTGGCAGATTATCAGGTCCTGGTAATTTGAAAAGGTCTAGCCCAATGAGTGCTTTCTGACCTGTTGTTTCTCTATGGTAGGCTGGAATTTCACCTCGTTAATATTTGTGATAGTCACCTCCATGATTAGCCTTTCTGTGAAGGTAGGTGCACGTGTTGAAAACTTTGGCCTGCACGTTGTCATTTGTTGATAATGTCATTGAATATTGAACTACTGAACCACATCTTTCCTACTGCTGATGTGCATACAGCATGACTTCTTGTTTTTTGCTTTGATAACTTTAATGTTTTTTGCTACTTGCATTTGCATCCTTCTGGGGTTAATCCTATATTAGTCTTTTGTGCGCTCCCTTAGCCATCTGACCTTGTTTCCGCTTTCTGTATGCTTCTCCCTTCTATGTGAGATCAGTGAGTAATTCACATTTAGTTAATTCATCGTTTGATCTGCCTGCTTAGAATCCGTGGATTTTATTTTGCTGGTTTTCTTTTCTTTTCTTTTTTTTAAGGGTCTGAACTTTCTCATCTCATTCAGCTTACCTTATACCTTCCAATTCTCAGTAAGTTTCTCTCTACAAACCATGAAAGCATTTCTTGTAGCTGTCTCCTTCAGTTGCAAAATCTGTCATTGACACTTTCTAGGAATTTTCAGGCCAATTTGTGTTTTATTTCTTTCACAACACCTCCAAGTATGTAAAATCTCCCTGTTTTGGCAAACTCGTTTTTAGTGATTCTACAAGTATCTCACAAAAAAGCCTCATCCACCTGATTTTCTTGATCTGTTATTCTGTAGTAGATAGTCATCATGATAAATGCATGTGTTCTTTATCATTCTATGTAATCTTGCTCTTTGCTTTGCTGATCTTGAAGCAAATATATAAAGTGTTGTCTTCTAACATAGAAAAATGATGCAAGAGAAGAGGCCAGTTCAGGCAAAACTCTGGAGTGCTATCCTTCAAAGTCGAGCTTTTGGAGGCTTAATTCAGCTGGAGGAGCAGAGAGGGCAACCTTTGAAATGCTATCTTTCAGAGGTGACCTTTAAGCTAACTTGGGAGTCTGACAACCTGGGTCCTCAGCACAAGATCCTTTTCACTGTCAGGCTCTCACAGTTGATACCTTCTCTGCTTTTGTTCAAAATAGTATCTCGTTCTGTTTTTACCTGCCTTGCTTCATAACTCTTTCCTAACTCATGCTATCATTCAAGTCAAATAGAGTTAGTGGACTGTTCCCTTTCTCTTCCAGAGACGACTTTGAGTTTATAGTTCTGTTGTGTTCTTTACAGACCTTATTCCTTCTGGGGTAAATATTATTCTCTCCAGTAACAAAACCATTCAAGAATATTGCAGTACGATGGGAAGATACAGAGTCCTGCAGCACTGCACACTCATTTTGGAACTTAAGCAAACATTAACCAAGAAGTTAATCAGGAAAGTGCTCAAACACTCTTCTGACCTGGCAGGAGTAAAATAAGAATGTGACAGCGTACAAAATTAGGGAAAACTATATTAAATCATATGGCTGGTTTCCAGGAACAGAAAAGTCCACATGATTACCAAATCAGCCATTGCCATCTTTAGCCATGACCATTGTGTAGGTTTGCTCATGCTTATCCAGGCTGTGACTAATGCAGGTGTTTCTAATAGCAACTTTTAAGAACTCATGCATCTGTTTACATAGCTTTTGGGGTCCTGGACCAAAGTTATGTATTTTAATAAATAAGCTACAAAACTTAGAAGGCAGATTCATATGAATGAAGCTGAAAATTCAGTAAGACTTTTTGTAACAGGTCAGATCTGTATTATGAATTTCAGTAGTTCTTTTTAGTTTGTTTTAAAATGTTGAAAAATATTCTGGGTTTGGTTCATCATTGTCATGTCCACACTGTTTCTAAGGGCTGCTTTATTAAGAACC
>NW_009647735.1:2045076-2122198 GCF_000708025.1 Charadrius vociferus | reverse complement strand
GCTCTTGCTGAAGAATCCTGCTTGAGCTCACTCCTTAACCCCTGCAGGCACTTCCATAGTGCATCAGATGTGTACGCTGCATGTGAGGTGGAGGGTCTAGGGCATAACGCCTGTCCCGACAGCTCTTGCAGCCTGCTTGCCAAGCCCTTCTAGCACTCTGTTTTCCTTGATGCATCTGCAGTGTGCAAAAGCCATGACCTGAGATGTGTCCCTAGTTCATGGGAGCTTGTACATCTTTATCAACAAGACAATCATAGAAGGGAGGGCCTAAAAAGCCCTGTGGGATTTTCAGCTTTGACTTCTGCATTTTTCCACTGCATTACTAGGGCCTGTCAGCACTTTGTTCCTGATTAGTCAGGCAGCTAACAGAATACCACTATCTCTGTATTTCTCCATACTTTCTGTACTGTATTGTGTTCTTACCTTGTCAGTGTATTTTTTATCTGTACAATTGTTT
Source organism: Charadrius vociferus (assembly GCF_000708025.1). NCBI lineage: Eukaryota > Metazoa > Chordata > Aves > Charadriiformes > Charadriidae > Charadrius > Charadrius vociferus. The sequence goes on along the minus strand of NW_009647735.1, from coordinate 2,121,741 downwards.
CTTTGGTTGAATTCAATATGTTTGTTTTTCTAAATGACAGCAAAACGTGTTTTGGTGTACTTCCATATTACTCCATCAATCATGGGAAGAAGACGTTGACACAGTGTTAGTTTTTTTAAGTAAAACCAAGCTGGTTTTATTATTTTGTTGTGTACTATTTTCCACTATTCTCATTGGACTGGGAAAATTGAGATTTCATAGGCCTAATCTTCTCAGCTAATATTATGAGCTAAAGCTAAGTAGCATCTGTTAGAAGAGTTCATTTTGTGTTCAGCTCGTTCTTCTGTTTGGCATAGCTGTAAGAGATAAGAGTGCATTAATTGAAACGGTTGGGTTTCTTTTCACTGCATGGCTCAATTTCTGTTTAGATGATTACTAGTTAACTGTATTTCAAAGATTATGTTTATTTTTTTAATGAGAAGATAGGTAAATTTTTGACTTGGTACCTATGGTTGAAATAGTGTCAACTAATATCAAGGACAAATATGTAAGAATTTCTCAAGATGATATGAAGGGAAGCGATAACTGCAGAGAGAAACAGATAATTTACAAAAGATCGGAACAGAAAGAACTTCTGGTTTGGCCAGGATTAGGTCTCTGACCATGAGATATGAGTTCATTTGTTAGATGAATTAAAGGCAATGTGAAGGCTGAAAGGCAAATGGGTAAGATGAAGTCAGAACACTGTTCTCTGGAAGTTAATTACAGTACTGTAACATGCCGGAGAAGGACAGCAAGTTTATAAATGAAAAAGTAGTTGAGGGATTGTAATTAGTAGTACTAGCAGTATTTAAAGAAAAGGAATTACAACATATGTGTTGTTACTGTTTTGGGAAAGAAGGAAGGCTGCTAGAGGAGAGGATTGCTGGGTGTGTGACACCATGGATGAAGGCTGAAGGAAAGTGGGCAGTTGCAGATTGACACATTCACAGTAACTGTAGATTCCCTGCAGGGTCAAAGGCCAATAAACAGGAAAGGAAAATACATGAAAAAAATGGGTGCTGTCACTGGACTGAGGCTCATTCATGTTTACAAAAATTGTCTGCTCTGCAGAGAATTTGAAGTGCTGAAGGGTTTGAGTAATATGTTATTATGTAGAAGAGAGATGATGAGACAGGACTTCTGTTTAGGAAATCCAGATGAAGAAGACAGAGATACTAAGTATGTAGTGCAGATGTTGTAGGCAAGACCACAAGCTTAAAGGAACAACCTGATATTTGGATGTTCTTCAGCTATGCTCCTGAACACACAGGAAGGAACTCTGCATATTGTATATATATCATTAATGAGTGTGAGTTTTATCTGATGTATCCTTATTCATAGCTTTGTGAAGTAGACTTTCTAGTCTTTTCAAATTCTCCTGAGGTAGGAATTTTAAATGCTCCTAATATTTTTTGCATTATCTTTCTGAGACCATTACTACAGATAAGAGCAGAACTTTTTTATGAGATAGCATACACTTCTCAGGACTATAGTTTCATCTTTCTCCTGCATCATTCTATAACAATATTTATTTCTCGATTAAACCTGTGCACTAAATACAGCTGCTTTGGACCTGCCCGGTGAGAAGTTTAATTCCCTTGATACAGCCGACTACATTAACTTAGAATTGTTTAAAGTCTATGAGTGGGATTTGCTTTTTCTTATGAAAATATTATGATAACTAGCTAAAAGAATTTTTTGATACAAATGTTATTACATAAATGTAATGTATTCTATGTGCCTTAACACCAAACCTTGAAATACTCTTCATTCTTTCCCATGGTGACCATTGACCACTTACTTCTACCAAATGTTTCCAGCTCCTTAGATAGTGTTGATGTTTTGAAAAAACTTTTCATTCTCATTCATGATTATTTTCTTTAATAAATGCTGTTGAAAAACTAAAAACTTTTTTCAAACCCTATATAACTATTCTAATCCATAGAACTGTCATAATAACTATTGAAAAATCAATAAAATTTGTGAGTTTTTCATAAGAGTGCGTTGTCCAGTGATAGGTATCTAAAAGATCTGACTCTGTTCTTATGCAAACAGATTTGGTAGTTACAGACCCCTGCTTATGGAAAGCTCAGATGCCTCTGCTCCTTCACAACCTCAGGGGCTGGAGTGGGGGCCATGAACTGCTGTGGAAACACACTATGGTGTACAGTTTTGGGTAGATTTTGTCCCCTGCGATCCGTATGGTGTTCCACACGCATAGCCAACTTACTCGGCCGTTGCAAAGAACGTGGGGGGACTACACTTACTGAACAAAGATTATTCTTCATGAGTAATTTTCTTGCCTGTCGTTTTTTGGATAAGAAGCAATTTTTAAAATGTGTTGTCAGAAATCCATCCCTTATGCAATAAAAAACTCAAAAGCTGTGCCTGATGACATACAAGATGTCCAGATCTGCATTGGCTCCTTCTCTGCAATCTGTTTACAAAAGTTAAAAAATGCAGCAGAATGAGTTGAATTGTAAAGGTGCTTTTTTGAATGCTAAATCGTATCTGCAAAACTGAAACACTAAAATTTGTTTTCTTTCTCTACACAAGAATCTTCTGAAACAAGTTTCAACTTAAATTGAAACGCAAAACTAACACATAGAACAGAAGAATAATTTAGATAGTCATTTTTCCCACTCTCAATGGAAAGAATTCGACGAATTAAGGAAATAGTATATTTATTTGTGGTTCCTATGGTAGTTTGTATTATTAGCCCCAAAAAAATCAGAAAATTACATGTGTAGTTACTATTATTATCAAAAGAGTTTTGAATTTACCAAAATATCAATTACTGGTACATTTTTATTTTTAAAAATGTTTATGCCAGATATTTCAAAGTTGTATTTTATCCTGAATGAGTAATCTGCTTTTTAGAGATGTGGAGTACCTCATATGCCATTGATTTATTGTGAACTAAAAGGCTTAGCATATCTGAAAACTAATTCAATAATTTTGTGCTTCTCTTGAGATCTCTTTAAGCCTGCAGTGGGTTGGAAATTCCCAAATAATTGTTAGGAAATACTGCAAAAGAAATAACTTCTTCTGTCTCAGGTTTGCAGAAATTTCAATTAATAGAGTGTATAGAGTCATGTATCTGGTCCCTCTAACCCCTATTAACTGTTTTAGTTTTGTAAGCTGGCTATAAATTTCTGGAACTATATGGCAATTGAGCTCACTCCTTTATTTTTAGTGGGTTTTAGTAGTTTCCCTTTGAAGAACAGTCTTCCTCGTTTCCCTCCAACATACTACACAGCTAACGTTTTGGGACCAAAAGACCATGCATCCACCAGGAAACATGGCACGTGAAACCTTGCAGGGTTAACTCCTCGAGATTTCTCAAGGAAACAGCTGCTGATGTGCTATGCTTGTTGCCTGTCATGCTGATTAATAGTGCCTTGGTATTTCCTTAAATGTCCCTTGCTGTCTGTGTTTTTGTGTAGTCACAGTTGGAATCACAGCTCACTTACTGCTTGTTTTCTGTTTGTCAGCACGGAGAGCCTCCTCTGCACCCCGTGCTTACCAGCTGCACCAATACGAGTAAAATAATAATAATTCTGGTTACCTACCAGTGTTAAACAAATACCAACATTTTTTTTAGAGATTTTAAGCGTGGACTGAAACAAGTTTAAGAATTCCTAAGACCTTCTGTTCTGTTTCAATTTCTTGTCCAAAGTGAGTGTTTGCAGGCAAACTTTAAGCTCCTGAAAAATGCCTTTAGTTGCACTATACTCCAGCCAGCCCCTTCTGGTGGGCAAGCTAGCATCTGCACGTGGGCTCTGCTGCTCTGCATGAGTGTGTCAGTTGTCCCCAAATTCATGCTAGTATTGCTAGCCTGTAGCACTGTATCACAGGGAAAACACGCTCTAAATTTCTTTCTCATTATTTGTTACATTTGTGTCCACCTCTGAGACATAAAGGAAAACTCCCTTTCTTTATTATCTAAGCAGTAATGTAATTACTGGTCTGTGAGGGTTCTTTTTTGTTAGGTTGGGTTTTTTTAAATGTTGCATGACATAGTGCTGTTAGTGTTTTTATGGAGTAATGATGATGAAAAAAGAAACTGCATACCAGTGGCAGGTCACCTCTAGGTTAAGAGAGGAAAAAAGACCACGGGCTATAGACAAATGTAAGTTCTTTGTCCTGTATGAGACTTAAAGTTCACATTATTACATCTGCCAATGGTCATATGCAACTATCATGATTTTGTGAGCTTTATGATATCTAGACAAGTTTCACAAGAAATTATATACAAGTCAGTAATATATTTTCATTCTATAAGTAATTGCCATATATGTTCACCATGTTTTTTCACAAATGTATAAAAATGCTAACACAGGGGCCAGCACAGTATCGACAAACTGAGAAACATAATGATTTTTTTTCAGATAGATAACCTTCCTAATGTTTCAGAGAAAATTCCTAGAGAATTATATCAATAGGAAATTATAATTTCTGCATATCTGGCATTGTATAATTTAAGGCTGTCTTCTCTTGACGCACTTAAAGTACATACATAGTAATGGCAAAGGTTATCTGTGTGATCTAATCTATTGAAAAAAAGAATTTCTATTTTGCTCCTTTAGCCCCGGATGCTCTTGTTAGTTTGTGAGTGTCCATGCTTTTCCTTGTCATTAGTGAAAATATTCAAAAAGCTGGAAACAATTATATTGGTCTCATTAAGGTAGTTTTCAAGTTCTAGTCACGTGGACTGAATTAGGGAAGAGTATTTTTATATTTCTAGACCAGAAAGCAAATGAGTTAGACTTGGCAGGGCACTAAAATGATCTTCAGAGAGCAGTATTAGGCTGAAAATATAAAGATCATGAATAAACTTTCAGAGGAAAAAGAACCTCATTTCAGGTGGTTTAGGTTTGATTTTATCCCTACCAGAAGAAAACTCCACTTTAAAGGTGAAATACCGTGAAACACTTTACTCTTTTCTGAAGGTGCAAAAGCTCGAATTCTCACAGGGCTAGTTCAGAGTAATCACATGTTCTGGTGGTTGTCTGAATCTAGTTCCTCCAAAAAATGCAGATGTGAACTTGAAAAAAAGAAAAAGGAGCTTCTATGCAAAATGTGCAGTTTGGTGTTAGAAACAAGTTCAAGGAGCCTGTCTCTCAGCCTTCTATGATTTTCATCTCCATCTGGGCCTACAGGGGTAGCTCCATTGATTCAGTAGAATTATGCCTTTTTGAGTTGTTATTTATTTGATGGAGCATTAGTATGCATCTGATTGAAAAAATATGTATCATCTAATTCTGTTTGATGAATGAGTAAGGAAAGACTCTTGTGAATTTTTAATATACCTGGAGTATCTGGTGCATCTATATCCTTGTGAATGACAATATTCTAGTTTTGAGAAAGATGACATTTGTAGTAGCTTCATTGCTGTTTTATACAATATTACCTTCTCCAGAAGCAATATTAATTTAAAAAATGTAGTTTAGCTCCATTAATATTTAGTGCTTTTCAGCTCTAAATATTTCCTTTCTTAAATTTCATTTCTTATAACAAGAAATTTAAACAAGCTAAAATTGATATTTACAAAAATAACCACTCTGATGAGATTAAAATCAGAATTTCTCAATTTGCCTGTGGAAACATATTGATGTAATGGATTCTTTTCTGAATTGGATGACAGACAGATTGATGTGTCAACAGAGAAAAGAGTTATAACCATCAATGTGTCTCTCATTGTTTGACAGTGATTTACTACTGTCCAACAAGTCTGTTAGCTTAACTTTCAGACTAAGTTATTCATCAGAGAGCATTATACTACGAATCTTCTTTGCTGTGATTCACAGAACAGTAAAATGGTCTCCCAAGATTGGTCTAACAGAGGTATCACACCCTGAAAGACATTATCAGACAGCCCCCTGCTTGTGCAGGGTACCCTAAAGTCACTGACTCGCCATCAGTTACACAGGCAGTTCTTTTACAGGAGACAGTCTATGACTTAGTTTCTAGTTCTGGAGTTCAAGAAGAGTGTGGGTTTTTTGAAACTCAAAGCTGAATTTTCTTTCTTATGCTTTCTTTTTTAGGCCAGAAAGGCACTTTTTCATCTTAAATGGAAAATTCTGATGAATACCCAAATTCTGTAAAAACAGAAAATTACTAATACGTGCATGATGATCAAGGCATCTGTGATCTCGGAGATGTAACATCTACACAGTATTTAACTAATGGATAGCTCAAGATTTGAAACAGTTTTAGTACAGTTTTAGAACTTATAGTCTAAATTTCAATATAAATTCCTATGTTCTTATATCCAAAAGTTTAGCTAAGGCAATGGAAAGCCTTGAGATTCTAAATCTTTGCTGAATCAGCTGAGAAAATCCTGTTTCCTTTCAGCTGTTTCAGAGTCAGAGTTTTCATTGAGTTATCACTGGATTTTCAGAAATTATTGCAGCAGAATATTCTCATTTGCCATTGATAATTGTTGTATTTCCAATTTTAAAAGTGTGTACTGTATTGGTGTGTTTCATTTCTACATACAATTAGACATTAATCACTTCTTGTTGATTTATATGACTGGCAGCAGTTTATAATTCTGAGACAGTTTAGCACAAAGTTGGAATATCCATTGAATTTTCAGGGAGGGTAGGGATGTTGAATGCTTGTCATTAAAAAAACTTAAAAAATAGCAAAATAGTGTATTAAAATTATGTGCATTTTAATAATTTCTATTTTGAGGGAGAATTTTTTAAAATCTCCTCAGGGTCCTTAGTTGCAGAAAAGAGTGTTAACTGTGGCTGAAACTGTCATACATAAAAATTTTTTAGTCTTAGCTAAAGCTGACCTAATGTCCACTTGCAAATGTGAATACAGGAAGTCTTGGATACAAAGCTATTTCATGTTCAGGTTCTTAATTTCCTTGCAAAAGAAGACTGGGTTTGTCTGTTGCAAAAAGAAATGGCAAGGTGACATAATGTGTTTGGACTTGCTTGCCCACTTTCTGAGAAAGTATAGAGGGAGGAATAAGCAAGTTTCAGAGTTGCACAAAGTCAGTCCACAAGGATGAACCAAGGACACTGAAATGTCTAAGATAACTCAGAACTGAGTGAAATGCATGTCAGGGTGCCGTTCCTGGTCAATGCAAATTGTTTGTCATTCATTTAATGTGCTTTATTTTCTATTCTGTATTCTCTCCTTATTGGCATTGCATAGCATGAGGAAGCAGTATCAGTATTACTAGCATAGCCTAAGAAAATTCTACAGGCTAAAAAGTTGTTTGCCATCAAAAGACCCAGCATTAGTTACTATGACAAATGAAACACGGACTGAAGAAGAAATTGAAGTTTACCTCACACGTAAATGATTCTATTGTCATTCAGCCATCCCATCTGTTAGAGCAAAATTGAAAGTTTACAATAGAACATACGTGACTTGAGGAGTGTGTTCCTCCTTTAATGTGCCCAAGTGTTAGAAAAAGAGTCATATTATGTTGTAGTTGTCATAGTAACTCCCAGGTTTTTTTATTAAATAAAATGTATTATATGAAAACTATTAGGTGATAGCATCATTTTCCTAAGTAATTACATTATTTGGGAAAATATCTATTGTTTCAGGACATTGTGAAGATTCTCAAGGTGCTTTGATTGTCCATTGAGTAATGTTTCAACTAAGCATTGGGAATTCCCTCCAGTAGCAGTTCATCTGTGTGGTAGGTTCAGAATCACACTGTACATTGTAGCAACGTCACAGGTTGAACCTTAATTTCATTTGTCACCCTCAGAACATCATTCAGTGCTAGGGAACATAGCAGTTAAATATCTATTCCAATCTAAAATCTGCTGGAATTTGGTTTTTTTCCTTTTTGCATAATTTGTTTTGTGGCTGTTGGATGCCTCAATCATAACACTAGAATACTTGACCTAAAGAAAACAAAAACAAAAAAGTAATTCAGTTATCTTTTTTCTTTCCTACTAGTCTACGTTTGATGTAGTGTTTGTCTTTTTTTAAATTATTCTCTCATTCTGGAGTTAAGACTCAAGTGATAGCACTACATAAAACAATAATTAAAAATAGGAACCCAGTTTTTCATGTCAAAGACATAGAATTACTGAGACCTGAACTAACATATTTCCAACACCTTCTTCATTTGTCATGTTCCTTATATTTTTGCTTACATGCCAATTGATCTTCTTCAGATTTATTTTATTCTTCTGAAATGTATTGATGCAAGCAAAAGTTGCTAATCAGATTTGCTCGGAAGAAACATACTGTATGGTTTTCCCCACATACTGGATTTCCCCACAAAATGGAACACATTTTGTCTGTCTAGAGATGTGCACCAAATTCTCTTTGGATAGCCTATTTTCTGCAGAGCTAAATAATGTGAAACATATCAGTCCTGGCTGATTTAGTGCCAGTGTAAGCAACTTGGGGTAGTTCAGACTGAGATGACTTAGATAGCCCTTATTCTGCTTCCCTGCAGTGCCTGAGTGGGAGAGCCAGTGCTGCATGGATTGACAGAAGAGCAGGGGCGTAGGTCTCAGAGGGTCTGGAAATGGTTCTGCAAGGGCACCATCATGGTATGGGACAACCCAGCAGTCAAGGATGAATTAGGACTGGACACGGTGAATTGTTTGTGGTGTATGTAGTGCTTTCTCACTGATCTCTTGTGACTTAATTCCCTAGATGTGACCTTGTAGAAAGTAGTTTGGGAAGAAGAGAGGGTTATTTTACTTTTTCCCTGACTGATTATCAGGAGCATATCAGGAGCATTTCTGACAAGAATCTTGAGGAGGTCCTGTTCCTAGTTCTGTTGCAGTTGTCATGTTGTAAAGACAATCTCGAAGCTGCTTTGGCCCAGATTAACTTTTAAGTATTGAACTGGGGTGTCTAATTTAGATGCTTAACTGTTATAGGTCTCCTCTAAAGTCAATGGAAGAAGACGAGCATCTCCAGGAGCCCCTTTGAATCATAAAAATAGCACTCTAGATGTGCTTGTCTTTTCTACTGTCCTTAAAGGAACAGGAGATTCTAACTTAGTTCCTTCATTTAGATGCCTAAACCTAGGCGACATGTACCTAGTCCCTTGTGGTTTAGTTTTACATGTCTTTAGAACAGTAATAACACTTGGGTATGTTTCAGAAGTGATGTGGAACCAAGTACATCAAAGTTTGTGCTGTAGCTGTAGCAGCTGTGGAGTTAGACATAAGTGCTACTGCAGTACCCTAAGTTTTCCCATAGGGTGTTAACAGAGCATTTCTAAAAATAATAAACATTTGATAGATATTTAGTGTCAAGATCTTTTGGCTTAAACCTCTTAATTTTATTTTTTTTTTTATATTAGTGTCCTGCCAAATCTTTTCCTTTTCCTCTCTCTACTTTCTGTAGAGTTTAAAACTATTGCCTAGGGGCTTTTCAAGGGAAACAGAATTTTTTTATAAAATACCAGTAAAAAGGGTAAATTTTGGCATTAAATTAAAAGACAATGAATCACTTTTTTGCTGTTAAATTAATTATCATCAAAGGTTTCATTAACAGCAGATTTCTTATCAGCAAAGTCAACAACAAATTTGGAAACTGGACAATTTTCTCCCATTATCAAAAAAGAAAACATTTTGTGGCCCCTTTTTTCTCACTTTGTCCTTTCTAGAAGACTGACTATAGCATGCAGAGTGGGATTCAAAGTCTTCACATCTCTTCCTGCCTTCTTTGTTTTAACTGGAGTTGGAAAATCTGGTATCAAAATACAATCTGTATGTTAGTCTGATTCTGTCTAAAAATCATTAGTACAGAAACATTGAGTTTAGGATGGTGTGTCCATTTTAAATATAATTGTTTTTTCAATAATTATCTAACAGTTACCCTTCTATCTGCTAAACTTTCCTTGATGTTTAGGTGTAATTACTTTCAATAATCTTATTTGGCTGAGTTTAAAACATTTGCCCATTAAAATTTCAGCTCAGCTTAGCTTTATTGGAACATTTGGGCTGTTCAGTGTGTTGGCCATTTAATGAAGAAAAAAAAAAAAAGGCAAAACAAACCAGAAACCACACCTTCTTTTTGTTCTGCTTCTGTTACGAATTTCTATTTCTCCTTTTTGGGGATCATTTCGAAGACCAAACTTCTGCACAAGTTATGAGAGTGAGTTACAAATCATCTATCAGGTCTGAATTGCAGCGTAGCTGTATGTTACTAATACTACTGTGAGTAGGCAGAGAAACATCAGATAGCTTGAGGAAAAAGAGCAACAATCATGTTTTATTTTTCTGATTTTAATAATTAAAGAAGGTCTTGATAACTTTTTTAGTGAAATGTGGGAATCAGTAACTCTTGAAGCTGTTGGAATATAGGTAGTTTAGAAGATTGAAATATAGATATAATAACATTTTTTCCCCTGTCGTGATAAGTGTCACAACATGATCTTTGCTGCAGTTTTAGATGTATCCAGCGATGTATTTTTGGGTTTGTTCTCTTTTTGATAGTTGATTCAGTGGTCATAGTAAGGAGAGGTGTTTGCTTTGCATGGGGGGTCAGCACTGGTGTAGGGTACTTACTAAACTTCTTATAATGCCTTTGGAAGCGGGGTACCTTGCGAGATTTAACTGATTCATTTGTTTTAGTTTCATACAGAGATAACACAGCAGCATTGCTTGTACAACTCAAGGTACACAGGCAGTAAGATGGGGTGGAGCTGCCGCCTTATTCATTGCACAGGGACTGAGGCAAGGGGTCCGCAAGGTTTGTGGGCTGTAATTATCCCTAGTAATTTAAGAATCCATTTACCTTCTGTGGATGGAGATACAGTTTAATCAAATACGGTGGTAAATCAGCCTTTATTAGGCACATTCTGTAGGCTATTATGTAGGTGTTAACATTTAAAGTGCTTCTGTATTAAAATTCTTCCCAGGTGAATAGGCACAGGTTTCAATTGTAAAAAAGAATTTTGCAGTTATGACCAACAAACTGTTTTTTCTCTAGAAACTGTACTATTTTGAAGAAAGACTCTTGATACTTATAATCCAGGGTTCTGATTTTTACATGCTGCGGTCACTCTGTAAACCAACTGACTACATTTGAAAATTAGTATCTGCAGACTTATTTGTTCAATGACTAACCAAAAAATTTAAAAGCCAAAAAGTTGCAGTTATGTATTTTTCTATTAAGATGGTAGTTTCTAGATTTGCCCTTAATTACTTCAAGTGAAAGGATGCAACCCCAGATCCCTTTGTAGATCTTTGGCCATGTGTGTTTAAACTCCCTTTCCATTTCCATTTATATGAGCTGAGCTCTAGGTTTGGAAACCTCTGCATTAATGTTATAATTCTCTTTGGGATTTAAAATAGAAATGCTTCATGGGATTTCTCTTCATTATTATTTATTGTATAGCAAATATTAGCTATATTGCGCTTGCAAGATAGCTCAGCTTCCACAGCAACATACGTTTTGGTCTGTGCAAAAAAGAGAGATCTGCAGTAGAGAGGTAGTTCTATAGACTAGCAGCCAAGATACAATTGTTGAATTGGTGTTTGTGGATTACTGTGTTAATCATACAAATTTTTGGTCTGCGGTTATCACTAAAAGCATACTTTTCTAAGGCCTTTGAATCCAAAGGCAAGTGTATCTGTCCACTTAAAGACTGGGAAGGCACGGTGGTGATCAAAGATGCAAGGCATAACTCTTTCATGGCAGCTAGTGTTGCTGTTAACAGGATATTCCCATTACAAGTTTCAAAAATTTATATATGGGCATTTCTGGTCATTTTGGCTGGAATGTTAAACGTTGGGAATTTGATACCTCTCTGACTTAGAATATTTTTACTACCCATATTTTGAGGGTAGAGAATAGAAAGGTCCTTCAAGTCCCTCGAGGATGTCTGTAACAGATCAGAGTTTTGTCTTGATGTTCCAGTTCCTAAGCCACTTCCCTAAGGAAACAACCAGCTTTCAGTTTTAAAACTTACGCCATTTTGGGGGGGAAAATAGAGATACAGCCAGGTGTGGTTTGCTGCTGTATTTTGAATTATAAAAATTAGCATTTAGCCTTTTGTTTTTAATGACTGTTTTCTGAAGTTGCTTGAACAAACTGCCGTTTATTTCTTAACTCTGGGTGAGGGTCATGTTTGCCAGTGAAAAGCATGAAACAAAAAAATTTAGCAACTGTTCTAGTTCTAATTGCAAAAAAGCACCCTGTCCTGGCTTCTGTGAAATTTATAAGCCCCGCTTCTATCGATCCTGCTCTTAAGAACAGGATATCTACAGTTAGGAGCTTGGAAGTTAGGACTTAAGTTACAGCTTCTTTCCCCCCTTCTGTGGAATTTGAGAAGGTTTCTGTGTAAGAGCTGGAGGCTGTGCCAGTCCCTGTGCAGTTTTCACGTGGCACAGGACCCTTAGACCTATGAGGGCGAATTAGAATGGGTAAGACAGTACCATTCCTAAAATTTGTAAGTTCTACTGGAGCCTTAGTTTCCTTGCAAATTATTCAGTCTTTGAAGACAGGATTATACCTATTTACATGAATAGTAAATCTGGCCTGAAGTATAACAGCTTGCATTTACTGCAGACTTCTGTGTTTAGTGGCTCAAAATAATATTTGATGTGCCCTGTTAGCCTGTCATTGTAGTAAAGGCACCTATTCAGTAAGTCAGGTGAACTGGGTTGAGCTATTTCTAGTTCACTGAACGCAAAAGACATGGAAAGTTACAAATGGCAGCCCACAGTTACTATAAAGAATGTGATCACACCCGGAGAAAAAACGTGGAATGAAGAATAACAGCAGGTTTGAGAGGTGCATTTAATTTTCATGTGATATATTTTAAATTAAATTATGAGTGCAATATAAGCAGGATTTCTTCCCAAAAGCTAAAGGCTAATCATCAACGCTGGTAGATTTATCTATTACACACTGACTCTCTGCCACCTAGATGTATGGTAATTGTGAGTTGGGCTTACTCTTTAAATCTTGAGAAATAATACCTTTTATCTAGAAATGGAAATAATTTATCTAGAAATGGAAATAATACCTTTTTGTTCCAAAGAATTAAAAAGAAAAGAAAAAGCAACAATTGAATGGTGCTGATAGTTGCTTGCTTTCTGGGGAAGAAACAGCATGTAATTTCCATTTATATGTCCCTCACAGGGATAATGTTTTCAAGCTTCACCATATAAAAAGAGTCAAAATAGTTTCTCAGTTAATAAGTACTGCTACTAGGCTTCTTGTGTAAAAATGAGAGCTTTTAACATCTGTAATCTGGTGTCCTGCTAGAGTTTGCCCAGGGAGGGGAGCAGCAGTGCATTTGATGTTGCAACTTGAAAGGCAGATGGTCATGTGGCCCAGGTGTTCTGAGTTAGCGTATAGAGGCAATAAGGTGCAAAATGTATACAGTTGGCTAATAAATGCTTCACTCCTGCCATTCGTGAAATGAAGGAAAAGGCTCGTTTTAGTCAAGTCTTTCTTTCCTTTTTTCAATGCTGATACTATCAGTGATAGTCCAAATAGACATGGCAGGTATTTCCTAGATTGGGGGTCAGCCTTTATGTATTACTATCTGGAAGTGAATCAGTGATTTTGTGTAATAAATAGTTTATTCCTGTAATAAATATTAGAATATATTAGATAAATGCAATAAATATTAGAATTAATCTTTGTTGCATATATTTAAGTTACCAACTTTTGAGTAGTTCGGTCTTGTTCTTTAGAAGTAAATGGCTAATGTGAATATCCTCAGTTGTCCTGAATGAATGAAACATTAATGATCTTCATTATTGCTAGTGACAAGCACCAGCTAACACTGGAGATAGCATTAAAGAGTGTCAAGTAAGGGGGCTATGGATATTATAAACTAAAGCCAGTGAAATGGAATTTAGTTCTTTCTGACAAGCTAACAAAAGATTTAAGCTATGAATCTTAAGGTTCTTAAAGATAATAATAATAAAAAACACTAAGTCAAATAGCCAGCCATCACATTTATAAAAGAAACTATTTTTATCAGCTGCTAGCCTGTAAATAAAAAACACATTTGGTGGACAGTGTTGATTTTGTAGAAGTGTAGTAAAGGAAGACTTCCATTAAAGTATTATCAAAATTTAAATGATCCATCAAATAACTTACAGATCATATCTGCTGCGTGAGAATATTGCATCCAGTCCACTTATTCTACAGAGGTCCAGGTGTCTATGTCCACAAGCTCCTACCATTTCACCACAGGATATTCTTGTCTTGCCATTATATCATTCCACATACAACCTGCAAAGGTAAGCCAAAATATGCATCCAGATAATAAAGGAGAAAAGGGTGTATTCCCTGAAAACATTAGCAAATTCAAGAGGAAAAATAAGCCCCTTCCTTTTAATCAGGTTGTTCAATTCCAAACTCTGAGGTCCTGAAATAATGATTTGCAGGTACTTAGGAAAATTCACAGGGGAAGAAAAATTATTAGTTTCCCTTGGATAGTTTCTGGATGAAACAGAAACAAAAAAGATACGTTTCTTTTACTTTGCTTCATGCTAAAATTTAACAGATAATATCAATAAAGAAAAGATAATAGTTTTAGCAATTACATATAATCAATTGCAACAGGTAACAAGTGCAGTTAGCTTTTCATTCTTCTTCTAACTGCGTAGAATTTTCAACTCTCTTTTAAATACACACAAGAAGTCAAATAACAAAAAGTAGATGGGGAGAAACTTTTCTAGAAGACCAGTAGGAAACCCTTTCCCCATATTCAGAGCCATTTAATTAGGTCAGTAGCAACGCCTGTTTAATACAGTGGGAATGGATCAGGTTCATCCCTTGAGATTTGTTCCCCTTCCCACCATCGTAACTATTTCCAGCTTTATCTACTCTCATTTCATTGAATAAATAATATGGATAGAAGTAATCTAAACCCACCAAAAGATCATTGTAAAAAGCAGTTTGAAGTACTGTTTTATAAATGACCAAGAACATGAACTGTAACATAGTGTAAAGTGCTGACATGATGTCATCTGAAAATTTAAAATAATAATGGAAAAAAGAAAAAACTGCTAGTGGATGTCTCATTCTGGTGTGAGGTCTTCGAATTTTTCCTAATGTGGTTAAATTAGAAGCAGCCATGGCCACTTTTTTTTCTTGAGTTGAAAAAATTCCCTCTCATAGTAATGGATTAAAGTCAGCCGTCAGGGGACACTGCATAAGTTGGGGGGGAAGCAGCATTTCTTCTACAGCACCTTGAAAGCCAATTCTGGCAGTACAACTGAAAGTTAGCTAGTATTGTAACTAACAGAATTCACTCTGATTCTCTGTATCCCATCCTATCTGAGAGTAAGGTGGTTCTCAGCTGCTTTGTTTTGATTAATGCACTGGATTCTGTGTGTTTTTCCCATTTTAATTCATATTCATTGCAATTGTATTAGTCTATATTGATCACAAGAGCTTACATTGAAAGTCCAAAGATTTTACATGCTAGACTCAAATTTTCTCCCACTTCCACTCTTCAATCATGGTGTAGGCTGTTTTAGGATCTTCTTTTGTATCTTGCAAAACATTTCTTACAGGTGTCCTGCATTAAGTTATTGGTTCTGTAGAGATCTTGATCCTTTATAGATTTCAACCATCTTAACATATTTGCAGGATTTAGCACTAAACAAATTTCAATAACTTTTTTTTTTTGGTCAATCTTCTAATTACTTCTTCCTTCAGAGGAAATACAAATAGACCAAGCAGCAGATTAAGGTGTTTCTGAAAGCTCTGATCCTCTGCCATCATTCTTAGGAATGTTATGCATGTGTTTTTTCATAACAACAACAACAAAAAAAGACTGAATGTGTCACTTTTTCTTTCTGCTTCATGAAATATCTTTTTTATATGGTACTGGTATAGTCCCAAGGAAAGCCTCTACCTACTCTACCTAGTCACTCTAAACCTATTCTGTTAGCAGTCTTCTCTGTGGCATAATGTTTGTTGGAGGAGAGATAAGAAAGAGAAAGAGCTTTTTTTTTAAAGATTGTTTATTGTAAAGGAAAAACAAAGCAGTAAAACAGAACACATAAAAATGAAAATTGCTATATAGTTTAATGAATATTTTGTAAAAATCATTTTCTATTCTCCTACAAATTCATGATAGCAGCACTCCTGGCTGCTTGTACATGATTTATCATGTCAGATTACATTGCAGCAAGCAGACTATATACACCCTTTGACCTTGAAGACTCTTACTATACTGCTATAAATTTTGGTTTCTTAAAAGCAGGGAGTGAAAATGCTCCCTTTTCATTTAGACAATTATTGAGCTTAAATACCTAGCAAAATGAGATTTTGTTCTTATTATTCTGCTTTGTGTTAGCAGATGATATTTTGTCATTTTGAAGTTATGTGGAAAAATATTTGGAATTTTTTGCATCTCTGTCTTGATATGCATGTCTACAGCTAAGTGTTATTTTCAGCACAAATACGTGGCCCATCTTAACAGAGCTTTTTCCATGCCAGTGTTTGCCGAGCTGTGAAAAATGTGAAGCTCTCAGTGCAGCTTCTTTCAGAACCTATTTTTTGACTATTTCAGCTTTAGCTTTGTGACAAACGAATTGCTATGTGATGAAAACCTGGAAAGATACCTTGTGAAACAAGGAACCCTGATTTCTTGCAACAGTGTATCTTACATTCACATTACGTTTACAAAACAGAAGACCTGGAACCAGAGTTTCCCTTATGCCCAGTACTTGTGCTTTGCCCACCAGCCCATGAGATGGTGTCAGCAGGCTCCAACAGCCCCTAGCTACTGGCTAGAGAAGGCACCACCATGCTTCGACGGGTGAGCAGCTGACGTGTGCTCACTGGCCAGATAAAATATACCATTCGGTGAAACAAAACTATAATATTGAACTCTCAGGCTTTCCTTCTGTAGCAACAGCGATTTTCCTCTCAAGGTGCCGATTTTCATAGTTCTTGAACTTTGTATCTTTGAGACCTCTACTGCTTGGCGAATTGAGTGGATCGTTGTTGGTGTTGGGGGAGAGGCTGGGTTGTTTCCAACATAAGAAAGAAAAAAAAAAAAGAAAAAAGAACATCATCTATGCAAATGCATTGCGTTTAGTGAAAGTGTAAATTTGTGATGTAGTTGAAAGGGAGCCTGAGTAAGCAGTTCCCACTTCTTTTTTTCTATAGAAAAGTGTATTTTGGTCTCTAAAACCTTCAAAACCATACTTTGCAGAACCACATCCTGCATGGAAGATAGGAAAATTATATCTGTTGAACAAACACTTGATTTATGAATACTCTGTTAAATAAAGGGTTCAGCATCATAGAATTTTCGTCTCCTGTTCTTTAATCTGATTCTTAAATTCTTCCATCTATTTAATTGAGCCTGCTCTGCTCTCAGTCTGTTTAATCACAGGCAGCTTAGGTTAATGTACACCTCATCCGCCGATGAGCCAAAATTTCATGGCCACTTTATTTTGCTTTGTGTGGTAAAGATATTTAAGAGCCTCTTCAACTAAGAATAAAAATAAATTAGTTATACATATCTCTATTGAGTGAGCTAAACCATACCCTAGAGCAAGCAGTGAAACTCCAGCTAGAGGATTGCTGACTGATCCATGGGGATAGATCCTGTGCAGACGTGGTAATGGGAAGAATCGTGTAATAATATAGTAGTTGTATCTTTAGTGTAAATTAATGTATTATTTTTGCGAATGTTTCTGCAGCAGAAGCACTTATGAAAGAGGCACTGACAGTTAGTTATGCAGTTCAACCAATTTGCTCAATAGTGAATTGGAGGAACCTTCTGTAAAGGAAAAAAAAAATTCAATTTCTGTGTCACTTCTGTCACATTCAGGTTACCAAAATGATGACCAAATAATGGCAACTGAATGAAATAACTTTTTGGAATTTAACTGTAAAAACTGTATTATTTAATTATGATAATGTCTTTTACATGGCAATTGACCTGGACAGCATTTAAAGCTGTAAGCAGGAAGTTTCCATTCTTTATCCTGTGAAGATGAAGAAATATAGGCTTTTTATTTTACTAAGGCCTTGCATTTTATTAATAATATCTTAAACCATCTTCTGTATTCAGTATCAAGAGGATTATCCAAACCAAAACCAAGAATCAACGCAAATAATTTTTTTATTTGGAATTATCCTTTCAATAAAGATTACTGGAAAGATTACTTTAAAATGAAAACGAGAAAAAAATCCAAACCAGCCACAAAAAAATTATATTTAAATTACTATAAACAGTGAAAATACAAATATTAATACATACAAACGAAGGTTTTATGTGTAAAACTTTCATGTGGTAAATAGTGAAAAAAAAAAATATGGGGAATATTAAGAAAATGAAGGAGCTTGAGTTTATAGCCCTAGTGACACCACAGAGGTGTCCGTGATTCTAATACAGACTCAGAAGTTGATTTTTATTTTTTACATTAAGTGTTCATTCAGTGCACTATAAAACAGTTAAGCAGTTCTAATTTGAGACATAGTAATGGCAGTTCACTGAAATACCTCATTGATTAAGACGCAGACTCTCCCTATTATTCCTTCTTTGGTTCACTGCATTTTAAATAATTTCCTCTGTGCTGTTATACCTTGAAAGAAGGAAGAGAAAATATCTTTTCCCTTGTGGCCAGGTGGAGCAGTGTCCCAAGGATAGCAGATGCAATTTTCAACCCTAACAAGCAAATTGAATCTGGTCTTTTCTTTGATAGGTGATCTGCCTAATATGCGAGAGGACATTCTCGCTAACATGGACAGCATCTTCACAAAGGTTTACTAGAGTAAATCCTTTTTAGCACATTGAAGGGAAAGGAGTGAAAAAGGAAGCTTTGAGCCTGGGGCTCCTTTACTGGAAGTGTGTTCCCGTAACCCTCACCAAACCGCACTGCCCAGTAACTATGAGCAAGAGCTTTTCTACTGAACTGCAGAAAGAGCTCTAACTTTTTGTTGCACTCTGAGGAAGTCTATGTTGGTTAAAAAAGTTCACACATGACCTGAGCTTAATCCACTAACTTCACTATCAACCAATTTTATTTTTGCTTAGTAAATATTAGGACAAAATACATGAATTACTGTAACATGGACCAAGTATTATAATGGGATTCACTTAACAGAGAATCTTGCATACCATAAATTGCAGTAGAACAAAAAGTAAGACTTATCTGTCACTTCTGTAAGTGGCAACTAAAAATACCTTTATAAACGTAATGGAGTTAGGGAACTCTCCTGGTTTTTAATTTACTTTCAATAATTCATTAGCATACACTTTAACCTTAATCGCCAATCCCCACGGGATTCATATGCTGTGCCAAAACAGATTTCTCATAGGCAAAATTAATTTTCTGCAAATAACTTCCCTATTTTTCCTAATTCAGGAGCACCAGAAGGTAGCACAGCTTTGTGATTTGATCTCGATACATAAGATTTCAGCACTCGTTTTAGCCAGCATTCTTGTGTATTGAATTTTCTTTTTTAGACTGCTAAATATTGGGTGTGACTTGCAGGAGGATATGATTCATTTTGATGGAACAGCTTCTAGGTATCTGTATTGGTGCTTATTAATTACTTTAGCAGAAGTGTTTTGTTCCTTCAGTTCCTCTTGAGGATTAAATACCACATAACATATGTTAGATTTTGGCAATCTTATGTTTACAGAAGTTTAAAAAATATTTTGAGCAGTTGTGCATGAAATTATTTAATATCCCTCATGAGAGGAAATGCTAACAATGTTAAACTCAAATACAACTGCTTTCTACGAATACTCTTCATATCTCCTGAGAAAGTGCTGAATGGAATATGAAATTTCCATACTACTTTGAGCTCTGGAAAATCAAGCCAACAATGATACCTGAAAATGTAATACTGAAAACAGTTGAAAATAACACATATTGGCCCGGTTACAGTCCTTAAGTAGGAAAAAAAGTAAATGTTTTTCAGAGGTACATCTAAGTTAAGTATTGAGCCACATTGTAGTACCAAAATACAAATAGATTGAGAATGTAGCAAGTTCTTTTCTTAAATTTTCTTTAGGTTTGTGTCACTGTAGGGATGATGACTAACAGAAGCTAATTCCTAAACTAAACTGAAATGGCCTCTGAAGGAGAATTAGAAATTGCACTTCTCTGAGTCTTACTCTATACAAACAGTAGGGGCTGGTCTTGAACCCCCAGGCCAGTGGAGGGAGCGCCCTTCCCCGGCAGTAAGGAGTGCCGCGCTTGTGCAGCAGCTTGATAAACTCACCTCACCTGAGAACTTGTGCAGTGCTGGTTAATTCCTACCTTAATTGTTTCCACATGATAGCTGCTACCCTTCTTTTGCCTTCCACAACTGGCATAGTACTGTCTTCCTCTGCTGCAAGGCTTAAGGGACTGGAGAGAAGAGAATTGGCCACATCTGTATCAAACTTTGAAATTGTACTTTATTTCTCAGGTTTTTCCTTTCACCTACTGTTACTTTTACTGCTGGTTTTATACGAGGGGGAGAACCCCAAAACTCTAAAAGCAGAAGACTGTTTCTGTCTCCTCTGTTCTGCCACTTGGATTCCTAGATACTTAGCTGATCCCATCACCCCCAAGACTGATTATTTCCCTTCTGAACATTCCTTTATAATTTGGAAAGTCAAACATACAGGTAATTTACATCCTCCCTGCTAGCAGCAGTTTACATACGCTTAAATGCTTTGGCTTCATTTCATGCTTTCTGCAAACTTCAGGTGAGTTTGCAGTGGTCCCCTGGTTCCCTGTTCCCCTACCTTTTTTTTGCATTCATTTTTTCACAAAATCATTTTACTTAGGAAGGCAATAATAATTTCTGAGTGTTATTTTCTGCTTTACCTCTAACTAAAGTAGAACATTACTTGTCATTGCCAGCTAAGATTCACTTACTCATTTAAACCCAGCGGTGAACCTCTAGAGGAAGAGACTGCCTGACCATGGGCCTTCTCACTCCGACTTTTATTACCTTTTCCTTAATCTGCCTCATTCATTCCTATGTCCAAGGTGGTTCAAAGCACACCCAGAGTAAACATCCACCTTTTTTGCCCACAGACCTACCTAGGACTACTTTTTTGAGACTGGAATGGAACTTGTCAACAGAGAGCTTCATCATGAAAGGAGAAAGAGCCTGGAGGTTCTTCACAGGCAAGATGGCCCTGTATGCTGATCTACTGGTGACACACTGAACCAGGATGGGTAAAAAAGTAAGTGAAAAGATTCCACTTCTAAAGCCTCTTGCCCTTCTCAAGAAACTCCCTTTTCCCAGTCCTTTCTTCTGGTGTTTTCTCTGAGCAGCAAACTCATCTACCAGCTCCCAAGTCTCTTTTCCCCTTTATTCCACCCGATTACTTCTCTGTCACTGCCTCAGAGGTGAATGTTGTCCATATGGCTTAAAACTTTAATGACTCTCTAGACGTCTATTTCTGAACTGTCTCATTACTGAGCCAAGCAGCATATTTCAGTGAAAGCTAAGCAAATGCACAATGTTATTGATACCTGTACCCCTGAATACTAAACCCACACCTATGCTTCTCAACAGGAAAGAGGGTTTCTAAAAAGATTTTAACATAGGAACCTGTACTGTGTTTGTGGAAATCACTATGGGCAACTGTAACACATTGCTCTCCTGTTCTACGCTGCTGAAATTACCTATGTGATCTTAAGCAAAAAGGGGTCACAGGTGAAACTAATATATTCTTTTGACTTTGCATAGGGCTAAAACGGGCTTTCTAAATTAAATACTTACCTATGGAGGAGTGACTTTGCTCAGTAGATTTGGACATTGTATTGATCTGTCAGGCTCCCAAATTCTTATGGTACATATAATTCACCTTGCGTCTCTTCATAGCTTTTTGTTGCAGGAGTAACAGTGTCAGGTCTTTAAGGCTCTCTAAATATGAAAGCTTAAATTGAAATCTTTAGTTGGTTATATCCTGACTAATACCTGCTTCTTAATAGCAGTGGTGCTGCTTGTTGTACTATCAGTGTAAGAGGATTAATTTTGACTATTAGGTGACAAGGTAAGTTGTCAAAAATCAAAATTAGAAAACCAGAGCTGCAGAAAACTGGCAATACCTGAGTGGACTTCTCTATAGCTTTTGACATTAAACACTTAGGGCACAAAGATCTGCTGTAGATTTTCTGTGTGATGTTTTCCAAAATTGCTTCAGATCATTGTATCCGTTGTTTGTCATTACAATGTAATCACAAGGAGCTGCAAGGATTTATCTAATTTGAATTGCAGGAGTGAGATCATTGTAAAAATTCCTGTAAAATATAAAGCGTTTTCACTTTTTTTAGTGCCATTCATCTATTTCTTCTTCTGAATCTGATCCTTTTTAAAAAGGGTACAGCACTTCAGCTGTGCAATCTTTCAACCAAGTCTTTGGAGAAGAAAAAAGAAAATGGCAAAAACAAAGCATTATGTAACTTTACGTTTCAAGCACAATTTTAGTCATTTAACACAAGAATTTCATCTTTCTGATGGTACAGCAAGACCTATGGTACAATGAGTGATAAAATAGACTACAGATTTTTGTCTTATTGGTAAATAATTAAATCACACTGTTACTGAAATCAAAGACAACATTATACTTGGTACTTGAGAAGAAAATGGGTAACCAGATGTACCTGAAATTAAAAGAGTAAGAGAGTCAGAAGTTGCAGTGTAAGGCAGAAGATACCTTGCTACTGGTTATTATATGAATGAAAGATAGTGGCTGAGGACATGTTGGGGGCTACATCAGCTTTTGTGAGGCCCCTCAGTGCAATGAGAATATCCCCGTTATTACCGACAGCTGCAGGGTCACGCTAAGCTTTGCAGGAGTGGCTTGTAAGACTCATACTGGCTTGTTCTAAAGGGAAAAACATTTCTTCCCCTAACCTCAGCGAGCCTGTCAGAGTTTTCTTGAGTAAATATTGTCCTTTTTCTCTCTATAATGCACATATAGCAGTTCCCTTGTGTTGTCTTCATGCTTTTTGGAATGATAGAGCTGAGAGTGTTGGATTTCCTGTATGTGAGCTTGGATGAGGTTATTTTCCAATTTAGGTTTTTTTCGCTTTTGTTCTTTGTCCTTCAGAAGGAAAATAATTTGTAGACAAACATGTGCACCTGGTGCTAAAACAATAGGTACTAATACATTTATAAAGAGGATGGAACTGGAACCCTCATACGCTAGGTTTCCAGGAAAGCAGTCAGCTGTGACTTGCTCTACGCCAACAAAATAACTGTTTGTTTTGTTGTTTGCACTTATGATGATTGTTGAAAGCTTTTCCTTTTTTTGCACTGAGTTTATATGCAAACAGACCACAAAAATAGTATTAGAATTTTTAAATGCTGGTAGAGGCAATAGCTAAAGACAATCATAAATGAATAAAATTCCTTTCTCCTAAAATAGTGTAAATTTTATTTTTTGGGAAAAAAAAATTCTGCTAGAAAGAGCACAGTCTTCTGAAGTTTGTATCAAACATACTGGTATTGTGGAAGTGACTGAGATATAATTCTGTGATTGGTATCATTATGCATTTGTCAAAAAATTTAAAGCACATTACATTAGCACATTAATACAGTCTAGCCACTGCAGTTGCAGGTCTTCTGGTTTTATGCATTGAAATAAAGTTCAAGGTCAATGTCATCAGACCTTATTATTTATTTTAGATATTCTGCATATGACATCTAATATTTTCACACCAAAACTTGAATGTTGATCTCATTTGTTTTCTGCATGCACTTTTCTATCATATCCAAGTCCAGTGTAAGTCTTACTCAAAAGCTGAATGATGGTGAAACTCTGGTTGGATATTATTTGGAATATTTGCTTATGTTTTCCTTTTTCTTTCTTCTTGAGCTACAGAACAATTATTCTCAAAACATAATCAGAAAAGACAAATCCACAAAAAGGTATAAAACTACCATGAGAGACATATGATGAGTGGGTGGGTTTTCTTTAGAGTCCATCTGTAAAACATTTTTTAAAAAATTGACGTCCCACAAATATTTGTTAGAGGGAAGGATTGGGTCTGAGATGTTCAGAGAAGATAGTTAATGGAATTGTGACAATTTACACCAACTGGGATACGTTTCCAATAACTACGTATTGAAATCTCAAAAGATCAGTAGGTATGAAAGTGCAAGGTAAGTGAATAAATAAAAGGGAAGAAAAGGGACAGGTAGAATTAATTTCTTGATCCAATGAAGTATTTTAACTTATATTTAACTAACCTTAGTGGACCACTACATGGGGGTTTTTTAAAGGAAAATATTCCAGATATTAAGAACACCTACAGTTCTAAATGAAATACATTGCTGTACATGAATAAGCTTCAAATTCCACGTGACTATAACTCCATGACACATCCTTTTTAATTTATTCTGTCACCACTTACATTTTGGAATTACCTTCCAAGATAGCAGTAATTGGTACTAAAAAGATAACACCATGAACAGAGGTTGTATATTTTCTTCTCTATAGTTGAAACAGAATAAAGTGAAATGGGATTGTGCTAAACGTATGTTGCGAAAATTAAAAAATGCTCCTTACAAAGAGGTTCTTTTCAAACTCTGAGAGATTATGAGACTATTTTATGAAGGCATGATATGTAAATTTGAAAGTTTTCTTCCTATGCCTACGATGTGCTCTCGTGTTTCAACAACAAAATAAAAGAGATTTAAACGGATTTCAAGGACTATTGAGGGGTCTTCTAAAGCTGAAAATATCTTCCCAAATTGTCATCCGTAGCAGGCCCTCTGCAATTCCGCAGAAGTGAAATGTAGCTACTCTCGCTCCACCTGTCAGAGCTGGACTGTCTCACATGTAGGCATGATACTGCTATTGGAATCTGTTGCTGAAATAACTTCTTGGGAGGGATGGAGTGTTATTCTTCCTACATGTCAAGAAGAGGCCCCTAATGCCTTAGCAGCCCTCAGTTCAGGCTTCAGCCACTTACTGGAGATAACATGGTAAGATCTATTCCACTGTGAAATAAGACTAGATGCTTCAGGGAAAAGGAGGACTAGTGGAGTTTTAACGAGGGATGAAGAAGCCACAGTGAAGAAAAAAAAAGTATGGCAATCAGGGAACACCAAATTAGGAAGGAATGCCATGTAAGAGACCTCAGACAGAGGTGTGAAGTAAAGGAATAGGAGAATGGAATATGTATTCTGGGACTTCTACCAGTTGTGAACAAGGAATAAAAAAAGGGGAAAGCTGGAATGAAAACTTGAGAGGGACTTGCTAGTAGGAGAAGACCAGAGTTTCTGAAGGGCAAAAGTCAGGGTAGAAACACGTTTCTGCATGATCAAGGCAGGAACAGGATGGTCAGTGATGGGAAACAGATTTCAGCCAGGATGAGGAAATTGATCTAGCAAGTGTGAGTGGGGATTAATTTTGTTTGGCTGTGGGTAAACCAAATCAATTCATAAAGACTTGGTTGTGGGTTGTATTGATGCTGATGCTGCATGTACTAAGGAGCGTTGAGTTACAGAGGGAGTTATTTGAATATGTATGTCAGCATGAGGGGAATTGACTTTGACTGTGGAGGACAAAGTGACTGAGAATTGATTTTTATTGTGGAAGGAAATTGATCCAGAGAGAGAGGGAAAATCAGTTTGATTTGTGTGTAAGGAAAGTTCCAACAATGGTAGAGAACTGATGACAGAAGAAATGGACTTTGAATTTGGTCATGACATGATTTTGAACGTGATATTTGTAGTAGTTGATAAGCGTCCTACATGAGATAAGATTATACGTTCTGTTCTGTGAGATCACACTAGTAAATTTCCAATCAGAAGATCAGTAATCCACATTTGAGCCAACAATACTAGTTTTTGGAAAGCAGCATTGACCAAAAATTGAGAACAAAGAAAAGAAAAAAAAAAAAAGAAAGAAAAAAACCCCCCACACTAGAGTGCTAATATAAGGACGATGAATATGTCTCAGAGCTGTAGTGCTGGAGTTTAGCTTTCCAGTGGTGGAATAAGGAGCAGAATAACGGTTTCGTCTTTTACTCAGTCAAGTCTGATAGAGTTCTGGCATAAAAATGAATAGGAACTGTATCTTGAATCGTTTCAGTATATTCACTCTGTTATTTATACTCATGATGTGTTTAATAATACGTATGCCAGTTAAACATTGCAGCCTTCTAAATCCTCCTGTCTGAGTGTGGAAGCCTATTTAAGTGAAGAAGTGAGCCTCGTTCCATGTAATGTGCAAACTGTATGTGATGGTTTAGCTCACCAAGTAGAATGAAGATTTTAAAGGAAATCAACTGAAGTGGTTAAATCCATGGGTAATTGTCTGAAAATCTCGATTCTGCTTCTGATTTATTATTATAATAAAGAATGGCTGGGCTTTTTGAACTACCTTGATTTGTATCCAGGAAGATTAAATGTTGATTGGGACAAGGCAAAAGTAGAACTGAAAAAGGAAAACACATGCGACAATAAACGTATTTATTGTTATCCTTCTAAGCAATAATAAGAAAGCTGGTCTACTTGACAAAGATAATCAGAGGTATATTTAACAGTTGATAAACTGTTGAAAATTGACTCACTTGATTTGCCAAATTATCAAATAACTTGGATTTAATTGACGTAAAAGCATGTAACTGAGACTGGCCTTCAGGGAGAGTAGTTACGAACACCTGTAATCTTCTATTCTGTAAAAGATCAGCAACTTATTAGCAACTTGTTGAATCCAAATTTTCAAGTCTTAATTTATTTTTACACCTTTAAAAAGCTGATATGCTGATTTATTTTACATTTCTGTTGACATTCCCGATCAAAGGGACTTCAGTTAGTCAAGGCTGAAAAATTGAAAAAGAAAAAAAATAAATTAAACAACTTCACTAAACTGCTAACCATTGTGTTGCTTTATATTTGACAACCTTCACTGGCGCCTGGCAGAAAACAAACTCCAAGGCAATCACAGTATGTCATTTCAAAGCTGAAATCTAGCTGGAACCCAAATATTAAAAAAATAGGGAGACAAAATAGGTTAAAAAATGCAGTGATGAGTCATCTAGACAAATTACACTGCTTCTGTGCAGGTGGCTTATAAATACTGTTATCATCAGAATTTTTGCTGTCCTTCTTTTCAGTTTCTCTCACTAGTCTTGGCCTTATTTTTGTCTGCCAGGATTACCTTAGTTTGTTCTCAGAGAATAGGTTTGTGATAAAATCCCATAATGGCAAAAAAATGTAGGGAATTCTTAAATACTTAAGTGCATATTTAGTGATCCAAAATCAAGCAGTTCACAATTTTAGTTAAAGCTTAACTTTTGGCAGGTGATATAGTTTGTCATAGTATTACACTTGCCTTTTAATTGTTGAGTTCAAAAGATAGTAAAGTGCAAGCTAGTACATGTCCGTTCCAAGTTCAGGAAACCTAAGAAGGGGATCAGAATAGGCTAGTTTTAAACAAAAAGAGATAAAATTGAAACAAGTATTATGAGAAAGGAAGACATTCTTTTCATATAGGTTTTCTTTCATTAGGTAATATATGTGATGTAACAGGAGATATATAGGACGTAATAAATAATAAAAAAAAAAAGTCAATATATGATTTTTCCCAGACTTGAGAGGTCTGTGTGTTGCAAATTATTTTATAAATATTAGGTACTTAATTGTCTGTGTGAGAAGTAACTATTATTTATTGCCATTTTACATTTAAACTAAATTAGGAACTGTAGCCAAAAATATCACTCCAGGGTTTATACAGTTGTGTCTAAATCCACGCTGATATATTTTAACCTATGCACATATCCATTTAAAAGGGGGTTTATCTCCTGTTTGAAAATTCTTAATAACACAATAGACCACTCCTGAATCCCCTTTCCGTCCATTAGTCAATATACCCACAGCAACCAGCAATAACCCAACAGCAAAAAGCATACTTAAGTTCTTTAAAATCTCCTGCCTGAATTCCTGTAGCCAGGAAAAACAAATGGGCCCAAATATGTGTGGCTACATTTTTAAAACTGCTGAGCATCTTCATCCAAAGATGTTGGATGTCAGCACTTCACAGTTTAGTCCACCAAATTAAAAATATTAGCTGTGTGAATTCATAAAGACTACAGTAATCTGTGTCAAGGTGGCGTTTTAACAGGAATCCATCCTCAGTTTGGGATGTTTTTCATGCCATTGCAACTAGTGATTTTTGGGGCTGCTTGTCCCACGTGTTGGTCAGTGGGGTAGCTCGCTCTGGTAGGGTCCAGCTGACTTGTGCAGTTGAGGGTGCATTGGCTCTAGAGCCAGCAGCAGTCATCTGAGGAGCTGTGAGCTGCTTTGGGATCTCGCCAGATCCAAGAGATCAATGGTTATGGTTTTCCAAGATATGGTTTTGAGCAAAGTGCACGCTACTTAGGCCAAATGTCCTGCACAATCCTGAGACTTGTTCACATTTTGAAGGATGTCATCCCAAGGAGTGTAAACAGAACTTGGGAAAAAAAGCAGGGATGATATTTTTCCACGATGGGGGAATCTATAGCCTTTTATTTGTTTGTAGATGGTAGCTGTGAGCTTGCATTTTTGTATCTGCTTCTCAGAGGACATTGGTTCCTAATAAAAAATAATTAAATTAAAAACATGGTCAGAGACCCTGGTTCACATGTCTTTGTCCCAGTGCTGTCTTCCTTACTATCCCCCTCAGCACTTGAATTTCTTTCCTTCCTCAGTCCTCCCTGGTCCAGAATATCCCTATTCCTACCTTTTCTTTAACAGCAGAGCAGGACTCAGTGGGACTGTGCTTGTTTCTGAGCTCTTACATGCCTCGATTGCCTGACTATTTCTGGTTGAATTTGGCTTTCTTTCCATCTCTTTGTTTCGTGACAGTTCTAGAGTAATTGTTCTCTCTGAAGTGGCTCATATTTAGTTAGAATTGGCCAGTGCCTTCAATTGTATCAGGGCCTGGAGGAGGGGAAAGGGCAGACAGACATGATTACCACATGGCATTTGTGAAACCGAGCTAAAGCCCAGAGCAGAACATCAGTTGCTACCGGTGTAGAGTGAGAAAGACTAGAAGGAAGGTCAACTGAGCTTTGGATAGGAAGAAGATGGGCGATGATATGATATTCTATCAGAATAGCTTCAGGTTGTAGAGGTAAATACAGGATGTATGTTTTGGGGTACAGAATTTTTAGTGCCCTGTATTTTGCAAGAATTGAATTCACTTTAAAGGATGTACTCCATTCAAATAATCCCGATGTTAGAATACAGCGCTTAAAAAAATGCACAATTGGAGGCTCATGCTGAAGGGATTTACAGAACTCTTGCCTTTTTACCATTGCTTGATATTATATAAGAAGTTTGTTTCAAAGTCATAGAACTGGTATTTTCCTGGAAGTAAGTCTGTAATGAAATCCTTTATTAACTGTTCACAGTTATGCTAAAAAACAAGTATATTAAATAAGAAGAATATGTGCTGGGTTGGGGGTTACTTTTTTTGTAGTTTTAAATTGAGCAGTCTGAGCATTTTAACAATCTTCCTACTGCTATATGACACCTTAATAATACTATTTAAAAGGTTTGAATTGTTATTTTTGATGCTGCGTCTAGAAACATGGATGTCTACCTCCCTCTCTGCCTCTCTCTATTTCTCTCTCTGTAAACATATCCCTAGTTTCCCAGCAGGTTCAAACACAGATGGCTGCCTTATTGCGACAGAAGCAAAAATGCTACATTAATGTTTAAAGAGATTAAAAATCCTCTTGGCAGCAGTGGCATATGTTACCAGTTAATTGTAGCACTGGAAGCTTCCCTGCTGTTTTAAAACATGGACTCATTTTACTTGCTTTCTGCAGAGCAGTATGAAATGTCAAATTTGTTGGTATAAGTTTTGAATCCAGTCTGACAAAAATGAGTCATAAAGACAATGTTGTTGTCCTATCTAACATAGTTTTTGAATCCAAATAATGTTCCACTCCTCTGCCAGCTCTGGCAGAAAGCTGGCTCCCTGCTCTAACCCAATGATCGTGTGCATACTTTATGATTTCAACAGAGGGTGTTCGCATTTGGAAGGCAATTTTTAGCTTTTCACCTGCATTATTTCAGATTATTGTCATGTTGGCCAAAGCAGGCTGCTTGTTTAAATTACTTTTAAGATGCAACGCTAGCTTTTTCTGGCAAAACCTGCAGTTGGAAACAGAATAGTCAAACCTACCCCATGATAGCCTGATAGCAATGAACTTTTTTGTTGTGTTGACGACATTTTTAACTGCCATGGTCAGGTGATTAGCACACTGCTGAGTAACATCATTCTTTCCAGATCCCTGTTCACAGATTAACAATTCTCAGTAGTGCATTGCTGACAGTGTGCAGCTACTAGATCGTACTTTTTCACTGGGGAAAGAAATAGGAAAAAATTTGAAAAGCTGAGAACTTCTGTTATTCCTTACTTTAAATTCTGTTGCCATTTTTGGAGTTTCTCCAGTTCTCCTTAAATCAGGTAGCAGCTGTCACATCAGATATACATTAGGATCAAACAAAGGATTCAGTCTTCCTAACTAGCTTTTAAACATCAAACAATATTAATAGAACACTTTTGCTTCAGAAAGGCTGATGATAAAACTTCACATTACTACACTGAACTACTATAACTGCATGTTACTACTACATCACCCTTGTGTGCATTTTGACTGGAGTTGCACAGGCTTTATCAGGCTTAAGTATTCTAGAAAGTAATTGTGGAGTAAATATATTCTCATGCTTGAAAGATAAACAAAACTTAGCATCACATATTGCCTGTGATCCTTTTTACTATTTGTTCTTTGCCATATGTGCACATTAGATTTTACAGACAAGTAGATGTGATCTCTGCCCCTGAGGGGCTTACATTCTAGATTAAATATCACATGGAGATGAGACATTCTCGTTGGTATTCTCAGCAGGGAAGGCCAAGGCTATGGTAGGCATGATCTATCCTTGCTTGTCTGAAAAACAGACCTTTCAAATCAAGGCTGAAACACATCAATAGGAGAGAGTGTAACTGCTCCTGATTTCTTCAGAGGGCTTCAGACTCTGCAGTACTTACCTGGTATCTATTTCTAGCATTGATATCTACATTTTGAAAAATCTATGCAAAGCCAAATGGTTTTCTCTACCATTACTAAGGCATGCATTGCCTGTTTGGGCAGTCAGGGGATTTCTACATTACAGCTTTAGTCATGTTTACATCACTATTACTTGTTGTAAAAGTGACAGTAATATGAAAATTAAGTGTTGTTGTATTTTGGGAAAAAAATCACTTTTGAACAGAGCCCTGCAAATTATCTCAGTTTGATTAATCTTCCTGCAAAATTTAATAAATTGGCAAGAAAGTGCTTTTACCAGACACTGATTTATACTGGCTTTTTTTAAGAGAAAGGTTCTGACTAACTTTAATAGCATAGTGTAAACTGATTAGAAACTGTAGTTTGGTGAAAGCTTTCTGGGCTGAAAATATTATCGGTGACTGAGACATACAAATGCCACTTACAAAAAAGTAAGGTACAGTAGCAACCTGCTATTCCTTTCAACTTCTGCTTGGAAACTTTCAATTACAGGTGGCTGTCCATTAAGACACTGAAAAGAAATAGTAGGGAGGACCTTTGTCCAATAAAACATAGAATTGTGTTTCATTGTTTGTCTGTTTTGGAAGCAGCAGCTGAAGCGGCACATCGATACTGTGATTCATGACACCAAAAAACTACTAGTTGAGCTTGGTGTTCCCTTATTATCCCTTGTAGTTTTAGTGGAGCACAGGTCAAAAACTTCACTTACGTAAAGCATCATACGGACTCATCTAACTGAAAAAGAGGAGAAACAACACATTAGAGATGAGGCAAGTGTCCTCTTTGGCGGCATATTTCTCCCTCGTTCTCTGCTGTCCTTTGTGGTAATGTTCTTAACCCATCAGTTTTGTGGACTCTGATCAGTCTCATTACTCTAACTTCATGGGTTCTTCTCCTATTATTTTTCCCATCCTAATTTCATTAGATCATAAATTCAGAATATGGACAGTGAAAATATATAGCTTAAGAAGTCTAATTAAAAGAGCAGCTTGTTCACTAACACAACGGAGTTTTAAATTCCCCACGTACCACACTATGGATTTATGCCCTGTGTGGCTTATTGTTATAGGACCCATACAAGTCAATAGGATAACATAGTTAGTAGAGGAAATTGTCTTTCCCAAGCATAACAGGTTCTTTACTGAGACAATTTACAGTTATGTAAATTATATTTGTATGCTAATTAATACAAACCTTTCAGGATAGACTACCAGAAATGAGCAGGAAATTCTACTTAATTCTGAAGAGTGGTCTGCTTTGGGGAATGACAAGCCTTTGAGCTAATGTCTGTCACTCTATGTCTCTTGCTAATGGAAAAATTCGATCCAGTGCTAACACATTCCTGTTCAACTGAAAAAGAATACTTATTCTAGATTGCAAAACAAAGATCATGTCTTTGAGGTATTTACAGGAGAGTGGAAACACAAGAAAAGGTAATATTGACTAACTGCTAGCCATGAATAACAAAGAAAATCTTCATACATGACAGTAATATTCTGGAGCACTACATTAAGTCTTGTTTTCAACTTACAGTCAGCATTAGAATACACAAAGTGTATATCATCGATCAAGTGGTTGCAGCCAAAAGTACTTTTGTAAAAATTATTTTAGATGAGAGAAATTTTATTGACCCAAGCTGTAAACTACTTTGCTCCTACAAAATATCTCTTTATGATGAAACATTTAAGTCTTGCCTGAGTTTAATTTTGGTTTAATTGTTCTGCTCTATTTGCAAATTTGAATCCCATTGCACCTCTGAGATTATATTTTGGTGCTGTGTCTTGTATGTCTTTTGTCTGCATGGTTGCTACTTTTTTTTTGCAGGTGTCAGCATAACGCCATCACTAATTTTTAAAACATGAAAGGCTGAGAATCACAATAAAATTAACACAATGCATCATAATAAATACACTCACTTAAACCTAAACAAAGTCACTTTATTAAGAAAATCATACTATTTTCTTTGATATTACAAGTATGCCCAGTGTGCTGTGTATTAAAAGCATTGTCACATACTGTATTGTGTTGTAGATGTCCCAAGTTTTGCATATTATCTCTAACTTGGAAAATTCTACATTTTTTTTTGAGCATACAATGTTGTCATTGTTTGCAACCTCACTTACTGTTCAGTAGGATTCTTACCAAAGTTTTCTCACTCCAATACAGCAATCGGTTGGTTTTTCTTCCTACTCCTTCCCTCAGTGTTCTGGAATCGTGATGCAACCAAGCCAAGCCCAATTCAGGAAGTTGCTTTTCTTCAAAGGAATGCAGCATCTTTTTTATATTCCTGTTAGTGCATTCAGGAAACTTCAGGTTCAGCCTCTGGAGCTTTTTTGCTCCCTGGGATTGGGATTGGCACACTAGAGCACAGAATGCTTGTAGGATTGAGCCAATCAACATTTAATAGAAGACTGAGTGCGCTATGTAGCAGAATAATGAAAGCAACGTTATCATCGTTTATTTATTGTTAAGGATAGTGCTGCATGAATTCTTTTTCTACAGGCAGATTAAAGAACAAGATTGTCTTCTGGTTGTGAGGGTACTTGAGATTTATCAAAATTGGAGCTAACCTACAGTAAAAGCCCCTTTTGTCCTACTACTTACTGATATTCGTTGTTAAAATGCTGAACACACACAAAACTTTACATAGGCAATTGGAAAACATTTTGTAATTTTCTGTGGTACAGCGATAGACATCACTCACGCTGTTTAAATTACTATTACGGGTGTCCTGTTATTTGTTTACAGTTTTACTGGAGCAACAAGATGAATGCAGCTGTAGCAGCAGTACTAATTCCTTGGGATTCACAGCTATCCTAATTAAATTATTTTCTTACTTTGTTTTCTGCAAGGGAATTTTGTACTTGAAGAGGAGAGTGGTTTTATTCTTCTTTCTCCTAATTGTGAACTTCTGATAGTAGCATAAAACATTAAAAATCAGTCTTTAATTTTGAAGCTATAGTGAATCTGCTAAAGATATAAACAAGCATATTTAAATAGTTACTTTGCATTATTCATGTAACTGGAAAAAGATTCACTCTGGGTAGACAATTACTGTGTATTAACATCTTGCCTTAGGGCAGTTGAAATGGTTTTTAATGAGGTGTTACCAATCCTGAATATCTTTCATTTGCCACTTGACCCAACAATTTATTTTTTACTGGGACATCTTGACTTACAATACTTAGCCTTACTATAGGCATTTCATTAATCATATCCTATACTCAAACAGAATGTTTATTGGCATAAAAGGTATTTATTAATTTAATGTATGTTATTCTAAATAATGCTAACTAGTACCCATAAAGTGAAATTCATCAGAATTTCCCGAGTATTCAGATCGAGAGCCTAAGAATCACCCTGCTAAATTAGTATTCAGGTCATGAAAACAACTAATGAGGGTTCAGACCTATAAAAGTCCACTCAAACAAACATCTGCCAGTGTTTTAGAGGATATTCTGGCCCTGACATCAGCTATGACCTAAAGGGCAGAGCAATATGAAGTTAACTAAGATAGTATTTCAGATAATTTGAGATCTAGAGATCATGGCAATAAAGAGAAGAAAAATGGTTCTTCCTCCAGCATGAAGGCACAAATATCTGCTGCTCAGTCACACAGGAGCAGGATGAGTCAGAACAGGATTTATGAAGTTGCTTTGTTTAAATGATATGGCTCAGGTACTTGCACTATACTCAAACAAGTGTGGTGGTGTACTGTGCAGCTGGTTGTACTTGGCAGATAAAATGATGCTTGTGAAAGCCTTTGGCATAAGAAATCTGACAGTGGCTACAGTGTGAATTTTCTACAATAATTGCTCATATGAACACTTACGATGTGGTAAGAGTGTTTATGTCAAGGTAGTCCTGGGCAGTAATTCTGTAGGATAACTGGAGCTCTGTGAATTCACACCTTACTTTGTTTCTATGAGGTTTATGTGAAATAAATAAACTCTAAGAGTCAACATAGTATTGTGAGTTTGGAGCAGCAGACAAAATTGCTTTCATCAGGATTATGTCAGAACAACCT
Organism: Charadrius vociferus; assembly: GCF_000708025.1. Taxonomy (NCBI): domain Eukaryota; kingdom Metazoa; phylum Chordata; class Aves; order Charadriiformes; family Charadriidae; genus Charadrius; species Charadrius vociferus. The sequence goes on along the minus strand of NW_009647735.1, from coordinate 2,086,761 downwards.
TCACACAGTTGGCTATCACATGCATGATAAGAGCTTGTAGACGTATCTGTAGTCAGCTCTTATCTCTGCTGTTAGCTCCATAGCACAGAGCAACACCCACTGTAGAACTGGTTTGGATATTGGAGTATATAGCCACACCAACACAGAGCTTTTCTCAGACTATTCTTATTTTATACACAGCTCAGGCATCTTTACATCCTTCCTTGCTGCCACACTGGTATACCCACAATGCCACGTATACTGCTGTGGCACCAGCCTGGATGCCAGCATCAAGGCCATCAGCAACTGTAAATTACAGTACAAGGGTGCAGTAATAAGATCCCTCAGTCTTTTACAAGACAACAATATGGCCCAGAATCAGTAATCTAGAAAAAGGAGAGAGACATAACACACATTAATTTATGAAGAAATTACAGTGATCAAGAACAAGGTGGACCACTACTTCGTTTCTTGCTGGAGCATGTGGTGCACAAACATAATTCATCTTAGTGAGTGGGAGGGGATACAGGGTAAGAGGGAATCTTTCTGGCATATATACCAATACAATGCCAGTTACTCTGCTGGATTCTCTTTCTCCCTGTATATGTAATCTATGTTGAATTAATTTGTAGTTGGCTGAATTTCAAACACATCAGGTTTGTTTTCACGTACGTTGGTGGGATTTTCTTTTGGATCAGTTTCTTATGTTAATTAGACCTCCATTTATGCTACATTGTAATGAGCTTTAGCAACTCTGCATGTGCAAGCCTGGTGGGACATTGGCTGGATGTGCACAATTTCAACTTTTGCTGTTGTCTGGTTTTGATAGACTATAGATTTTCCCGTTTCCCAGGTCATGGACAGTTCTTTCCTAATTTTTCAAAGGAGGTGATTTTTTTTGTTCAGGAATACGAAGACCAATGTATTAACTTGTCTTTAAAGGAACTGGGTTTCAGGGTTTTTTTTTGTTTTGTTTTTTTTTGGGTTTTTTTAGCTGGAAGACTTATTGGTTCTTCAGATCTTCAGTGGCTAAGTTAAAAAGAGTAAATGGCATGGGTTTTTTATGGCTTCCAGTCAAACCTCTACTTGGAGGGGAAGTACTAGATTTCTAAAGTAGAGTGTTCTGTATTTGAGTAAGAAGAGAGTAATGCAAGCAAATTTTAAATGTCTGTATTTTTAGCAGAACAGAGACATAAGGTTTTTGAATTTGAAGGAATCTCCTTATCAGCTGCTTTGCTGGTCTGTTCAATAGCTGAAGACCATCTGAGTTTTAAAAGTATTAATCACTGATATATTGTGTTTGTTTTATTGGAAGTCACAGGATGCTTCATGCACTTGAAAATCAAGATACCCATTTGTATATCTAAACATACAGTAGGACTCTTTTCAGGTGGCTTTTTTTTTTCCTCTAAATTCTGTTTCAGTGCCCCTATGGAAACACAATATGTTAAGACTGATACACTCACAGATATTATAAACAGAAAGGCTTATAAAATAAAACCAAAATCCAAGTTTGCTCAAATGTAATATATATTTAATGTATTGGGAGCTTTCTACATTTTTCTTTATTGCTCATTGATGAGTGGTTGAAGGTGAGCCATTTTCCTGATAATGCAGGTTGTATGACTTAAACCCAGTGGAAGCAGTTGTTATGGACTTTGGTTCAGAGCCATCTGACAGAAGGATTATTGGACAATAAACCACAGTTGGAGAATGTCTGTAGCTTTATATACACAAATAAGAGAACAGAACTGTGAATTCTAAGGCAGCTAATGATAACTCTTCCTAAAAAGCCACTGTAGAGAATACAGAGAGCTCCTTATTTTCCCCATCACCAAGTGGTCTTGGCTAGTCAATGAGAATAGACATGCTGTTGCTTCTTTTAGTAATAATTTCACCTTGTTGTGAAGAACTTTTTTTTTTGCCGGTATTGCATATGCCACAAGCTCTTTGATGCGCCCGAGTTAAAAAGATCAGCTTTTTGGATTGAGCCTAAGATGACATGGGTATTTAAACTTTTTCAATCCTAAGTGCCGGGCTAAGCATGACCTTCATGGAGCAGATAGGCTTCCTGCATCTCTCTGCAAGCAGAACCTTAGTAGCGGTTCATACCACACTCAGGCTGTCGGCATATCTGCATATGATGTTGCTGGCAGAAAGAGTCTTGCTCTGCCCATGCTCCAAGCTAAGCAGAGCAGCATGAGCACGGTCAGTACATGCTGAACCCCAGTGGTAACACTGGGCCCAGGCTGATGTACCCTGGCTTTTAAAAAGCTGTGTTAAGTCAGTTCAGCACTGTATTAAAAATGTTCAGATGTTTTTTAGTCATCTAGCTAAGTAGGGGCAGAGCAAGCCTGTTTCTGCCTGTGAAATACCTTCTACTTACCATCTATTTAATACAACCACCTCAGCTGAGTTTGGCACTTGAAAGTTTTTTCTTCATGAGCCTGAGGCAGTAGCTGTAATTGCCAGCTCATAAGAGGCTTCTTCAAAACAAAATCTTATTTATTCTTTCTTCCACACAGCACAAGTGTTAATGGTGCAGAAGTTAAGAGCAATTGCCCATTTTTCCCCTTACAACTACCTTCATTTTCCCTTATAACAGTAAAAGTTTGTTTATAAATACAAGTTTCTTTCAAGCAGCTATCTCCCGTTTCCTTTAGAAAAACAGAATTTTATACCACCAAATATTTTTGCATAGCAAAATTACTCATTAACTACTGAAATACCTTAAAATATTTAATGTTTTCCTGCTATGATGTGGTGAAAAAAACCCTAAATAAATATAGGAGACATGGCTTAGACTGTTTCCATTTCTCAAAAGAAGTTTGCAATAAATATTCATCTTAACCTGAGGCATTGTCTTTAATATTCAAACTTGGGCTTCTCGGCTTTGCATACTTCCAGAGCACTTCTATAAGATAAGAATGGGCTCTCATTCTCAACAAACCTACTTGTCATACAGAAATACATTTTTACACATATAATTAGCAGGACGATAATTATAAACTTCACTTTCCAAACCTTTTGTTTACATTGTGGTCAAAATCTATTGGATTGGAACATGCCTAAAACCCTTCCTCCTCACTCAAATGAAATAATCTGTATAGAACAGATAGGCTTATAGATTTCTTAAAGGTATTTGCAAGATGTTGTCACATGTGAGTACTGAACAATTAGATTAGGATGAGAGTATCAGCATTGCCCATTACATAATTAGTAGTGTGGAAACTATGCCTTGCATCCTGTTCCGCCTTGCAATGATCATGAAACAGAAGGATGACTTGAACCCGAGTTCCTCCAATTAAAAACAAAATTTAAAAAAAAATAAAATCAGTAAACAAATAAACAAAATAGTAAACAAGATTTGTTTATTTGTGATAAAGACAAATATTGTGATAATACAAATATTTGTTTATTTGTATGCTTTTACCACAGTGAAAATTATAGGGTACAAAAAGAATGAGCACTGGATAAATAATAAGCATTAGCCTTTAATGGAGCCTTTTAGGAAGTTGGGTGGCAAATGCAGTAGAAGCATTTGTTGGCTCTGGGAACCCATCCAGTTTCAGACCATGTTCAAATACAAAGATGACTGAAATCCCAGTATTTCCTGAATTTAGCCTTTTAGGAAATCAGACCCCCAATATATAATTGAATGTGTCATTCCTTGGGGAAACAAAAAAGCATCCTTGCTTACAGTTAACTACGTCCAGCTCTTCAGCTGTGTTTTAACTAAATCAATATGAAATGGAGAAAATTTGTAGCATTTAGTTGAATGATTTAATTTTTAGAGCAGAAAGAAATTACTAATGCTCAGAAAGTGGCAAGACATTCATAGTGTGAACATCCTCAACAGAACTTGCTGCATACTCACACATGCTCAAGAATCTAGAGAATAAAAATGTGTGAAACAATTTGGAGACGTGCATTGAACTGGAGTCCAGAGAAAAAGAAAAAATGAGTAAGTGGTCATGCATGTAACTAAGCCTTACCATAAATAAATAAAGAATTTGAGTACATTATTTTAGTATGCTTAATTGTTTTGCTAAACTGACACAGTAGTGACTATTGTCTCTTCATGAAGAAAACCCTGAGCATGAAGTAAGACTTCAAAGAAAAAAAAATGAAAATACTACTCTTGGCTATCTGGTTTCAGGGGACCTCACAGCTGGGTGTGATGTACTATACAACTATACCTCTTAAATTATCTTGTTCATTGCGTGTCTGCTATCAAATCCAATAATCTCTTAAACCACCTAACAAAGTGTCAGTTCTCTGCTATATGTGCATGTATGTAGCTGTAAGCATGACCATTCTGCTGCCTCATTCATAATCTACCCATCCATAGCTGGTTTTACACATCATACTCATCTGTCTGCTTTAATGATACAGTCCAAATGGGACAGTGTTGTTCTATGTCTGCCTTTTAGGAGCATCACTGAACAGATGAGGAAAGGATGCTATGTTATGAACACAGGAGCCATGTAATAGTCCTACATATATTCTTTTAAATAAATGTAGCTACAGGTATGCCCTTGGTTTTCCAAATCAGGGCAAAAATCACTGGCAATTGGTCTCAATTGATGGGGTTTTTGCCAAATTATTACAGGACACTTGATTCTTCTCCTCCTGGCCTTTGCCATTTTCTTACAGATTCAACAAGTTATTGAGCATTCTTATCTCCAAACTTCTTGTGGTTGCTGGACACCAGCTGTGATCGTTGTGAGAATCTGGGTGCCCCAGTGATGCAGTGCCTCACTGTCTGCTGGTGGAGACCTGGTTATAAATCACTTTTGTATCCTAAATCCATAGCTTACTTCAGACCACACCTGTATACATAGATTTCTCCTGGGGAAAAAAAAAACCACCACACAACCAAAAAGACCAACTAGATTGTTCCAGGATCCCTTACACTGAGGGAACACAAGGATATGGATCCAAGAAAAAAACATCACAGTGCGCACATTTACCTCTTCACTAGCTACCCCCACCCAGGAAAGGATTGAGAGAACCTCAGTTGCTTGAGGGCATAAGGGAGACCTGCAGTGTCTCACCTGTGTAAACTAAATCTTCATAACTCTTCAGCAGGTGGGGACAAGCTGTGGCTTACCACCATCCAGTCTAAGGGTCTGCTTGCTTTATTCCTCCTAGGATAAATTGATATACTTTTGAATAGCAGTCCTAGAAAGTACTTGTAAATGGATCGTGATAGCTGGTTTTCTTACTGCCAGTTAAGTAACTGCCAGTTTGCCCAGTGATAGGACGAGGGGTAATGGGCATAAACTTGAACATAGGAAGTTCCATCTTAACATGAGAAGGAACTTCTTTACTTTGAGGGTAGTGGAGCACTGGCACAGGCTGCCCAGAGAGGTGGTGGAGTCTCCCACTCTGGAGACATTCCAAACCCGCCTGGACGCTGTCCTGTGTAACGTGCTGTAGGTGACCCTGCTCTGGCAGGAGGGTTGGACTAGATGATCTCCCGAGGTCCCTTCCAACCCTAACAATTCTGTGAATTCTGTGAATTCTGAGTTCTAATTTAAGACCCCCCTAATAACGGACCACTTCAAAAAGCTTATTTAATAATTGTGAACATCATTGCAGGTGGGATTATACCTAAAGAGCTGATTAATTGCAGAATCTGATCTATAGACATTACTAAGGAAAAGAAGAGGTAAATAAATGTAGTGTGTACTACATATATAAAACAGTTTGAAACACAGTAGGTTGCAAACTACTGAAGGCTGATTTAAAGCGGTTTACCTAAATTTACTTTGGCTGTCTTACAAAGAGATTTTTATTTCATAATCATGTATACTTTATCTGGTGTACCTGGTTGGGTTTTTTTTGGTTTGTTTGTTGTTTTTTTTTTTTTCTTAAATGACATTGGATGGACACACAAAGAAGCAGAATTAAAGTTTGGAAATCTAGCATGTCTTACATTTCCAGTGTTTCTCTTGGCAACCTAAATACTATTTTAACTTGTGGTATGATTATATATTGGCTCACATAGGGGAACTGCAGATCTCTGCCTGCTGAGCATCATTAAGCACTTTGGTGCTCAGTGGGAGTTTGTTCATTAGGAGGTGTGTGTTATGAATTTTACTCTGTGTGCATCTTTGTGAGCGAGAGGGAGGGAGAGCAAGGCAATGAGAAGGAAATATAAAATAAACCATTTACACATACAAAATAGCTAAATATCAATACTCCTATTTAAAAGAAGTAGAAAAGTATTGCCCAGAAGAAAATAAGCATCAACAGGACTATGAAAGATGTCACCTGAAACCTGTTGCTACTAGCGTTAGGAAGCTTGCATTATATCCTCAGATTTAAACTGGCTGGCAAAGATACACCAGTGTGCCATATTTTGCCTTTTGTCTATCATTTCATTTTAGGTATTTGGCTCAGTTTTTAAATCTTGAGACATGTAAAGGTAAAATTGTATAACAGAATTTATTAAAATAAGTTACCCATACTTACAAATGAATTCTACTAGCAAGAAAGAGCAGACAAACTGTAAAAACTTAAAAACCTAAAATCACATGATTTTTTCAGATTTTGTAATCTTAAATCAAAATTTTTCACAGCTAAGAATAACTTATAGAAGATTATTCCTTTACTTCCTTTTATATGCCAGTTATTAGGTATCAAAGACTGTGGGGCTAGGGGGTGGGATGTTGAAGTTCCTGAAAAAGGATATATTTTCTAAGATATGAGAATGAGATATGAGATTTTTCTCTGGAGTATTAAGAAGAAAAGTGTCACTGGCTTATTTTTATATTCACATTGACTATTCTAATGTTTTGTCATTCTGTTGGCTTCTCTGATGTATCTGTTTATTCATATCCGTATGGATGTGGAGAAAAATCAGACTCACTGTTTTGCAAATGTTTTTTCAATACCAATGCTGTATACCCACCTGGCATAAGCGACATCCGTAAGATTTTTCAAATATACTTATTTTAACTTAATATGGTATGTATACGTAGGTAGCATTTTTGCCTTTCTATTAAAAACAAAGAAACAACTGTTGAAGGAGAAATGTGAAAAAATGGATATTATCTGTTCCTTTAAATTATGTCTCTAAATATTTCTTCCTCTATGAAAGTAGCAAGAGCTTAAGCAACTCCTGCTGTCTTGTTGTTCGACATCCACTACTGCCCATCTGCCTATTGATTGGTAGGAAACTCCAAATGGGAATTTCATCTCATTAATCATGTCACATCACAGGGATTAGGACAAAAAAAATCCTTTATGCTTCACAGCAGCCATCTAATGCCCAGTAAGACAAGTGAACGAATATGATATGGATAGAATATCTTCCCACTAATTAAAGGTCATCTGCTAAAAACTGTGAGTCAGACTTGCTCAGAGTGTGCTATAATCTAAGTCTGCACGTACTCAAGCTTTGCAAAATGCAAGGAACAGTAAACATGTATTTATAATTCAAATGTTGGTGTAGCTCGAGAATAAAACCCATCCATTACAGAACACTGTAGTGACAATACTTGCAATAGTGGTTCTCCCTGAATAGTTACTTGCAAAACCCAGTTTCATTGATTCTCTCTGATTCCCCTTCACATCATCATTAATATCCATCCACATGGCGTTTCCCCACCGATACGCTCTGTAATCCTCTTACACCACCACCAACATTGTTACTGTTCTACTCATAACCCACATAATCTGCATTATAAGATACTAGGATTTTTCTAAGCCTGTTTGGTACTGTAATGAGCAAGAAAAAGCAATTAAAATTGCTAAGATGTGACTGAGCAGGTGAGGTGAGGTTTCCTTACAGTTAGGGCACTATGGCAGATGAGAGGGACACACACAGCCTTGGAAGAAAGCCAATTTATTAATGGAATTTGACCATGCAAAACTTGTTGAAATCCCTCTAGAACATCAAATGCCACATTATAATATCTTTACTGAGGTCCCTGCCATTCCCGGGAAATCTTTAATTCCCTTTGCAGAGTATGATTTTTTTCAGTAATACTTTCCAAAGCAAGATTTGCGGGGTGTATTTTGATTCACATTTATATTTTGCTTTGTCTCTGTAATGAAAGCTCTCGTCAGTTAAAAGCAGGTAGGTGGGTTCTGCCTTTTTTGTTGGCAAGAAACCCTTGTGAAATTAAGGTTTATTTTGACAGAACTAAACAACTAATTGTTGCTTTTAAGTTAATAAACAATTCTAAAGTCATAGATATTTTGTCCCTGAATTCATTGCTTATGATACTGTATTTAAAATCTCAGATGTCATTTTAGTTATGCTAATGACTTGAAATGAAGGTTAAATGATAACGGAGATGTAGTAGATTAAGAGACTTGCTAATGTGATAATATAACTAGTCTCTTTTTAAAACAAGCAGAATAATACTGCACACTGCCAGTGCAAAGACTGACAAGATACAGATATTGTTATGGTTTAGTATTTGCATTTTGAAAGTCTATAAGCCTGCAATTATTTTGCACCATTTTCTAAGTTTCTAGCAAATGTCTATCTCTGAGTGTGTTTTTCTGAAGAGAGGAGTTACTTACCGGTGTTTACAATCGTTAGTTTTACAAAGATCGTAATATTAGCAGAAAGATCTGAATTTTTCCACTGACCTCTATGCTTAGAGGAAGTTCATGTTGAAACCTATACTAAATGAGAAATAAAAGCATCCATATTTTTGAAACTTCCAAATCTCTAGGTAAAAGTCAGGGGATAAGGACAAATATTTGACTATTAGCTGCATTCTTCTGCTGAGTAGACTTAAATATGCTTCACTTTTTTTTTCTCCAGACTTGTATAATTTAATAATGAAAAGTACAGAGGTCAATGATTAAGTTACCTGTTTCTTGGCTGTAGTTGAGTTGGCAGGCCATTTCTTAACTGATAGTACTTGTCAGGCTGCTGTTGATATAATAGACTGTACTGTCCATGTTTGTTGTAGGTGATGGTGTATTACTAGTCTACTGTGTATATGCCTAGCTGTAGATTTAAAAAAAAAAAAAAAAAGAAAAACCAGAAAAAAGCACCACCCCCTCAATGTTCTCAGTAGATCTCATAACTGATACCATAATTGTAAGAAAATATTAAGGCAGATACTATAAATGTCTAGTTTTTGGAAGTACTTGAGTAGTCAGATACACTACTGTAAGTCACAGTTTTCAAATGCATGTTTGTATAAATGAAAATAGATCTGCTGATACTGAAGCAGCTCAGACAATAACATATTGGTGAATGGTTGTCCTGCTACAGTGTCTGGGCATGGTACTTGTCTAAACAAACAATTTATTTTAGTATAAAAGGAATCTACGATGATATCTCCAGGTTCCAAAACCAACTGAAATGGTACTAACAACTTCTCTACTTTGTAAAGTATTTTCTATTTGTTGTTTTCTTTTCCCCCATAGCCCTATATATGTATATGCATGATATTCCTCCTGTAATGAATCTAAATATATTATATATCATCACTACTTGCTTTTCCAACGTGCTTGGATGCTTAACTCCACTAGACACCTTTTCTGAAGAGCTATTAGAATAACCAGCAGTAGAAGTACACTTTCCCATTCTAGAAAGAAACAAAACCAATATTGCAATCAAGGGCAACCACACCTAGCTGATATTACTTCTTACACTGGCGTGGGAGAGTCCTGGTTTCCTCCCTGCTCTCTGTCATCTCTTTTTGTCACTTCTTCCACCAGTCTGGTTTACCTCATCTATAGTACGCTTCAGTTCCAGCTTTACTTACAAGCATCCTGTGCTGCTTCTTGTTCAGTCTCTACTCTCTAACAAGTCCACTTACTGGATCTGGTTTACTTTCAGCTGAGTAGCCCCAAACCTCACCTGACACCAGCCCTCTTTTATTTTAATCAAACAAGCTCCACCCTCTCCTCTTTCTCTAATTGGATCCCAGTTTGCCCCTTCAGTTCAGGTTTACCAGATTACTTGATCAAGGGTTTTCTGACCCTTCCTATTGTTCTGCTTTTCGCCCCTCTGTTTTTGTAGCAAATCAGATGACTATTAGTAATAGGGTCACAGATTTCAAAGGAGATGCATGCTTGCTGTGCTTTTCTCCTGTAGCTGTTCCCAGCCTGGCCTGGAGAGGCTAAGAGCAGTATTACACAAGGGATTATTCATAGATGTCAAGCTTCACAGAGATTTTCTGGGGATGAATAAGGATATGCAGGGAAAATAAAACAAACAAACAAAAAAAAGTAATTTATGTTTTTAAGCTTTTTAGGTCACGTCTATATACAGGTATACAGAGTCATGTTGAATGCCCAAACGGGCTCAGAACAAGCTGATGCGTCAGCACAGCTTGTTAAGTGCATCATTAAGGTGTTCTGGTGGGGCTAGGTAGCGTGTTGGAGAACACGGACATAACTACCTGGCAGAGATCATCCTCTGGCGCTCATGTGCTGTTGTCTGCACTCTTTCTACTCTTCACATTTGAGCCCAACAGGTTGCTAAAACAGAAGGTCTTCGCAGTGTACTGTGTGATGCAGATACATACTCTGGCAGGCTTTGAATTTTGATCTTCTAAAGCTGTCAGTGCCGTTTACTTCCTTATGTAGTGACAGGCAATCACCTCAAGACTGACAAATATTGAGTAATCTACTCAAACTTTTGCCATTCAGAGGGAAGCTGACAAATCTGTCTTCTTGGCTATCTTGTTTGTAGCAACTTTTGTGACCAAAGAACAGCACTTTTTCTTCAGACAGCAGAAATCTTCATCCCAAACTTCCTATGACATTCAGCAAGCAAGTCAACCTATGTGCAGGAGCCCTTACCGTTGCAAGTGCATAATTCCCATTTTGCTTTTCAAACAATTATTTTACATTCATCTTGCAGTGAGAAAACAACCATAAATAGGTTTGATACTTGAACATTATAATTTGGTATAGCATTCAGCAAAACACATTTGAATGCATTGTGAGGCATTTCTGTTAACCTGTTATACATCAATACGGTTGAAAAGTAGAGAAAGTGCCAAAACCAGCTGCTTTGATGTTAAGATAAAGACATCCTGAATCTGCCCAGCAGGATAAGGAAAACACATTTTATGTGTTGTTTACACTCTCATTTGCTCCTTCCAAAAAGACAGTATGTGAAATTTATTGAACTATTTCCTTTTTTAACTTACAGATTGCCTTTGGTGTTTATAACCCTTACAACTGCTTTTTGCTTAAAGGCACGCTATGATGGTACGTGGCACTATATATAGTGCGTAGTGCCACACCCATGAAGTGTGTGGGCAAGGGCCGGGCAGCCCTGAGTTGTCCCATGAATGTGTGAGTTGGCGAGGGACAGTGGTACCTCCTGAGAGCCGTGGGGAAGCACGGAGCGGAGCAGGTGTGCTGGTGTGCAAGTGCCTTGTGGGCCAGGTAGCTACTGCCTTCGGCATCTGCGTATACAGGGAGCCTTGGGCAGGGAAAGGGATATACATCCAGCAGGTGGGCATGGCCCAGGCCTGCTGCCAGGAGCTGGCTCGTCCCCTTGGCCCTCGCTCTGACAGCTGCAATATGCTGCCCTAAGCTTACTGGCTCCTGCACCACACGTGGGTGGGAGTAGCTGCTCAAGAACAGCTTCCTAGGGAGCATGAACGCGCTGTAGCTGATCCTAGTCAAGGAGGGTGATGAAATGCAGGTTATCAAAAAGTAGTGGAATGGGGGTAGTTGAGCCATCTTTCATTTTCTTATCTGCATTTTTGCAAGTTGATTCTGTTTTGAAAAAGGAAGACAATAACTTGTGTGTTCAAATATTCTGTTTCTTGATGCCTCTAAATGTATACATGCATTGGTCTTCAGACTTCTACTACCTGGCCTGTATTTCATAGAATCATAGAATGGTTTAGGTTGGAAAGGACCTTGAAGATCATCGAGTTCCAACCCCCCTGCCATGGGCAGGGACACCTCCCACTAGACCAGGTTGCCCAAGGCCCCATCCAGCCTGGCCTTGAACACCTCCAGGGATGGGGCCTCAACAACCTCTCTGGGCAACCTCTTCCAGTGCCTCACCACCCTTAAAGGGAAAAACTTGTTCCTAATGTTTAATCTAAACCTGCCCTCTTCCAGTTTATAGCCGTTCCCCCTCATCCTATCACTACATGCCCTAGTTTTTGCTAGTTTTCTTCACATTAATACACAGTTTTGGTACTATTTTAAATAAGAATAGTCTTCTTTAATTTAAATGATGGGAGAATCCAAAGAAAAAGAGGGTGCCAGTGAGATGGGAGCAATCCCTCCAGATACGTTGTTCATAGCATATATTGATTCCTAGTGGTTTATGGTAAGCAAAAGTTTAATAACCATAATTTTATGAAAATGACAATTGAAGAGGACATCTGGTGAGAATTCATTTATGCCTTTTTACATTTTTAACAACCTGGCTATTTTTACTCTTCTCATCCTCTCAAAGGGAGTACAATGTAATGAAGCATGGAGCTGGAACTAGGCCACACCTCAGCTGGAAAATGTCAAATTCTATTATGCCATCCTCAAAAGCATAAATCATAGCTGCAGATTTTTAAAGGTATAAATGAGGGAGGGAACAATATAAAATATTTATCTGAATTCATGCAATGTATTTATAGTACAGAATGGTAGAGTATTGGTTATTATTTATGTAATATAGAAATACACAAAAAATTTAAAGATTGAAATCCATAATACGTAGTGTCGTACGTTTGCTAAGGAATCCCTGTGAACATTGTTCACTTTTTTGCATTTAGTTTTTCCGATTGTCAGCTAACAAACTAACCCACTTAATGTCAGCAACTACTGGTTACTTTGTTGCTTGAAACCCTTATTTTATATATGAAATATTTTTAATGGTCTTATTTTTAAAAAAACATAGTTGGCTAGTGAAATATCCAGGGTCCCACATTTCATTTTTTTTTAATATTTATTTTTACCTTTGATACACTCTATCCCATGTTCCATTGGTTAAATTACGTATGGGGAAGAAGTGTCTGTCTCTGGTAATACCATAGTTCATAACTATTCAAATAAATAAATAGTATTTACTAAGCACTTAGGAGGAGGATGGAAGATTGTTAAACTCACTTGCACACTCCCCCTGTTCTTCTTTTCTTCAATATTCCTTTTCTTCCAAGAGGGTTAAATTGTCTAAGTCTGACTCTACTCTCAATAAGTTTCTTGGTATGTTCTATACCACTCAATTCTTCAACACAATTTTTTAAATGTTTGTAGTATATTAGGACATTTGTATATGTGACTAGATGACAGATATGTGGACTACTGGTATGCTACAAAAGCGTGTGATTATATACCTCTGTGAGATTATTATTATTATTACATTCAGCCTGTCATAGATGAGGAACTTGGGCTCAGTATTTAAAATACAGGCTTGTACAATACACGGCTACTAGCCTCTCTCAACTCCTTTGTCTAGCCATGTTCCAAAGTATATATTAGGCTGATTATAGTAATTATAGATTATAGTATATTTACTGTATAGCAAATAGGCTACATTCATCATTAAGTAGGTGACTAAAGGTGGACCCGAACTCTATCTCACTGCTACCACCTGAAAATTCTTATTTTACTAAAACAGTTATTGTATAAACCATGCTATTTATTATCTGGTAAATATGTTCTTAATTTGAACTACAACTCTTCTATACTTCTACAGTTTTTGAGATCGTGGTTAAAGCTATTCAGAGACAAATAAGTCAGTTGAAAACCATCTGTAAGAGCCATTAGCAGAACAGCATTGCATGTATTTTCTGAGGCAAATTTTGTTCTGTACCGATTCTTCTGTCTTACATGCAATGGTCTTATCACAGCATCCTCAGGTATATGAATGCCACATCTAGTATATTATTTCTTCTTATGTCCTTTATTCAGAGAGATCTTGTACAATTCAACTTTTAAGTTTCAAGAAGAGGATTTATTTCTGACTTATTTAGAGGGCAGGGAGTCAGGATCTTGTCTAATGAATATCAATACTGTTACATGTACCTGTGATACATAAGACATGTAAACCTGGAATAGTGTGGTGCAGTCTGTGGTGCTCTTCAGTTCCTAAAGGCATATTTTCCCTTGGACCCGGCTCAGTACAGCCATTTTTTAGTTGTTTGGTAGAAGCTAAACTGCCACTGTGTCAGATGAGCAGAGAGGACAATTACAGCTACTGCTTTAACTGACATTCCTGGCATCATGGACCCACACCAAGAAGTAGCCTGAAGATATGGGACAAACCTTTGAATCTGATAGGAAGTGGAAGATGGGCTGAGTATTCTACGGAGCCTGTGTTGCTGAGGACATGCATTACAGAATTTAGCATCTACTGGTGTTTCCCAGCTGCTGAAAGTGTGTGTCCCTGTATTGTGTTGCTGGAGGCTGTCCAAGAAGTGATAGAGGTTTCTGTTGTCACATCAATAGACTCATTTGAAGTTCTTAATCTTGTATTTGAAGGTGGAAGCAGCGCAGACTGTTTCCCCACAACTGCCTCAGATAACCCTTGGATGGGATGGGGCAAGAAGCCAAAGTGAATTTGCTCTACTCATTCATATAGATATCAACTAATATATATATATATAAACTATATGAACTTTTCATTTTCTTCACTGAGAAGGCCATGTAGTTTTTTACCACTTTTTAGAGAAAGATCTTGAACCAAATAATGTTAATGATATTTAACTTCACTGTGTATCATATGTTTCCAGCTTATATCTAAACAATGTTCTTGTGCAGTAGATGTTTTAGTGTTAGACATTTGAAACCTTATCTGCCATTCTGTTCTTACTGATTTAATCTCCTTGGCTTTAAATAGTCTGTCTGAAGTCATTGCAGAATGGATCAAAAGAGTTGCACTCAGCTAGTTTAGAAGGAGGTTAAGAAGCTATTCTCAAGAGTTATTCTTAAGGGTTCTTAAGCTATTCTTAAAAGTTTAAGAAGCTATTTTTAGGCTGAAGGGTGGCAAGGAGTAGTTGAAGATTTAAAGTTGAAGACAAATAGTTTAAGAATATTATGTTTTTTTCACGTACAATATCAACACTGATTTCCTTTCCTTCTTGACCATTTCTTCATGCATACAGCATGTATCCACTTTAGTTTGGGCAACACAGCTGTGGGTGACAGTCACTCTGTAAAACACATAAGGAATAAATCTAGCTTTAAAGAAATGCTGAGGAATTTGGGGAGGAAAAGAAGTTGTCAGGGCAGCTCCCTGACGAAGCCAAGCCATCCCAGCTGTACCTCTGCAGCAAGGGACACAGGTCGGGACAGCTGAGGAAGGCACTGTCACCAGGCGCTTTGGAAGGTGGAAGCCTGAGCTGCCTTCATCCTTCACTCTCTGCCATAAAATCCAACCTGCCTTAGCTCAGGCTGACAGAAGATGCCTTTGCTTTGCCTCCAGGTATCCTTTTAAGCGTGAGGACAGGAGCCGTGTTCCCTGTTGCCTGGCGTGCTCCTGCATCAGTGACTGCTTCTCAAGACACAGGAGAGCAAAGAGTATCACTGGAGAAGATAATTAGCACACTTCAGCTTTTAGCAGTCAGTAAAGTGTTAATGTTCAGTGTCTTTTGCTCAGCCCTAGATAGACATGCTACCGCTAATTTTCAGCTATCCTCTAACACTTAGTTTAGAACTAAGCAGAAACTGGGTTTTTTAGTGTTTGAGTAGACATTTGGCAACTTGTGAAGTGTCAGATGAGTACTGGTGAATTTGAGAACAAGGGTGAACGTTTGTGTCAGGGAAGGAAAAAATCTTCACAGCAGAAAGCACTCTCTAACCTGAGACTGGAGGTACCTGAATAAAGTAGCTTTAAACTAGTCTATTCCAATTACATTAAAAGCTGAATCCCTGCACTACTGACACTTTATAGACTCCAGCAACAAATATTGAAATCTAGCTTCAAGGGACTAGCTGCACACTTGAGACTTACTCAATATAAACCAAATATGGTAAAGGTTTAAAACATGGCCTAAACATAATATACCATGAGAGAATATGGCCGAGAAGCCCTATCTAAAAGCGCAAGCAAGGCAGAGGGACCAATATCTAAGTTTCAGCAGAGCAGACTTCTCCGCTGGTCTGGAAGTTCCTGCTCTGGAGAGGAGCCACATCCTCATGTCATCCTGGGTGTCCAGTCTAACACCAAGGTTTCAAGAGTAAAAGGCGTGTGAAGGTCCTCCTGCGTTGTCTGCCGGGGTGCAGTCCCCGTGCAGATCTCCTGCTGCGGTGTGTTATGCTGCAGAGAAAGGCACAGGTGCAAGTGCTCAGTTTTCCTGCTTTTTATAATGCCATTGGGACATAATCATTACCCTACAGGTTCTCATCTAAATGATAAAAGACTTGGTAAATCTAAAATGTTATTCACTGAACTATTGTTATGGAATTTCCCTATTAGATTTATCACTTCTTCTATTAATTCGATTTAGTCTATTAATGTACCCTCTATTAATTTATCACAGCCTTCTGGGTTGGGTGTCGTCCTCCCCCCCTCCCCATCTGTGAAGTGCTCGATGTTGACAGTGACGGAAACCTCACAGGAAGCATTGACAGGGTTTGAAAAATAATTCTGGAGCCCTTGTGTTGCTAAGGAAGTTTCATCAGTAGAACCAACGATTTGAGATTGTTTTCTCAGCAGCACATGAGATAAATGAGAACTATTTCCAGATTCAGTAATTTTGAAATCTGAAGGAAAGATCTTATCAGTTTGCTGGCCACCCTGAACAGACTACATCAAGAAAGATTAATAGGAAACAGGGATACCTGTTTTGTTTTATAGCAAAAAAAGCCCTGCAAAAATATTTCAAGTAGCTGTTTCTACATAGTTCATTTTGCATTAAATATAAAATCTAAGCATTATTTTATATAGCTAGCTTTTCATTATATACTGCTAGGATAAGCAAATTGTTTTATGAAAAGAAAAATCAGTGAAATTTATTAAATCATAATAGGAGACCCTGTATGAGGTCTGAAATGCTGGAATATTTAATGTATGCTTGGTTATCTTCCAAATTTTTCCCAGTGGATAAATGAATCTCTCAGGAAAACTTTATTTACACAATTTTAACCTAAGATGCAGCTGTATAAGATGTATAAGGGAATTTTCTTATCCACCAGCTGCAAAATTTTACTGTTTTGAGATTCACCGTCCTCAAATATATGACAAATATATTTAACAGACAGTAAATACAAATAATGTGAACCCAAAAGCCTATGTCTAAATACAAATGTCAGCCTTTGTTTGTTGAGGCTCTTCCCTGTCTATAGCAAACCTTGATTATTAAATATGAAGTATTCCACTTCCATAGGAGTAGGACTGGGACCATGGAGAAATAGTGGCAGGTGATATTTTACTGTAGCTGCAGCATGCTTGAACCATCCAAGGGGAATACATGACACATATCTGTGTAGCTCAATTTAATGTGCCTGGTTAGACAAGCACAAATGTTCATGTGCAACGTATTTGCAGCATGTAGATATTTGTGTTACAGTATACTACACAGTATATATTTAGAAGCTAATAGGAATGTATGAAATCTTTTAAATGGATCATTACAATGTGTAGCATACTTTTTAAACAGAGAAAAAATCTGCATTTTTTTAAGATGATCAGTTTAACTAAGTTACCACTAAGCAAAAGCATATTTAGGTAATGATAGTTGTTGAATAATGACATCTGGTCTTCAATGAAGAATCTATAATTTCTATGAGAATTATATTCTTTAATTTTAACTTCAAATCTTGTGTGTATACAATACTATCAGTCATAATCCTATTGTAGCAGTAATTAATTTGATGGGTTATTCAGCAAACAGAGATTTTAAAAGTACATTTGACTGCATTCCAAATAAAACCTCTCCAGGTTAAAAGTGTTCCCTTCGTATCATGTGGATCTGGTTTGAGGATTTCTGATGAAGGAAGGAGGGAGCTATTTTTTCCTTTGCCAATGAAAATAGATCACATCTATTTTGGGACTCTCAACACAATCTACGTTTCTAATTCTCAGACAGTGACTATGACTCACTGAATAAAAGTCTGAGCTTCAAGAACATAAAGATATTGGCCAGCTCCTCAGCTGGTGTAAATCAGTGTAACTTCTCTGATCTTTGTTAAGCTGGCCTTGTGCAAGATCTCTATTATGCTTTTAGGCGTTTCTGTTTTCTGATGCTTTGATTTTCCTTTCCTTTTTCTCAGCTCTCTGAAATAGTTTCAGACTGTCAATCCACAAATGTCTGAGTTATTTTGGGGGCCAGTTCATTTGTTACTGACTTTTTTTCCCCATGGGACTGTATAATGTGGGTTCTAAGTGTTGGTTTGCTTTTATATAGAATAGTTAGTGTGATCAAAGCACTCCAAATGTGCTATATGCAAACAAATTCCTATAAATCACGAAGCAGGACTTAATATGTGTCCTCCTCTAGCTTTTTTCGACTCCCATAGTGTAGGTGTGTTTTTCTCATACACATTTCTGTCATGTGGTATCTATTTCCACATTTAAACATGTATTTTATTTCATATTAATGGACTTGGTGTATAAATTCTTACATATAAACTACTCTATCGAAAACTAAATAGGAAGGTTATGATAATTAGCTTAATAATAGGTGGCTATTTGCTCTTTTCAGTTGCAAAAGAAATGCCGGTGTCTGCAATGTGTTGGAGCTACAGCCAATCCTTGGCCAACAGATTTCAGTAACTCCTTCCTACATAAAAATTATCTGTGCACGTGCATGTGTGTATTTTGGAGTCAGCCACTTTGTTTAGGCACTGATATCACATCCTGTTATGAGGAAGCAGCAACTTCAATTGTGTCTTGATGCAACAAATACATAATTTTGGAAAAGTTTCAATAATAGTCACCAATGGATTATCAGGCAATGCTTCCCTAAAGGCATGCAGCCTGGCCAAAGGATTTGACGATTTTGATAAGGCCAGCGTCTGTGAAGAAATCTAACTACTTCATTACATTCTTACGAGAATTTGCCTTTTCCTCTGCAATAGTAAGCTTATCTTTAAGTGAAGTTTAAATACTATTGTTAAAAGATCCTAGCACATTTTTCTTTCGTGAATATGCACCTTGGGGTACAGATACTGCTTTAAATACATTTCTAACCATCGTCTTCTATTTCTGTTCCAAACTCTACATACAATCTTTTCATTAGCTTGTGTGGCAGGGGGTGCGGTGGGTGGGGGTGTCCCCAGGTTTCTTTTTTGTCAGGTATTGTTATATAAAGAAAAATTAATGGAAGGTAAAAAGTAGATGCCTTTAAAAAGGTAACAATAAATCATTCAAAGTCTGTCAGTTTTCTGCACAGGCTGCTAGAAGAATAGATTTAATGGATCTACATACAACAGAGCTTAGTTTTTTTCATCTGACAGAGTATTGTATCACTTGGAACCAGCCCTATATCGTGGGTAGACTTTCTCTACTGAGGAGATACTGATCTCTGACAAGGAGTACTTTGATTGTGGGGGAGTCCATGTATATCTTCTCTATGAGTGCTTCTTGAAACATATTTTGAGACACAAAGCCTAAGAATACAGCACAGAATATGATAATACAGAATATAGAAAAAAGCTGTTGATTACCATTTGTATTTTTAGTCTCCTCATTTCAGGAAAATGCCAAAAGCAAGCTTCAGCAGTCATATCCAACTGTATTATTCCTCATGACAGTATAAAATAGTGAGACAGTTTCACAAACTAGATTAAGAATCATAGTTTATATTGCTGCATAAAATTGCTAAAATTGCATAGAAATCTGTATTGTGGATCATAAGTTAACGTAAAAACTCCAGGCTATTTTTTTTTTTACTTTGTCTGTTTAAGCTACTGGGCAAGTTGTTACATGAATAAATATATTTGCTTCCTCTGAAACTGTGTAATATTAAATGCTGTGTTGTTGGCATAAAATATAAGTTGATCAGACAGACAAAGATTATTATTCTGACAACAGCGTACACAAGGGTATCGTTGTACATTGAATTTCAGTGTGTAATATGGTATAAATCTTCATGAGAGACTCAACTTTTATTGGCGGTACAGAAGGTGCTTTTCCTTATTAAATACGGGAGATGGTCCCGGGGGATTTTTTTAAAATATCTTTATCCATTTTTTTTCATCTAGTCTCTGGGCCCTGGAAGGCTGACAGATACAGCCGGGTAAGCATTTCTCTTTTGAATGCTTGACTATACATATAGACATACTTTAGCGCTTGAGCCCCTATAATGTTTTGCCTCGGCAGAACCCATCAGATCCCACACAAACTCCACCTTTCCCATTCCATAAATGCAGGTGTGTGTGTGCCCTGTGTGTGTGTCGATAGCCTGTGGGACAAAAAAAAATGCCTTGATTCTGTGAAATATTATTAATGAATCACTAAAAGGACAGTGGTTTGGATTCTGCACTTCTGTCATTTCTTGCTATCACTGACTATCTTTGTCCTCTCATTACAACTGCCAAAGATTTATTTTCAGGGCATGGGGACACCAACAAGCACACTTACTTCTGGACACTGCACAAAATGAAGGGACAAGGGCATAGACTAACATACTGTCTTTGTTAGTTTAAACTGTATGGATTATTTTCCTGGCCAATGCAAGTATATCATCTCTTTATTGGACGTAAGTAATTAGATTTTCATCAACTGTCCATCAGGACAGTTAGCCCACCCTCCTAAATCAGGAAGACCAAAGAGGCCATGGAACAAAAAGGCAATTCAAACTCACTGTTGTTTCCCAGCCTGATTGTGGACCATAATCTTCTTTCCTTGGATAAGCACTGTATGCAACTAAAATGAGCTCGGGGCCTTCAGGCTCAGCTGAGATCTCACTTCCATGTGTCAAAGCAGGGAGCAACCCAAACCATGTTAATTTGTCTCCTTCAGCTCCTGCCCTTTCTGGACTCTTTTATGAAGCATGGCAGTAATCAACAGCTTCTACATGGTACACACCACTGGACATGTGGCCTTCTTACCAGTGTTCATCATTTCTTCTGGGGAACCTATGTCTTCACTGAACCTGGTGTTTGCCAGCTAGGATCTCTCTTAAATATTACTACAGCAAACAATGCTGTGACACAAAAGCTATGAAAAGCACCAACACATGAGTTGAGTACCTTTCACCAGTTCTCAGCACCAGGACTTTTTGCTATCTATAGCTTCTCTTTTGGACCCTCACCAAGCCACCACATACTGTCCTATCTATAGTGTGGGGAGAAGCCCACCAGTTAGGGGCTGTGCTGCTGGTTAGCCATGGTGAGAGGGCTTCTGGCCACTGCAAGGCTCTTGCTGTCTGCCAAGCACCTTGACCACTCCTGATCATAAGGACACTGGTGCTGCATGGAAGAAGCCTGTGGGGAGGGCTTTGCGCGAAAAGGCAGTATCTCTCTGCAAGCTGTTGTATAGACAGGGATCCATATGAAGCTCAAATGCCTTTCACTGAAAATAAACCCCAAAGGGCTTGAAAAAATCTGTTTAAGTGAGTGTTGTTTTCTACATTTGCTGTGAAGATTGTGGTCCCCGTATTTGACTTCATTGTCTCTAAGTCTAGAAAGACTTTTAGCAATTCTGCCATTCTAAAACATGGGGTTTATATTTACACAATCTGTCCATTGGTTCATCTTTGTTTTTCCCTGTTGTATCTTGCCATTTTCTAGTGCTTTTTTATGTTAACGCATTTTTGTACATCTGTGTTTCACTAGTTCCCAAAAAACAGGTTCTAATACCACACGGGTTTATACACATGCTTATGCTTTTGTTTTGGATAGACCCATTCAAACAAACAGGCCTCTTCATTGTACAGACTTAAATGTTCAGATAGATTATAATTGTAATGAGACCATCTAAAATACATGTGCTACATGTAGAGAATAGTTCCCTAGTGCGGTCAGCCTAGTCCGGCTTCACAAAGAATATTAGCAGTGCTGTGCCAACTGGTGAAACACCTGGTTTTCAAACTGAAGTTTAAAATTAGACATTATTTGTGTGGGAATCCAGTGTAAAAGCTTTTGTAACAGAAAGCATGCTAATATACAAACCATAACTCCTTGCTCCAGTGAATACCGAATTAAATACCAATGTATTCACTGAAATTGGAAGAGTAGACCCATCCTGGGTAAAAACCTTAGTCACTCAAACAGAGCAATGGTTATGCTTATATTGAGTCAGTGGAGATCTTAAAAAGAGTGAATTTTATGCTATCTCACTTCCGCCACCTTTATTAGTCAGCTAATAGTATTAATCAGTTAGGAAGACTGTGCACGTAGAGGTGTACTGCATTTTGAACTGATGACATTACAAACCTCCATAAATTTGTATATTGCATTAAACAAGTCACTTATCGAGTCTTTGTTTAACCTCCCTTTCCCCATTTGTAAATGAGAATGAGCTGGATCTTTCATGTGATGCTCTTTGTAGACCCACACCCACCTGCCTCTCCCTGCATACTTAATGTATGCATATATACATCTGTGCCCCATAATGTCATCCCACAGAATGGGTAAGGTCACTGGGGGTGAAGGCAGAGCTCAGATCTGATGTGTGTATCCTTTCTTAGGTCAGATAAATTCAGGGCTCATTAATGGATTAGCAAACTTTTATTTTTCCAAACTATTTATTTTTCCAAAAATTCTGTTCTTCACTATGAAAAATTGCCAGTTGTGGTATTTCAGACACTTTTAGAGCCCATATGAAAGAATTACCATTAAAACTTGGATTTATTAATTTTTTTACAATTAATAGCATCTAAGTCTTCCCAACTGCCTAAAATTATCTTTTTTATCCCAGTAGTTCCCGTTATAGCTTTATAGCTTGATGCAGTTAGACTATACCAGTATTTTTTATACCAGTAGCAACTATAAAATCTATATGCATCACCTTTATAGTATAAGTAAGGACTATGGAATTATTATGGTTAAAGTACACGTCATTAGTGTTGTCTCACTGCTGCTGGTTTGTGTATTATGTTGAGAGAGACTAACAGGTCTAAGGACAAAACAACACTTTTTTCAGCGTCTATAGGAACATGAAATTGCATATATTGCTTTCAAAATTAGCTATCACATATAAAGTTATATTGTGTATAGCTAAATAATAAAAGTAAGTGCATTTTACGTACTCTTCAAATGAGGTCACAGTGCTTATGAATTTCCCAGTATTGCTTTGAGCTATGAAATTCTAGTGGCGATCCATGGAATGAGGACGATAAATGTGGCACACCCATGCACACGTATGCGTGGACTCGCTGTCAATTTAAAAATGACTAAACATGACTTGAAGGGCTAATTGCATTTACAGTTCACAAAATATTTTTTCACCTGTGTATGAATGCACATTGATGTGAGAAATATGTTCTGATGAGGACATAGTAAACTATTCATCTGTTAGTTTAAAGTGAATATGTCTTATTCACTGCTACTTTTAATCTGGAGAAGCATTAAACTGTGTCAGCTGACTCAGTCTTAATTCTCACATAGGAAAGATATGGTTTGGTACATGGTTTTCACAGCCTGATCTCCCACTGTTTTCTCCAGTTAGAAGTATGTAAATATTTTTTAAAAAGCAGAGTTAGGACTAGCTATGAGATTTAGTATGTTTTAGTTTCCTGTGTCTGCTTTTTACTACAATAACTTTTAAACAAATATTTGCATTTTAATAGAGTCGGGTTTATTTGTTTTTAGCTAATATTTATTTATTGTTAATTTTTCACTGACCGTGAAACTGACTGCATCCCAACATGCAAGCAGTAATGATTCTGAAAGGAAATAATCAGCATGGATTTCCAGAGTGCTGCAAGCACAAAGCAGACATCGGCATACAGCAAGGACAGGCTGAACTCTAAGCACTGCTTTAAAATTTTCGAGCCCTACTTGGCGTAACTGTGTCATGATCCATATCACTTCACTTCTTAGCGCATCCTTTTCCTTCTTTTTTCTACACATTTTCTTTGCTCCTTATCCGTCCATCCTCTTCAGCCTCGAGGCAAGTCAGTTTATGCCATTTCTTTGTTCTTTGCCAGTGCCTATATCCATCAGTCCTAATAGTATTTATCAACTTTCTTGAATTTACTTACAGTTTATTCATAGCTAGTTTCTTCTTGCAAAGTTTCTTTTCTACTTTGAAATTGCAGACCAGAAATGCAACTGTTTTTTCAGACTTCTCCACATGAACAATAACAGAACTGTGAAAAGGCTAAACTTTGAATTTCACCTGTTCCTGGAAATTACAGCTACTGTAACCTAAGACACTGTTTCAGTAACAGTACTGCATTCTCTGAATTTTCATCCTCTGCTTGGATTTTTGCAAAACCATACAAGTAGTCTTCACTACATGCGTTTGTTGTATTCTCTGTACCCCATGGGAAGGACAGTACAGCCAGCAGAAGTCATGAGAATTAAGGGGGACCGTTTCTTGTGCAAACACTGATCAAACTGGAACACTTCAAAAATTTGATCCAGGAGGAGAAATGATCACTGAGGCTGCTCTCCTTCAGGGTGTCTGTAACTCAGAATAATAGCTCTTGAGTTATTAGCTGGTTATGTTTGGCATTTATCTTCTGAAGTTACTGCCAAAGGCATATAGGCAGACTAAAGTATAACACCACATTGATAAATATGTGTCATTTCCCCTGCCCTTCCCCAGAATTGTATAAAATGGAAAGGCATAATTGGAATGTTAGTAAATATAGTAGATCAAAATTTATTTTGTTTTTTTTCCCAGCTTGAACCTGTGTAACATCAGACTTCAACCTGGAGTGAGTGACTTTCATGTCTGATTTACAAATCTTTCAAATGAAGAATGCAGTGTGGAAACAAAATAAATGCTTACTTGGCCCTGATTTTTCAGTTATGAGAACTTATCAGATTAGGAAAAAAAACGATGGGAATGCAGGCTGTGCCTGCAAAGGGAATGGGTCTGTCATCTCGTGAACTGTGCATCTTCCATGGGCCAACTGGCAGGATAGGGAGTCTTGTGAGGTCTCGTGTGTCTCTTCCATTCCTCTTATCTTCCCTGTGCCACTACAATGTTTGTGCTGTTTACCTTATTCTTATATCTGATCTACAAAACCTGAGCATGTGACAGCATAAAGAAAAAAAATGGCAGAGTTACTGTGCGGAGCAATCACATCTCTAAGTCAAATTTCAGATGGTAAAGGAATTCACAATAAAACATTAGTTCCAGTTTATAATTCAGTGTTCCTCTTTTTCTTTAAGGGGCAAAAGATCTAAGATGCAGATTCGATCTGCATTCTTCTGCATTTGTCTCTGAGTGAGCATTTTTATGAAACACTCGGATCCGACAGAGGGATGGTTATAAGCTGGCAGATACGGACTGGAAAGCTTTTCTGCCCGTCTTCTACTAAACATTAAATCATAGCGATGTGCCTTTATTTTAGCCGTTTGATTATAAAGTATATTAAAACCAGAATTAAGAATTTCTTCAACTCTCTTCAATTCACAGTGCAAGGTATGATAAACTATAGTTAAACCAGAGCAATTACTAAACAATTTTGCTAATTAGAAGATGGTTTGCCAAATACGTTACCTCATTTTTTTCTCTTACTGTATTTTCCACGAGCAATTAAGAAATGGCCATAAAGATTACTGGCTACTGTTGAGGAAGACTTAATGGAAAGAGCTGTGGTAGTTGCACTGAGATAGTATGTACAAATAGAGATGGCAGAAGGTAAGAATGGCCATACTGCGTCAAACCAAAGGGCATCAAGCCCATGCTCTCCCCAGGAACATGCCAAGGGAAGAGTATGATCAAGCACGCATCAAGGCTATACGTTTCTGTGTCTAGAAATCCACCAAGACATCCATGAGGATGTCTTACAGCTGTATATGTGTGCTTCATCACCCTAGACTGCTGTTGGGATTTTATTTTTGTTTTCTTGCCTGAATTTGTGGAATCACTCTTTGGTCAGATGTAAGCTAATGCCCCAGCAATAGCCCTCCAGCTGAGGTCCCACAGTAGAAAGGACTCCTTCTTTCTATTGCTTTACCCTGATACCTGGTACTTTAGTTTGATAGCCCTCATTTATTGTATTAAATGCTGAATGGTTATTCTCTTGTCATTTTCTTTCTGTCATTGATGATTATATGGACCTCGGTCTTATGAATTCTTGGCAAGTTCTTTTCCAGATTGCAGAGTCTTGATTTATTTAGCTGTTCCTTACGCAGATTATTCAGTGCAACTTCAAAAGCTTAGAATTAAAAGTATGTTTTTCTAATGCTAAATGATACTTGATTTGCAGTCATTAATTTGTTCTTGTAGGTTTCCGTAATGTTTCATTAGCAAGTAGGACACAACTGCAGAGTTACAAATATTTTATGACAATTTCAATTATCCATTTTTATTTTATTCTCTGGCAATAAAATCTCCAAATAAATTATTCCCATGCTTTGGATTTCATTTTCATTTCACACATGGTCACTGATGTAGATGCATAAGTCTTTGAGCAGGAGGTAGGAATAGGTGATCTCCTGAGACCTCGTCAACCTGAATTATTCTTTGAGTTGATAAAATCTATAATAAGTAGTTTTCTTCAGTGACAGCAGAAATACATAAGCATAATTATAAACGTGTAAACCTGTTCTTTAAAAGGCATGCAAAAAGATACCACAGATTTGCTGTGAAGACAGAACTTGTGAATTTTCATCTGAGCATCCCTCTACAGGGAACAAGCTCTCTAACACAGCAAGCAGGACACTGAACAATTCTGTGCTCCGTTTAATCCAACAGCCCGGCTGGCTAGCAGCAGCAGCCTGGTGGCCAAGCAGCGTTTGTGCTTTAGTGCTGCTGTGAAACTATGGAATGAGTTTCTGATGTCCTTTACCCACCCGAACTCTCCCCAAAAGGATGATTTCTTTTTTTCCTAGCTGGTGAAATGTGCGGATGTTATTTGTGAAACAAGTGAGTGCTACAGGTTAGTTGTAGGTTTTATGTAAAAGCCTAAGCATCTGTAGACAAAATGAAAAATACCGTTATTTGTATCCCTCTGGCCATGTATAGTTCAAACAGATAACTGGTCCAGGATTTTAATATTACTAAATTATAAGGCAAAAAAGGTACTTCCCGTAAATCACACAACATGTAAGAAGGAGCACTGACAGATCACATCACAACTGATAGAGCAAAGAATTTAAGTGCATTGGGCTAGAGGAAAAAGTTGGGTGCAGAGTCCTGAAGAATATGGTGAAGCAGGAGCAAGAAGAAGAAGAAACTTCTGGGAGCTGCGCTATGTCAGTAATTGTGAAAGAGGTGGCTGCGAGGATGTTTTAATCCACTGATCTTTGGCTGGGCTGAAGGTGGAAAAAGAGTGGTAGCAAGGAATGAGGAACCTTGATTGCCCACACCACAGGGAGAAATACCCACGAAAAGCCAGACTCAGTGAGGGACAGGGGGTGAAAGGCAGGCTAGGTATGGAGCTGGGAAACTCAAAGGAACACGAAAGCAACCAGGTAGTAAACAAAGTGGGAGCTAGAAACAGCTCAAACCATCAGCAGCTGACCACAATCACCCTTATTCTCCTGGAGTCACTTTGTGGACAAAAGCACAGGATGGTGATTTCGGTCAGGCCTGAAGATGAAATATGCTTTTGGGGGGCAGAGCATGGAGGGTGAGATTGCTCTGCTTTTCTGGCCTGTTCCCACAAACATGCAACAGAGAATTTGCTCATGGCGAGGCTAGAAGCTTTGGACTGAAGATCCGCAGTGTTACGGAGTGAACTGTATTCAAAATTTCAGGGAAGGTTCTGGGTGTTGACTGCCTGGTTTTGGTGAGAAAGACCCTGACCTCCTCAGCTCTAAATAAGAGAAGCAGGCCTGAAAACAAAGGATCCTCCATGGGGCTTCCAAATGGCCAACTGCAGTTTATCACTGGATTAAAGTTTATAAGAAATGTGCAAACTTCAGGTTTACCACACTATTAGAAGTGAAATAAGTTTCAGGAGTGAAAAGAATATTTTACAAAAAAACCCTCAAACTTCAAAGAATGGTGTCATCAAAGAACAAATACCAATATATTTGTATATCCAGAAATATGACTCCTGAAGTCCTTCCAAAATTATAGCTCTATGTAAATCAGGGAGATGTATGCATATGCCCATGAACAGTTTAACTGTAGAAATGCCTTTTTTTCCTGTATAACAAATGCACAAAGGGAATGGGAATGTTTTATAACTTAGGCTTTTAAATAATGAATAAATGGCTTACGTTCTCAGTTTGAGATGTTTTGATTTTTGCGTACTGTGTAATACTGAAGTATAAATATTTTTTTAGAAAGAATTATCTTTCCCTTTTTAAAATGAATATAAAACCTCAAGAATATGATAAAACATCACAGTTGGTTTCTAAATACTTTGCATCTTAATACGGTTGAAGTTAAGGCAGTAAGTAATTTCTGAGTTTTTCCCCTGAGCTGCGTAGTTCTTTTCATATGTAATTATTCTCTGAGTGCATTAGATAATGCTATGGTTCCCACAGCTGTATACACATCTATAAATCATTAATGAGGCAGTTAACTGAAACAAAACTATAAAAGATTTGCATTACCCGGCAGAACCCAGCCTTAATTGACTTCCAGTTATTTACAATTAATTTTTCCATTTGGAATAATGATTGCAAGCAACTTAGGGTTTTTTTTATTACTCAGGAATTAGATGCTGACTATTCATCAAAAGTTTTTACAGCAGGACCCTGTCGGTGGACAGTAATGAGCTTGAGGTAATCTCATTTTTCCATGCGCATATACACATACACCCCCACAAACACATTGGCAGAGGAGACAGGGGTGGGAGGGGGCGCTTGTAGTAAAATGGGGACAGGAGTCAGCACTAACCTTTTTTTTGCTTTTTATCACATACCTAAGTTTAACAATAATTAGTTTCCTTTCTTTATAGCATCTAGCTGAAAGGCAACACAATGAATAGAGCTGGTTATAGTTCTAGATAGAATAAACTGCATTTGTGAAGCGTGAGTAAATATTTATTTCTATCTTTCTATCTTAAAAGACTCTAAGACAGAAACCAGGGAATAAATGATGCAAAGGCTGTCAAGTAAATATTAATCCATTATACTATTTTAAAAATTACTTTTATAGGAATATAGCGTGCAAAGTAAAACCTCATTAGCTTGTCATTGTTTGCGTAAGCCACAGAACTCGAGGCTGTGTGTCAGACTCTGGACATACGCAACTAAAAGATCTGCTCTCTCTGCCATATAAGCATAACTCTCATTGACATTAATGGGCTGAGGATGCGTTCATCAGGAAGGGATGTCACGTTCAAATTCCTAATAAAACTTAAGTCAAAAATAACCAGAACCCATTTGTAGCAGCTGATGTTATCTTCATTATCTTTCAATCTTCAATTATGAAAATGCCTAAGCAGATAGATCCCATCAGTTGTAACTCCTGGCCAGTTCTCTGTTTCTAAATCACAGCTATAAAATAAGTAAAATCTTCTGTACAGGGGTGCACTATACTGTAACCACTATCACTGGAAGTCAGTCATTCTCTGACACTGAGCAAACAATACCTTTAATTATTTCCACTTTCTACCCTTATTGGGTACAAGATACATAAAATAAATGTTTGGGTTTGTTTCTTTCTCTGCACCTCAGATACAGCTGTCATACTGAGGAAGTAAAATTACCTGCTTTATTTTCTTGTTTCAGAATAAATAATTTTGTTGTCCTTTGACTTATGTTTAATAAGTCAAAGTCTTTCCTTTCATGAGATTTGGCTAGGTATGCTGCTCCAAGCAAGGAACTGAAAATAAAACCAGTGTCATGAATGCAGAAAACGGGAGGTGCAATGAGCATTAGGGGCTTTGATTTCTTTTTAAGTTGTGTAGACCAAAGACATACAGTGGTAAATATGGGAAAGCTTAATTCCGAGTGATGGTGAAGCTAATGGCTGTTTTCTGCACCTTATCAATGGGTGCCAGTGAAAGGCCACTATAATTGATCTAGAAAATGTGGGCCCCGTGACAATCAAACACTTATAACCTTGAAAGTCTTGCAATCTAGTGCTGAAGTAATTTTTTTTCCAGGTTATGTTCTGCTGAATTGTGTTACAATGTGTAGTGTAAAGTAACGTGACAAGACTAGACATGGGTCATTCAGTCTGTCAGTAATTCAGAGCCTGGCAAATTGGTCCTCCCTCTTCACCAGTCCATGAACTTCACAGATACTTAACTTATTCATGCTACACTAGCTACCACATTATTTTAGCTGGAAAAGCTACTCTGATGTGTGAAATCTGAGAGGCTTTTCTTTTTGAAATTGGGCTGATACCAGATGAGCAAACAGCATTATTATTTTCATTAAGATATCACATCCTGTCAACACATAACATTGGCAATTGCATTTCAAATAACCGCGTGCTTGACAAATTGTATAGCGTAATTTAGACTATCTTGTTGCTGTGTTCATGATCCTTCTTATTGGGCTTGATTTCCTGGGGTGGGGAAGGGCCTTTTATTCTTTTTCTGAACTCAGAACTCCAGTAAGTTTTTATGCATGTAGGTGATATTGCTGACAATGATTTATTTTTTTTCTTTCCACTGGGTGCAACTAGTTTAATAATTCTAAAACCGAGAAGTCCACCACATTCCAGAAAGTATTAAACTGATCCACCCCTTCTTTCTTACATGCAATCTGAACAGAGTCTGTTACTGCCTGTTTTCAAAACAGTGAAAAAGAAATACCTTGGCTTTGGAGTTTCTTGAGGGTTTGCTTTGAAGAAGCCAAAAATAATTTCAGGGAAAACAAAACTTTCATTTGGTGAAAATTTCTGTTTATTTGAAAAACCATTAACTATCAAAAATATGCAATTTACTTACCAGCTCTGTTATAAATCAAGAGTCTTAGTCCTGCAATGTTTCTCATCACAATAGCAGACTTCTCATTTTTCTATGACTCCTTGCGGTGTTATGAGTGTGGCCTGGTTTTGATTTGGTTTCAGAGCCAGCATCTGTGAATCAGGTCTGCAAATTAAACTCAACTGCTTTTCTCTTTTTCCTTTTATTTTTTTTTCCAAGTTAGTAGGAGCTGAACATAATAAATATTAGAAGAAATAAAGAACTACAGTTGGGGTGTCAGGAATTCATTTTTTCCTTTGCAATGGAATCTCAGTATTAAACTACCAGGAAAAAGCCATGAAAGGAATCAGTGGTTTTTCCACTGCTTTGCACGTTGTAGAGTCATTTCAGCATGTGTAGCATTGGTGTCAAATGCTAATAAATCAGCTGTCAAATGCTATCAGATGCTTACTTTGCACAGGTGTAAATGATCATGTAAAATGCAAAGCACTGATCTGACATGAAAAATCTCTGAGTACCGTTTCTGTCCTCACCAGTTTTACAGAACCACTAAAAAAAGTCCAATAGGGAGTTTATTCCTTGTTAATTAAGTTACTAGTTTTTTTTGTCTGTTTTCTTACTTTTGGGGATGTGGTTCCTCGCCACCCCCACCCCCCTCAATTGACACCAAGGGAGAGAATGCAACAATTTATATGGAATTGCTTTGGACTGGTCTACAAAGAAAAATATGTTTCATAATAATATTACGAATGATAAAGCATTTTTGCTGCCAAAACATCTCTGTAAGTGCCCCAGCATCATCAACTGATGGCAGCACAGCTCTGGGAATAAACAGACTTTCAGCTAATAGCAGGAATCATCCAGGGAAACACGAAACAGGTATTTCTTCCTGATACAGAATGACACATATGATTAAAGTTAAATTCCAAATTCTACTGGCACTGGAGCGAATGAAAGTTCATTTTTCATTCCTTTTTATTCTTTCTTCTCTTTTTAGCTAATTCATCTTATTTCATTTAATGCCAATGTTTTTTCCTTTCTATTTGGCCACTTTGGTTGGAGGGCGGGGAGAGACAACAATTCAGTTTAGGCATGTGGCCTTTTGGTAATAAGATTAAAGCTTTAGGCAAATCCCAGATCCTCAAACGCGAAGAATGCAGGCACCCCGTGCCTGTATTCAACCCGCCAAAGGTAGGGGTCAACGTACTATGACCCCAACCACTTCTTTGCCTCTCCAGCAGGAAGCTGCTGGCACAGTCCAAAAGGCGTCTGCGCCCTGGTGCCGTGTGTACTTACATGTGATACTGTGACGCTCAACTGCTTAATGCATAATGTTTACATAAGGCTGTATACTTCAAAAGCACTCAATAACCTTAATATAAGAGGTATCATATTGCAATGTTGATTATGAAGGAACCATGATACAAACTTTACTATGATGAAACCATGTCTTCACCTAACAATTCAAAATGACAAAGTTTCTATCCATTATCTTCTTTCAGACTTTCTTGTGAAAAATAAATATATCTGTCTCACTCTTGGCTGACTGA
This sequence comes from Charadrius vociferus, assembly GCF_000708025.1. Taxonomy (NCBI): domain Eukaryota; kingdom Metazoa; phylum Chordata; class Aves; order Charadriiformes; family Charadriidae; genus Charadrius; species Charadrius vociferus. The sequence continues at coordinate 2,054,438 of NW_009647735.1, read as the reverse complement.
AGCACACAATGATTAATTAGAGCAGGGGTAATTCTGTGTAGTTCAGTATGAACGTGCCAGTTCTCTGGCTGTTTCCTCTCCACCATCCCTCTGGCTGGCCAAAATTTATTCCAGAATACTGGGCACTCGCGCTGTTACCAGGAGCAGCAGGTATAGGTATGGCCTAACCTGTCTGAGATAGATTGTTGGTTTTAAAGATAATGACCTTAAACATAGAGGCTGTCCCAGTTGTGCTGGCACAGAGCTGGATTGCTCTTAGCGGTAAGACTGCAGTTAGTCAGGCAGATACACTGGCCACAGAACACAAACTGGGAAGCTCGGGCAGCCCTCGTGGCTTTGAGGGAGCAGGAAGGTGAGCAGTTACATTTTAGGGACAGCAAAACCTCCTTTTCCCACAACTAACCCCTCTTGTAGACAGCAAAAGCAAAGAACTGCTACAGAGTGAAAGGGATCTACTACTCAGTGAATACGCATTTCAATGTCATTTTGGAAAAAGCATTTTCAAACATGCAAAACCAAATGTCTTTTTAAAAAGTTTAAATATTATAAAATATGTAATTTGTTAAGTATCAGTTTTCATAAGAGCATTTTAATATATGGTGCTGTATTTACTTTTGTAATTTTGGATTATGTGAACAGACTCACATAATGAAGACATAGTAAAATCTTACTGTATTTGTAACTGGAACTCAGAATAATGGGTGTTCTTATTTATTTTCAAAAATAAGTTCCAAAAAGAATATTTGCCCCTACCTAGATAACCACACTCCAGCATTCGTGCAAAGGAGGATCTATTAAGATGCCAGCATTAGCTGGCCAACAGAAGCAGAAACGGTTGACGGGCTAATGGAAAGTGAGCAAGCTGCAGCAGTTGTGCTGTGCTGACACTGAATTGGCTTGATTTGAGCAATTTCTTTGATGTACAAACATAAAGCTGTAGTAATTCATAATTAATCTCTAAATTCATCATTTAGAAAATACTTGTTTCTTCTCCCCTTCCATCCCAGCTTCAAATCATCAAAGGCCCTTATTTGCAGACAGAACTAAAGGCAAAATTTTTATTAATCGTGATTTTACAAGTGCCTGAACATTTGTATTATGTATAACAAATGATGACAGCACACAACCTGGCTTTAAACGAACCTCTGTAAATTCCCTTCTGTCTCCCTCCCTCCTCACCCCAGCAAGGACCAGCAGCACAGGCAGGACGCTGCGGTACCGCAGCGAGGAAGCAGTGGGAAAAGCGGGAAGTCTTTATCTCAGTATTGCTGCCAAAGGCAGCAGCTCCTCAGCCCGGGGCCGGCGAGGCTGTGAATTACCACGCTTGTAGTTTAGGGCTGTCTGTGCACACGCACACACCCCTGTGCGCCGGAGCAGCTGCAGAGAGTAGCTGAGGCCACGAAGGAAATTCATACCAATTTGGGTTAGCCCACATTTTGTCATGTTACCAAAAATATTCTGTAAATAAATATATTAATGGACCACTTACTTGTAGATAGCAATTACTTAAACCGGCATTCAGCTTTTAATGCCCAGGCATGCGTTTCTAAAGGGGAGTGTTCTCGCTGTGTATTGCTATAGATCCAGATTTTAAATTGAGATTGGTCACTATTGATTCTGTTAAAGTTTATTATGATAGCAGTCTGCATTACACAGGATTCATAAAATTGCTGAAATACATCGTCCATTAACCTGCCTGCGTTTAGCCAAGATCACCTTGTGTCCAGCTAACACCAACTTTATTGGCATAATGCCATTTCAAAGGCAATTTACAAACAAGGGGATGCTCTGTAAACCAGAGCTGCCCCAGAGGCAGATGCAGCGGGGCTGCGGGTGCTGCACCCCAACCTCGGCAGTGCCCCCTCAGCCTGCGAACACCCATCCCCAGCTGAGCTTCCTGCAGCCCATACACTGCATTAAAATGGGGTTTCAGTGTCACTCCACTTTTAGGAGGTGCTGAGGACACAGGCACAGCAGAAGTCCTGCTCCTCTCAGGAACTCTCATCGGGGAAAAAACCACAAAAGCCGACGGCTCAAAGAGGTGATGTCCCTCTTGGACTACCAGCACCGTAGCCAGCGGGGGCTGCTCAGCCCACTGCCTCACATGAGAAGGAGCATGGTGAAGGCTGAATACTCTCCTCCTGAGATTGTTCCACTGTTTAAAAGACAACATGAACAAGGAGGGTGAGAACTGTAGCCGAATGTGAAAATGTGAAAAAAACAACCGCTCAACATTGCCTGTGTTTGCTGGGCTGTCCCACCAGGCAGGAATGGGATCACGGGCCTGTGCAGCTTTCTGAAAGCAGCACACGCTGACCTGTGCTGGACACGGAACCGCAGAGAACAAGGAAAGTTACTTTCCTGCTCTTTATAGCTTACTTTTAGATATGAAAGACAATTAATTCTTCCCTTAGTCTTGTCTTGTCTGAGTAAACAATCCCATCTCCTTCTGCCTCTGAATGACATGATCAACAGAGACCTGGGAGATATGACATGAAAGCAATTTCCTCATTTTCTTGCCTTTTGTGCTCAGTTGCAGTGCCTGGAGCTAGGCAAAGTCTACTCTGAGGCTTTGTACACTGCACGGAGGGAAAAAAAGAAAATCACATGCCACGTCAGCCCTAATCCCCAAACGTCTGTGTGCGGGGTGGGCAAAGGCCGTACCCTGAACCCCAGCGCTGCAGGGTGCGACTCTTGCCGGCTCTGAGTCCCTGGTGGGAAACGGCTCCACGGTCGCTCTCCCACATTCCATACTGCAGCAGTCAAAAACAACTACGTAACAGTTTTTGGGTCAGACCCCCCTATGCAGGAAGGTGTGATTTGGAATATTCCTGAGGAGATGATAGGAGGTAGACTTAAATTAAAAACAAAATTGAAATCTGCACTTTTATATGAACTATTCAATCATAACTGACCAAAGCCATTGTTTGTTCTGGCTTTAACAGGTTTCTCCAACAGAAAGTGTTAGTTACAAGTGTGCTCGTTAGGTTGAGCTAACACATAAAAAGCTCTGTGTCTTGGTTTGTCAATATTTATCAGGAGCTACTCAGTAAGGACTTAACAACAGATTCAGTGTCTGAAGTTTATCACTTTCCTAAATCTCATTTGCCAGTACTCTGACATTTAAAACTATTCTGGGAAGGGCAAATTAGAAATCAATGATGTGCTCATCAACCCAGTATCAATGCAGCCCTAAGAAATGTAGCTCAGCCATTGATAAAAAAACAAAAGCTAAAATTGCCTTTATGGAGACTAAAGAAAAATGCAAAAAATGCTTCCACTTCAAAGACTGAAAGATTTAGTTACATGAAGTCCTTCTAAAATGCATCAAAGAGCGCTCTTCAAAATCTGCAATTCACAGGAGCAACACCAGAGTTCAGTCATTCAGTCAGAAATGCTGCAGTACCCCAAGGACTGTTTCAAGTCCTTTTTAAAAATAAGATTTAGAAATAAGGTCCAACTGTCATTCAGAGAATCCTGATATAATAGCAACTGCAATGAATAAATAGTCAAAGGTAGAATTTAATTTCAGGTGCTGCAGTGTTTTACTCACACATGAGCTCACAGTTCCTCATGCTCCTGTTTCTTTGTATTATTCAATTTTTATTGTTTAATTAATGCTAGTGTGCTTAATACAGTTATTAGAATGTTTGCAATAAAAATAATATGGAATAAACCAAGTTTGTACTTTGAAAGACTATTCTGATAACTAGTTTGATCACCTGTAAAACAGAAGCCAGCATTTTTTCTTGAACTGACACCTGTTTACGCTAAAAGATTTCTTTTAGAAATCTTTCTGCTGTATTACATAGCATAGTTTGAAGCTACACTTTGAAAGTTAGCAAAAGTCCGTTAACCAGAAAAAAAATCTAGTGATAAAAATAAATCAAATTTTGGACGCTAGACATACAGATTTAGATAGTAGTGTACGTAGTCATAGGAAATATATTCCCCATAGATCTATTTAAAGGGGGTTTTGTTGTTGTTTTTAAGTGACAGCATTTAATACAGGGGGCGTGTGTAAACATTAGTATGTGTATATAAACATGAGTTTGTAAGTAAATAAGCATTGTGCCTATGACCCATGAATGAAAGAGTGAACAGGTGATCACTTAATTCTACTTGACTCAAACCAGCTTTCAGTCACATATTTTGAGAAAGGAATGTTTCAGCTGCAAAGTTCAGAATTTGGAACATACAATAATTAGGAAAATGTTTAATACCAACCCACCCTCTTTATTATGTAATTTCTTCAAGTATTTTTAATAGTGCAAAATATTGTTTTGCATTAGTACAGTAACTATGGGAATTCACAGTCAAAAAAATGTTAAAAGATTTCCAAAGTCAAACAAAAAAAATTTTAATACTGTATTTTTAGCAAGAACATTTTTAACAAAGAATGTGTACTTTAACTTAATATGGTACAACAGAGAAACCATACTTAAAAGTTTCCATTATCTAACACTCTACTGCATATTCATTTTTTCATCTTAAAAGACCAAAAGCCAAGCTGAACTGAGCATAAAAAAAAAGCATCAATTATAATCCTCGTATTACGTCAGCTATTAGGGTTTAGCTCACACTTTTGAATTGGTCATCTAATGAAAGGACAATTTTTACATCATTCTTTTAAAAAATGTACACACATTTCTTTTTAAAACGTAATATATATCGAGTATCTGCTTCAGTAAACAAAGCTTAATTTATAAACACAATCGAAACAGCTCCATGTTGAACAGTTTCAGTGATAAACTGGACTTGTATGATGTACAGCCAGTGAGGACCTTTGTGGCTTAAAATCATTGTGCCATTGCTATACAGTAATAGCTACCGCCTTATAAAAAAAAAAAAAAGGTCTTTTTTTGGGGGGGAAGGGGAAATAATTCCTGTATGTGCTTAAAAATACTAAAACTCCTTTCTATCTCCGGGGACCTAAAAATGATCTGCTGCAACAGGCTTGGTTTGGTATGGTAAGCTTGTAAAAAGTCTCAATATTTCTTAATGACAATACGGCAGTTTTCGATGCAGCAACAGTAAATTGCTTGAAATTGTCCTTCAAGTTTCATGCTACAAATCCTGTTCTTCACACAGTACTGAAGGCATCAAAGGTTGGAAGGGACGTTTTTCATGAACTATATAGTCTTCAAATAGTGATCATTATACATTTTTCAGCAATAGATGTTTCCTTCAGTACATAATGGTAGGTTTGATGTATGTTCTGTTTTCTGGAGGAAAAAAAAAAAGAAGAAAAAAGGTCAATTACACATCTTACAATTAACTGAAATGGGTGGGTTTCCTTATTTGTTTGTGGACTTTTTTTTCCTCAAACTACATTATCAGATCTACGAGTGATGCAACCTATCCATCACGTGAGTACACTGTACATTGGAAAAAGAGTCCTCTGATGACAAAGCCCTGCAAAGCCCTGGAGAGGAGACTCTTACGCAGAGAAATGCAGTGACCACCTTCGAACCCGTTGGTACAGGTGTGGGCACTCAGCTGGGCTAAAAAACCACTAGCCTTATTTCCAATGGTGCTTGCCAGCCAGCACCTGCTGAGGAGAGACTATAAATATTTTTATTTGCATTTTCTTCCTTTATGACATTTGCTTTTTAATTGAACACTCATTTTCCTTCTTTTTTCAGAAGGCAGCCTGTGTTGTATTGCATGCTTGTGTAAGATAGACCAAGTAACGTAGCATCAGCTTTACAACGTACCATTATTATGTGCACAAAACCTTCTAGGGAACAGTGTGTTAAAACTGCATTGCATTAAAAAATGTAATAGAAGTAAATCAATATCTGTCCTTTGGAAAACAGTTCTTTCATTCAGAAACTGCCACATTTCTTTTAAATTTATTTTTCTTTATTTAGGGAAACAAGTAGAAAGCCACTTATTTCCTTCATAAAAATATTCCTTGCTATAGTACCTATCAACTGTGATTTTTCACATTAAGCCCAGAGAAAAAATAAGTATTAAAATGCCTACAGAAACTAAAGCTAACAAGAATCCATATTCTTGTTCATTATACAATGAATCATGAATCCACCCAGTTAAACCTGCAAGTACTGATCTTGAAGATGATAGCAAAATGATAATATTGAGAAGCATTTTGTATAATGTTGACATCTACCCCATTACTGTTTTACATATGCCAATACTGAACACTCATAAGGAAAGAACAAGTATTGACCTGCTAACTGACACTGATCCTTGGAGCAATCTCAAAGTTTGCCACATTTCAATTTCAAAATGCATTTCAGCTATAATATGAGTGATTTATCATTTAGCAGTAGCTGTCAAAGTAACCTCCTAGATAAAACAAAAACATCTGGAACCATAAACAGAGGAGAGCAGTAGCTGAATTTTAATCCAAATCCGACATGTTCACTTCATTAGGAACAGGAAACAGCTAATTAGTAATTGAATGTTTCATGGTTTTAAGGAGGCTCAGACTCTCCAAACAGAGATGATTTAATATGTATTTTGGATGTAAACAAGCATAAAAATCGGAAGACCCAGTGACATAACATCTCTGGAGGAACATTTGAGAGCATGGGAACTTCCGAAGAAGTGACTAACATTAGTTCCAGGCTTTTGGCTCATTGACATTGTCTTAAACTTCGCGGGGCAAATATTAAAGCCTGGGGACGGGGTAAGCAGAAATGCAAATATTGAACACTGTGGGGTTTGTTTGGTATTGTTTTGTTTGAGTTTTTTTCTTTTTCTCCTTCTGATTATTAGGAAGTTGCACATTACTTCTTCCCATTGCAGGCTGTAGGTGATCTAGCCTATATTAAAGTTGTACTTCTAAATAAGGTAGCCCCTGACACAAGCTGCAGGTTTGGCTGCCCTCGAAAGTTGTATGAATACTCTTTATAGGCAGTCCAAAAGGCTGAAGTTCCGCCATAGTGTGCTTCTCGCGAGCCAGTAACACACCAGCTCTGCGTGCTGCAGAAGCAGCCAAAGATCCTGGGCATCCACCGCCCGCGCGCCCGCTCCCTTTGAAGGGCCAGGCTCAGCAGCCAGGTCTGCACAGGGATCTTCTTGCCCAACCACCTCTAGAGGCGGTGGGTGGATTTACAGGTGTGCTTGGTGAATTAGTCCATATAAAACCAATGAAAGTCAGCAGAAATTAGATCCATTACTCGCTATTTAAAGGCCATTGGGCATCAGCTGCATCTTCTGATATGTTCGATGCTTGATATTTGTTCTAAGACAGAGACCACATATGCACACACATTTACGGTGCTGCATTTGGTGACAAGGACTCTCTGTCTGCAAGAGGAGGGGAGGAATCCAGTCGTGCATTCAAGGCAAGAGTTGACTTATCAAAAATGGGATCATTAATATTATTTTTTTAATACTTGATATTTTTATTGTATTTTAAAAATCGTTTTCAAACTAAGGTAAGAGGTGGTCATTGAAGGTACTGCAGGCTGATGGACTGACTATTTAAACTTTGAAACGGGTTTCAATTTTGCCTTCCTATTCCCTTCATTTCTCAAGGGAAGATCAATGGAGGTATTTGGAATACCTGTAAGAGATAAAGTAAATGACAAAGCTCAAGCATAGTACAGCCACACAGGAGATATTATGGATCGGTAAACAAAGTGCACGGTTAAATATTTCCTTTTTTATAAAGCTCTCAATTATTCTCCAGTAATTAAAATACTTTTTTGTTGCTGTGCAATAAACTTAACTCCACGGCATTAACAACGTCATACAGCAACCACCTATGAGGAATTAAAGAATTAGGAGCATCTGTGCTACCACTTATACATGAAAGACAATGCGATGTTGTCAAATTCATCTTTTTGAAGAATATTCACCATCCCCTCAGTGTAGCTGACTGCAAGCTACACTCCATTTTACAGCATTATATAGCAAAGATTTGAATAAATCTGTGTGCAATAAATGTATTCTTTTATTAGGTTTATCCCTTAATCAAATATTCATTTATGTGGGCTTCATTCTATTAAAAAATGAAATTATACAAAGGTGAGCAAAAGCGTAGATTTACAGTAGTTTAAAGCCTAATCTCATTCTCTAGGGGTAATATTGACAATATAAAAACTGTATAAATGATATTCCCTAACACTAAAATATGCTTATGAGCCCCCTGTGCATGTTATACTGCTTTACAACCTACAGTGAAATGCATGACTGGCTTAATAAGCAAGACATTTAGAAAGGATTTTTTTTTTTCCCCTTCACAATGTACAAGAAAAGTAAAGATCTCACAGTTTCTCAGTGAGACAGAGCCTACGTTAATAATTGTAATTTTCCCTCAGGATGGTGTTGTCTTCCCTGAGTTGTTAGTCCGGGATGTATGTTCATCTCTTGCACTCTCTTTGAGCAACAATATCATTGTTCATCTTTTTCTTTCAAGGTTTTAATGTGTGTATAAAGGACGAATCCAAAAGCAATAATTATAATCTGCATATTTATTCACATTTTTCTTTTTTTTTTTCTTTTTTTCTCAGCCTATTCAGCAGCTCTGAATTTTCTGAATCCTTTGTCAGGCTTTGTTTGCAATATCTTTGTTTTAAGTCAGTAATTTAGCTGTATTTCCATATAACTACTTTAAAACAAGATTTCCACGTGTAGTCTCACAACTTGCATAAAGAAACGTGCCCTGGTAATGCTGCTGCGCAAATCCAGTTGAGGAAGGGGAGCAATGCGACGCAGCTGCTGGCTGCGATTAACCAACACAGCTACAGTTTGGGATTGTTCAGGTAACTTTAGCACACTGTAAACTGGAGGAGAAAATCACTGGAGGAAGGAAATTTGGGATCTGCTACATAATGAGAAAACAAGGATAAATTTGTTCTATCAGTAACTATAAATTATTCATACAATTAAAAAAAACCCCCAACCCAGCACTACATGTTGCAGAGAACATGGGTAGCAGAGATGAAATAATAAACTGAAAATCCCACTCTGCCAGTTTAGATGAAGGAAGAGTTGGGCGAGCTTCTAAAACAAAGGTCAGGTAGAGCTGAGCCGCGGCTGTGTTCCTGCAGGCAGAAGAGCGGCAGGAGGGTTGAGGGCAGCCAGGTGCCAGACCCGGGCGCTCTCAGAGGCTTTGCACAACTCCTGCTTGAGGGGTTGAATTAAAGTCTTATACAGTACCGCAAGTATGCGGACAGGAGCTGATCTCTCCATCCTTCCTAGGCTACGTAAACAGAGTCAGCATTTCAGTTAGATCAGAGCCAAGCTTGGCTTTGGATGCAGCGACACATGGAAAATACAATGACATAACAATAAATCTAACTTACAAATCTGGGGCTAATTAGTCTGAACCAGTCTCTTATTTTGAATTTAAATAAAAAAATAAAAATCAGAGAGCAGTTCACCTT
>NW_009647735.1:1937128-2045009 GCF_000708025.1 Charadrius vociferus | reverse complement strand
GCTGACTGTGCTGGAGAGAGGCTGCATCCGGGCCCCTGCCAGCGGGGTAAGGACGACAGCAATGATGAAAAACACAGAAAAGGATCACTTCACTACCATAAAAACATGAAGACCTGGCCTGCAGCCAGCTCTCATGGCGTTGGGCTAGTCGTTCAGCTGAATGACAACAGTGAGTAAAACTGACTTCTTTGCCTGTTTGTTAGTTGTCCACCAAAATTTTTCCCTTCCACTTATCTGTAAATATTTTCCAAACTGAGCAGTGAAAGAGGAAAACCAACACACCATGAGCAGGGCATGGTTTCCTCTCGACTCACAGAAGAATGTGAACAATAAATGCTGCTTCTGAGAGCAGCAGTACTAATGAAGTTTGGCTTGCTTGCTTTTAATCTCTCGCTCTTTCATATCGCCTCTTTTCCACCCCTGCAGATGTGCAGTCTCTGATGCTGGTTGCGCTGATGAGCCGCCCTCCGGGGGAGCGGTACCAGCCCTCTCCTCCCTGCGGGTCCTCGTTCCCGCAGCAGGCAGGACTGTGGCACCTGCCCCTTCAGCGTTGCACACTCCCGGAGGTGCTGCATTTGGGGTTTCATCCCCACTGATTTTGTGCTTAGGACTACTGAGTCGACTGTCAAATATTTCCACATCCATGTTAATAGACCTAAGAACTTGTACAGAAAATAAGACTTCTAATGAGTAACAACAGTCAAGGACAAGAATATGTTCACTGAATACAAACTACGCAGATGCTGGATTGTTGTCGTCAGTTTGAGTCGACAGGGAGGTAACACAGTGGTTCCTGCTTAGGAAATATTCAAGCCTACTGACACTGAATTATTGAATAAATGTTTTAGCCCTTTGTACGAATTGAAAGGTATGGACCTTCACACTCAACAGTCTCCTGGGGAAACACAATAGCACTGTCATTTCTAAGATGTTGAATTTGTCTCTTACAAGTGCAGACTACTCTAAAATTCCTTAGCGTGGTTGGTTTCAGCAGACGATAGCGGCATTTGGAGGTATAATTTGATACAATAATAAAGTTGTTAAACCTCTTAAAAATACTACCCCTCTCTTTTCTGTCCCCTTTGCACCCTTTTTACCATAGGCTGGCTTTGAAAACTGATGGTTTTATCAGGATATCGAAAAAACTATAGCCCAGTTTTCTAAATAATAAAAACCAAAACATGTTCCAAAATCCAACAGTCTTTCATCTTTGGCAAACAGATAAAAATAAAAAGTTATTCATGGTTACTGAGAGTTTCAGTGCTAAATCTCTGCCAGATTATTTCACAAACAAAAGCAGCAGCAGCCCTGGGTCACCCTCCTGTTGCAAGTACAGCGGACCACAGTTCCTCTGAACCATATTTGCACGTCAGGGAAGTCTGCCTATGCTGCTGCCTCCTTCTTGAAATTTACTCTTTTATTTTTTGTAAATTGTTATCATCAAGTATTATGGTAACATCTATTTTTTAAAATTTTAAGATAACATTGCTTTGCTGATTGTTCCAATATCCCCTAACAATGAAATATAGTAATACAAAAGTTAACTAAGGTATAAACATGCAAAAGGAGAAGTCTCCCTGCGATCATAAAATGATGTTATTTTCTGTTCAGCAGTTCATGTTACTGCTGTTCATGCTAATTAATTAAAGGAGCTGTTGCTGTAATGTGCAAACAGGGAATCTGAGAAACTGAGAGGGCTTTTAGGTCTCGGAGTGAAGTTAAGTCAATCTGGGCGCGGGCAATCAAATGTAATGAAATCACTTGTCAGTGCTAAGCTTGCAAAAACTGTGAAGTTTGACTAGGGAGTAAAAGGATTATAATTAGATTTCCAATAGGATAATAACTAAATGGCAGAAAGCAGTAAAGAGAAAATATTACTTTGTTAGCTAATGGTGCTGCTGTTCGGTTTCAGTTTTTATCAGCACACTTGTAGTTGTGCTAATTTAATTTGCTTTTATCAGCAAAAATGCACTACTCGAATGGTACTTGAATGTCATTTGCAAAAATCATTGATCTGAAGGTGCACTTAATGACACCCGGTATGTTTATTTTATGTGAAACGGAGACTGGTTGATAAAATGGTTGATGCACTATCTTGCTGGCCCACAAGTGAGTTATGGAAGCAAGACCAGAAGGGTACCTGTGTGCATGCATCACCCTCTCCTGCACCACTCAGCTATGCAGGGGGCTTCACGACTCCAGCAATTATTACTTTTCTATTTTGTCAGCTAAAAAGCTTCTCTCAGATGAAGCTATGCTGGACTAGAAGATCAGGTATACGGAGGATGGAGGTATTAGACTGTAAAGTTCAAAAAAGTTTTCAGTCTCATCTGCACAAAATTTCTGTTCAATTAATATACAAAGCATAGAGAAAATGAGTCGACTAAATGGAAAAGATTTATAATGCAGATCAGAATCCCAGTATATGAACAGCTTGTGTTAATAAAATCATTTTAAGAAATGAGCATAAAATATGATAGGACTTAATCACTGTGAAAGGTGGCTGTGCAATATTTTTGTAATTTTCCTTTAAACCGTCTTAAGGAGATACTGGCAGTGAAACTAATTGAATTTCAAAGGAGAGGCACTGTGTGAATGATAGATTTCTGTCCAGCAGAGCTATTGACAAGAGCAAAAGAAAGGTCTGCATTGATGGTAATGCTTTTTTCTGTGCAATAGAGAGAGATTTTGGAAGCTTGGAAAAAGCTTTGTATTAGGGCTATGTGTTTTGACCCTTCCTCTTCCCAGGGCCCAAAAAACAAAGGCAGTAAATGAAGGGGGCAATGAGAGAGTGTGCTCAAATTGTTAAAGACAGCAGTGCAACAGTAGCTGTCAAGCACAAAAACTGTAATCAAAGGAAAAGAGAATAAAAATATATTACATTATCAGCATAAATAAAAATGAAAGAGGCGGTGCTACAGGACAGAAACACTTTGAAATCTAAACAAGTTCTACAGAGCTCTTCAGAAACCTTTTTATCAGCTGGGAGCGCCTAGTGAGAAACTAGCTAAACTCATCACACCTTTACATTTGAACAGGATTACTGCACCAAAACTGTCACAGCAGTCAGCACACACTGTCGGTCATTACTGTGAAGACAGGAGGTGCTTTGCCATTGAGGAGTATAGGACAGGTTTACAACTCCTACTGCTCAAGTCATGTTCTGCTTGTGCAGCAGGGCATTGAGCTCAGAGATACTGAACGCAGTGGATGTCCAGCTCTCCCCTTGTTCAGGCTCTTAACCTGAACAAAACCTTCATGATCCAAAGACTGTTAAAACTAAAAAACGATGTAGCTGAGATCAGATTTAGAAAAAAACAACCCAAACCAACCTGAAATAAAAATCATAAAATCACAAGGTTTTCTTTTATATCAATAGACTACAGGAATGGTAAGAATGTTCTCTTAATTCCTCCTAGTAAGTAAATGGTTGTTGGAAGTGGGTATGTATCACCTTCCCCACGGTTATTTATAATAATTTTTAATGGGAAGATAATTTCTGCCAACTGTAACTTTTTTTCTTCAACTGAGAATTGAAATTAACTTCCCTTTTTTACTAGGTTCTGTCCAGATGCACCTTTGACTGTCTCCCTCTCTTTTTGGAAGAGCACTGAGCGCTCATCTCAGCAGGTATCATAAATAGATCAGAAACCTCAGGAATATTTTGCTTGTCAAATTTAAATATATGTGTTCCAAGTGCTTATCCAGTATTTTGACTACTTCTGGCAGTAACGATTTTCCAATTGCAATATTTAGAGCACAACTCTAATCATATGTGTACATACATACACACACATATGTTATATGGACATAAATGCATTACAATAAAGCTGTGATTCTCCTTCTCTGTAACACATAGCATACGAACCTAACATCACAAGAAGAGACAGCAGTAAAAATATTTGAAAGCTTTCCTGTATAGATGACAGATGGACGACAGATGCAGACCAGAGGTATGCAAAGTCAAGCCTTTAACAGTTGAGAAACGCTAGAAGTTATGTTTGTATCTATACCTGTACTGCAGTCCTTCTTCTGTCTACACAAAAGAAAGGGACTGTCTTGAGTTACTTCAACTCACGTTATTTTTTGCACATTACCATTACATGATTCAGTACAAAGGGTGGAAGTGCTCTAAGAAGACGCAGTTATATTGAAACAGGCAGCTGTCTCCCGGCTGCTACAGTAGCCAGTGCAGAACTGAACGGTGCGTGATGAATACAGAACAGGATTGAAGGGAGAAAAAGGTTGGGTTTATAGAACACCAACACTACAAAAGTAGGCTTTCTCCGAAGTCAGAGAATTTCTGTGTTCGAATTGCTTGGAACAAATTTTATCACAGGTGACTATGGATTTTCTGCGTGTCTCAAACAGGTTTCCAACGGTAATGGAAATAATCCTTAAAGTCTCTGTCTCTCAGCTCCCCCAAATGATGATTACACAATTCCCTTACTTCACAGGCCTACAGCCAGAATGCATTTATTATTCTTTGGGAAGCACTCAGACAATACATGGATGTTCTGTATTTACAAAAAGTCACTGAACGATGAGGAAAATATATAATTTCTCAAAACATGAACATGACTTTTCCACTTAGAGTTTATGTATTTTTTGCAGACACCTATGATCTTGATAGGCAGGTAAGGATCAGAGGTAAAATGTTTTAAAAAGATAAATCATTTGTAAAATCACTTTTGAACTAAGCACATATATCTCAGAGCTAAATATGAGTTTCTTGCACCTCTATTTAAACAAATTTAATTTCTGGTCCTGTAAAGTACTGATCTTACAAAGGTTTTCTATATTGAACAGGAAACCAAAATGAAGTTGTGTAATTTACATTTATCTTAAATCAGGAAAACGGAGACAAAAACTATTCTGCATTTCATTTAATTTTTGTTATGGCTCATGATAAACATGTCTGTGATGGGATGTGGTACATACTGCACCTTGCATTGCTGCACTGTCATGTTGGGTTCCGTTGTGTTCTATTTCCATATCTGGGATTCCAGCATCTGAAAGATGTGACACTGAAGATTAATGCATTGCCCTTTGTCCTTTTCTCATGCATCTTTAGAAAAATATTTACAGCAAGCTAGGGTGATCTCCAAGTTACACGGTCTTGCATAAAACATTTGGTCTCCATAGGATTTTCAGTAGGAAATCATTTCCAAAATGTGCAAACAGTACTGATCTCACAGTGAATTATTTTTAATGTGCTTCACATTTGCCTGATGATCAGATAATAACCAACACATGATATTAATATGTCTGTAAAATTCTCTTGGAGATTGAGGGCATCTGACACACAAAAAATAAAAGTTGAAATTAAACTGTGATAATATTAAACTACACTGACTCTCCTAGCCATATACCTGCAAAGTACAGAATTAAAGAATATAGCCAATGCCCGTCAACATGTTTGTGTGTGTGTGTGTGTATCAGTTTGTATGAGTGCACATTATAGATAAAGACTGAGAAAACTGCATTTAAAAGACTCAGCTCGGGGTGTTTTAAGCATGTATTATCGCCCAAAACAAAACTACATATATGATAATATGTGAAACATTTTCGTATTTTTGAGAAGAGGTTTCCAAAATGGACTGTGCTTTTTCCCAAGTTGAGAAAAAGTCTCATAACGATGTGCACTTTTGAACTACTTAATTTCATATTGATAATACCTCTGTATGCACAGTCCTTCAGGGTGGGGGCAGGGCTCGAACACCCCAGGGTGTTATGATAACAGATGCCATTATCCACCTTGTGCCAGCAAGGATTAGCATGAAGGGTATGTGATTTGAATCCATGGCACCTCGAATCCTGGAGAAACATCTGCTTTGCTTATAATACAGCACTTAAAAATTACAGCAGGAAAAAACCCACACCTGAAAGGGCGCTGCATACACAGTTTGGACGTTTTTCTGCGTAGAAGCCTCTTCTGGACTTTGTCAAATAGAGAACAACTGTACTGGTGCTTTCTCAGATCACTTTAGTTGTTGGAGTGTCAGTATCTATTGCAAAGATGACATTTTGCTGGTTACCCTACAGCCTGACCAAACGCTATGTCAAAGCAAGGCAACCCATTACAGTACAGTCCATACACAGAAGAGTAATATGAGTAATATCTTAATAATACATGTGTACATGAGCTATATGGGATGTATGTGTATATAGCCCTATAAATACATATGAGCAAATAAATAATATTTTAATGTATAACATTTTTTCTTATAAAATTACAAATGACTGCTATTACATAGGGTTTCCCTTATTCATATTCCTGTTTTGAAGGAAAGTTCAGGGCACTGATCTATTAATCTAAAAAGGTTCTTTCTTTTCAAACCTTTTAAAGTACATGTTGTATATACGTAAAATGACAAAGTCATCTGTAACTAATATCAGCATCTGTTAAATGAGACAGACCGTCAGAGTTAAATGAAAAATATTCAGAATAGCCCTTCACATTTTGTTGTCATAAAATTGTACCTGCAATTAAATTGTGGATTAAGATGCTAATGAGCTACCTGATTTGCATGTGCAATCAGATTAGCATGTAAATATCAGCTTCTTGCAGGCACTAACATATATATGACTACCTGAGTGTGCCTGCAAATCAAAACGTTAGCAGCCAGGCCCACAATAGCAGATGTAAAGATCTGTTAATCACATTGCTGGTACGTTGGTACCCTTTAATTTGTGGCTTCCAGAACTGGTGAGTACTCCTAAGTGTCGTGCGAGCAGCAGGTGCTTACCAGCAACGGAAGAATCTGGGTGAATGACCTTACAGAACATCAGGATGTTAGTTTTTTCCTGAGATTCATGTAAGGTGCTGGCTATGTTTGTGGGATCTGATCTGGGCATTTTTCTGACCCAGTGGAGGCAGCACAAAAGGTTTCTGCTGGCTTTGTCGACCCACTCTCCCTTGGGTCTTTGTCCCTTACCACGGTGCAACTGCAAGCTGTATATCCATGACTGACCACCGTTCACTGTCAGTACATTAGAAAAGCCAGCCAGTTCCTGGTTACAGTGATATGCTGGACTATAAAACCCAGCAGATGAGAATGCCTCTGAAAGATGTTGCTCTCATACTTACGGAGTTTATATCTCTTAGGTGCTCTAGATAAATCACAACTCGCAGTCCATTGCAGAGTGTTGCAATGGCAGTTCACGTCGACAGGCTTGTCCTAACTTTAAAAAACAGTCTGAGGAGCCCTCACAACTGAGAAATCAAGACAAGCTAAACTCATTATTTTTACTCAGCAGTTCAGGCAGCTTTTGCAGTCTGCTTATGTTACTATGGCTCAGTTGCAAGCAGTGCCCAAGGTAGGCAGCACAAAGTTAACGTAAAGACTACAGGATATACAAATGCAGCAGAGACTGAATGTAACTTTGATTCACGAGCCTCTGCAGAGACTCCGGGGTAGGGACACACAGACTAAACTGTAGCTACAAAACCTGAAATTAAATAAAATTTAACTAAGTTCAGTCTTAAAGATTCAAACCAAAGCTCTAAACTTTGGCCAGAACCATATTAAGCAGGAGAGGCAAATCCTCCCACTACACAGAACATAACCAACCTGTTTAGGAGATTAACTGATTTGCTTTTGTCTCACAAGAATATCTGGGAAGTATTCAAAACCTAGTCACCTCTGAAAGCTGATACATATTTAACAAATTGAATAGGTCCTGAGGCTGAGCAAACTTCAGCCAAATGGCTTTTAAAATGAAGTTCAGCAGTTCTAAAAATGAATCTGCTGGGAGAGAAGAGTTCAGAGAACCCTATAGGAACCAAATTTCACATTGTCTTAGCTGGCACTGTAACAGATTTCTCTGGTAATATATTCAGCATTTCTTGTCATGTCTGTGTAAACTGCTCTGTCTGTTTCTCTAGTTGCAGACTTATTTATTTTTTTAATTCGTGACCCAGAGCACATGGCCTGAAATAGATTTTTAATTATTTCAGGAAAGGATTGTTGATTTTCAGTCTGGAATTTGCTTTGTACATCATCTTACTTTTTTTCACTCAATTAAACATCATTTTAAGCTAACTGTGAAAGGCCAACTAAGACATTACCATTTAACATCCTGAGACCGTCACCTGATGTAGCCTGTTTAAGCGCCTGTTCCACTTGTTCTCTTCTCTTTGACTCAAATTCCAAAGCTTCCTGCAATTTTCTCTTTGCCTTCTTTTCTTTCTTCAAGCGTTTCTGAATTGTTGCTGAAATGTAAATATATTGTAAGAACAGCTGTTAAAGCACAGTTAATATATAATGGCAACAGTAAATGAGTTTACGTTCAAGGGCCCAGTTCTAGCTCGAGAAAAAAAAAAAAAAAATCTGGCATGAATCTGATATAAAAACAAAAAAACCCAACACAACCACCCAAGCCATATCCTGTAGTGAAACAATGAACAATCTGAAAGGGCTTTAGATTTTGTTAAAGATCTTAAATCTTATTCTTGCTCTGGAACAGCCTCATGGATTTAAGTCTCCTCACCAGGATCTTAAGAGTCTCAGAGCCAGCCTGGTGGTTCACGTTACACAGACTTCACCAATGTGGACTAAATTCCAGCTACAGTTCTGCAGAGTTTGGTTGAGCTGAAAATTGGCTTAAACTCATTTCTAGCAGCAGCAGCAATGTACATCCTCAAAATTAAATAAATCTCTCACCCTTCATTCTAACCTTTTCCCTAATGCCCCCTCCACTAGCTTTATCCAGAAAGATCATCCAAAGACACTGGTCTACCCTGGCCACTCATCATCGATGGAGGAAGTCTTCTGAATGTGTCAGAGATTCATTTTTAGTTAAGTTTTCTAACATTAAAAGGAAATGAAATTTATTTCTGCAGGTGAACTGTTTGTGTGCAGTGTTGGAGAACCTGACATGTCAGTAGCAATGGTGTACAGAGTGAAACTCCATGGAGTTAAGTGTTGTGTGTTTTTTTTAAAAAAAAAACCTGGAGCAGCAGTTGGGTGAATCTTGAAGCAGTATAACTGAAATAACAAGAACCACTGCCCAAAATGGAAGCCAGGTGTAAGGCCTTTGAGAAGCTGGGTTAAGTGGGTACATACTCAGACGAAAGGTCAAATGTGTAGAGAAGGGGTACGTGCTGAGTAACGTGAGTACTTTTGCATGTCATCACTAGTGGGAGAAAAAAAGAGGGAAAGCCAAAGAAAGGAGAGAAACAAAAAATCATTGGGTGTATGTTGAGAATCTCAGAGAGAAATTAAAAGGGAACTTCCCAGGTAGAAAGCATGTTGAAAACAAGCTTATAACACTGGTAAGTAAATCAAGTATATTCTCTTCATTAGCAATTTCTCCTTCTAACTGAAGCACTCCATAAAACGCTGTATAGTAGCTGGCTGTTTGGACTTAAAATAGGTAAGAGTGCTCCTGTACAGCTTTGCGTTAGATCTCAGTGTACTTTACAGTCATCTCATCTTCTCTCCTTCACAGACGGAAAGCAGAAAGAGTGCCTTGACAAAGATCATCCACAGGCCACTGGTATAACCGTGTAAGATATGGCAGAAACCAGAAGTATTCCTGACTAAGCTCAGTCTTAAACCCAACTATAAGTAAAGTTAAAACTATAACTAGAGAACTGTGCAGTATTAATTGTAGCCAGATGATCTGTGTCTTCATTGTGAACTACTGACATTGGCTACAATTGTATTCCCTCACCTATATAAATTCAAGCAATAAAATGCACATTTTAAGACTTCTCCTTTTCAAACCCTCAATCTTAATCCCATATTTAACCTTATTTTCCACCAGGTTACCATTCCTTGGGCCAGAACTACATCTAAAATGTCTACCTCTGCCAAGCAAATTCCACAGAGCACTACTTAATCCCATGGATTCATCACTGAATCAAATAAATGGAGAAGTGACGGCACTAGAAAAGGTAGGTAAAACTATCAGACCAAAAGGAATATGAGCTTAAACATAAATGCCCTTTTAAAATTACCATATATTTTAGAGTCGTTTGCTGTTTTGTACACTCCGGCACATACAGATCGCAAGTATTGTTAAAATGAAAGTTGAATTTATACAAGTAGTATTTTGCAATCCTTTTATTTTACTTGCTTCTCCTGTGTGCTAGATACCTGTGAATTTCTAATGAAAAAATATTGTTAGAAAGTTTACTAAAAAATTTGCAAAAATTCTGGGAAAATCCACAGTATTTACATAACTTTTTGTGACCACTTGTTCATCTGAATTCTTACTGACTTTTCCAGATCTTTCTGGATTTGTGAATGCTCCAGTCAGGGGGGAAAAAAAAGGATACTATTACATGGGAAATCTCTGAGAGACTTAAAAATTTTGAGGTCAAAATGTGATCTGTAGAACATAACTTTGGAAAATTAAGCAACCCATGTGAAAAAGCCTATCTCTGGCTTTCTATATTTCTATATTTCTATAATAATAAAGATGTGCATGTGATGACCTGAAAGACAAACAAATCTGAGGATATAGATTATTGGTGAAATTCTCTTCTGAGCCAGAAGCCAACGAAGTCTGCAAATGGCTTAAGGTTTTTGTTGACTTCAATGTGACTCGGGAGGTGCAGTGTGCCTTCTTCCTACAGGGAGATAAATTTTGTTTTATAGAAATACAGCAGTCTCATCCACACTTAGACTGGGGTGATGCAACATTTCTGAACACTCACTGCAATTTAACAACTTCAATAGTATTTACTGACCCTTCATAACTTGACTTAGAAGTGCCCTTCTTTGTTGTTGTTGTTGTGGTTTGGGCTGGGCTGGCCTCTTACAGAGACCTGGTGCTGCACACAGCTCTGTTCTACACACCTAATTTCAATTCAAAATGCACAGGAAGATAGCACTTGGCACCTACATTTTTAGTCTTATCCAGTTTTATCTTTCTGATTTCACGGATGTAATCTGGAAGTAGCTTTTGGCACATACAGTACTACTCTCTGTTAGATGCAGATTTGAATTTTAAAAAGAATACTGCCTTCTTTGTAATATCACAGCGAAAAATTCAGATTTACCAATTTAATTGCCTATTATTATCTGAAGCTTCTAAACAGTCATGGTTTTGTCTTAGAAGGCCCCATATGGGGACTGCTATTCTATCTCACTCTCCTGATGGAAAAAAAATTATCTAGGGTTATTTGCTTCAGATCTCGCACTTGGGTAGACTAGTTCTTGTAGTTCCGTCTATTTTGTTGCACTGAAGTTATCTACAAGGAAAACTAGCTGACTAGCACCTAAACTACAGAAATGTGGGCTAGATAAGTAGTAAGGTAATGAAAAAAAATCACCTAAATACCCAAATTACAGACATCATATCTTCTCACAGCAAGACTGATCCTCAATGCTTGGAGGATAATAGCAGAAAACAAAAGAAATTAAAGCTGTCAAATGAAGAAATCGGGCTGGGAATACACAGGCGGAGTGGTAATAATACATGTGAAAGCTATGAAACTGAATCAGCTTTCCTCCACAGAACCAACCAAAACTCTCTGCGGCCAGTTGCCCTGCAGGAAATAATTCTTCAGTCACTGTTCTCTCTGCTTACAGAAAAGTGTGCTTCATTCTGTTTTTATTAAATTTAAATCTTTCATTACCAGTGCTAGTCCACTGCTGCATTACACTGAAGTATGAATGTCAGTTAACTCCGAGTCCTCAATAGCTCCAGCTGGAAATGCCAAAGGGTTGTACATTTAATAGATATCTAAACTCCATTTTTCATTCACTCACCTCTGCTTTGCAGCTCAGCTGTGAGTTGCCTTTCCAAGCTCTCTCTTAGTTCTCTCTCCCTACAAAGCTCCATCTTTAACTCCTTCTTTTCCTGCTGTATCTGCTTTTCCTGGACTCTGGCATTGTCCACAGCCACTTTTAGTAGGCCCTAAAACACACACAAATGTAAGTACTGAAAATACCATTTTGTTTGAGCAGTGACAAAACGCATCCATTTGCTTGTTTTACACCCTCTAGGAAAACAGAAAAATTAAAAGCAGGCACCTATAGACCTGGAAAGCAACTGGGCATTTGAAGTAGCTAAATGTTACACATGAGCGATTTTGTGGCACAGAATCATTCAGTATAGCTTTTGCTAATTCATCCTATTGATGTGGTTTATTAGAAACGGAGTGCTGTATCATTGCTGACCTTGGTCAAGTGCAGGGAGAAGCGAAGGAGGAATAATGAGACTGGTGAATTTTAATATGACCATTATTGCCAATTATTAAGTCAAATAGACAATGTATGAAACCCCTTCATGATCGATAATGCCAGATAGTGGAAACCTAAGCATTTAAATAAAAGAAATTAGAATTGCAGATACAAAATAGTTTCTGAAACTTTTTAAAGAGCTTGAAAAAGAAACACATTTTATCTATCATGACATAGCATGGCCCTATAGAGAATAATTTACCTGAATGTTGGTTAATAGTGTTTCTACTGATGAAAGACCATCAGCAAAAAGAAATGGCGCCGGAAATCCAGGAGGCAAGGCCTGTCCAGCCAGTTGGACTTTATCTAAGGTTGGTTTCATTATTGGAATGGCAATTTGGACCTCTTCTGTAAAGATAGGTTTAAAAGCAACATCAGAAAGCATTGGAGAGACAGGTAAATGTAATTTCTAGAAACTAGCATTCTATTTACCTGGAAGTCAAAATACAAGTGCAGTAGAAAAATAAACATTGTTTCAGTCTGGACAGCTGTGATTGTTGCTAAAGTAAGTTTGCAAAATAGTACAGAACAATAATAAATACATGAAGACTGTAACATAGATGTAATAGAGACTATTACATCTCAAATTCTACAGAATTATACTAGAGTATTATGTGCTTCATTAAACCTGAATGACGTTTTTTCAATCTATCATGTTTGCCATTCTGTGATGTGCATTTTTTGTTGCTATAACCTTGACAAAATTCTAATCCAGAAACGTATCACATCTCTTTACTCCTTTAACGTTATCCTTCCCATACTCAGCAGTAAATAATCTCCACTGAGTCATCCCTCCTGCTTAGCTAGCACCAACTCCACGTTGTCAGTGAAGTGTCAGCACAGGTTTTCTTAACAAGTACCTTGCTACTGTCAGCCTTCCTAGGCACAGGCAGCGGCCAAAAATGCTTTGCCGAGTTATCTCTATCGGAGGTATAAGGAGGGCTGGGTGGTGGGGGGTCACAGGAGCGGCCAGCAAGGAGAGGGCAATCCGGCACAGCGCTCGCTCCTGCGATTTACTGCACGGAACTAGATTGATGCATCGCTGGCAAATTGTAGAATCGGAACCTGACAGCTTCCCCTTCACTCGCTGTTTCAAATAGATCATGTTATAGATCAAGCTGTGTGCAGACATGTGTATCCGCACAGAAACAACAACATTAGTAATTATTTTTCAAAAATCCTTTAAATTGTGATGAATCAGTACTATCACCAATGAACTCACTTTTTTTTTTTTCATTTTAAACATCAAGTTAATTGCTGAAAACCACAAAATTAAAACCCGCCAGCAGTCTTAAAGCCAATCTCTGTACATTTCTTCTACTCTGAAATGTTAAAAAAATATTTCTGTGTAATATTCCAGGGAAATCCAGTCTATATATATTATGTTCCAGCACTTGCAGAAATCATGAATATCTTCTCAGCAATTGCTTTTTAGTAAAGCTTTCAACTAATATATTGACCATAAGTTCATGATGCATATGTTTTCTAAGGGCAACTGCACAGCCAGTCCTGATAGTTTCATTTGTCAAGTGTCTTGGCCATATTAAAGCCAGGATTTACAATTAGACCATGCCATATTCAAAAGCCCTCCTTCTCCCACCTCTTATTAAAAAAAAAAACCAAACTCGACCCAAAACCAAACAAAAAACCCAAACAAACAAACAAAAAAACCCACACGCAGAAAGAATCTGACAACAAAAAATTATACCACGGTGTCTCTACAGCAGTACTGTTACCTAGTTTAACGAACTCCAGGAGTATCTATTGAGCAGCAAACACTTTTTGCTGTGTTTCTAAAACACACCTATTGACAACGAACCAGAAGCATTAGCAGTTTTCAAGTATTCTTTGAAATCTCTGTTTAGGGAGTGTTTTGTTTGCACTGTGTAAGTTCATTAAATGGCACGTGTTCATAACGATTCTTCAGGAGTAATAACAACAAAAGCCAGTAACTCTTCATAGCTATAATTTTAGAGTTCTGTTCATGTAATTTAAATGATGATCCACTAAAAAAAAAAAACCAAGAAAACAACTCTGGTAACATACTCAGACCATGGAGTTTGTGCTGATTTGGATACACCATTTCTCATATTTAATTATCTTGAGTATCAGTGGCAGAGTTTTAAAATAAACTGATTAATCGTTGTGTGTGATGCTACATAGAAATAATATCTAAGCCATGGAGTAACAAAAGACTAGACAGAAGTGGCATTTGATAAAGGAAGTAATACCTGAAGTATGCATAGCAAAACTATAGCTGCTTTAAAATCTCTAGAAATCTCTACTATTTGGGGATGAAAGTAATAACATTAAATTGGCCGAAAGGAAAATTACTATTGACTGTGAAGACAGGTTGCATGGTCTGTGGTTTGTAACATTACTGTAGAGCAGATTGAAGTTTCAAAATAGTATTACTCTTCTTTAAAGAGATAGACACAGCTAAATTAGGTGCTGCTTGCTGCAGTGAGGATCAAATGCAAAAAGAATCATATTTCATCAGACCTAGTCAACACCAGGAAAATAAATAGAAATATAAGAGGTATGCAGGCAATGATTCATTTTGATAATCTGGCCCAAGAGAGACACATAGAGACAGCACACAGATCTAAGCTTCTACCAAAAGACAAATAGGACACAGAGGGTGGGAATAGGGATGACAGTGTAGCAGAGGTCACATCGATTTTCAGCAGCAGTTTTCACACAGATGAGATAACCCTGGACTCTATTTGGCCCATTGTTCATATCCTACCTGTCCCAGAAGCAATAAATTTCCAAGTCCCAGAAAAAGGGCAGTAAAGAAGAAGGATTCTACTTATGACTTCTTATGATTAAGTTTTTGTGCTAACCAAACATGCTTTGCAGACCAAGGTCACATTGCATGTTAAAGTCTGTAATAGCTGAAAACTAGAAGCAGCATATTATGTTTTAGCGTATACGGGTGGAAACTGTCAAACCATTCATCTTTTTTTTTTTTTTCTGATTGAAATCACACTCTGCAAAGATGAATGATAAATGCATTAGAAATCTATTTCAATCTTGTAATAGGTCTTCACATCTGAATGGTGTCTACATCTTGCCCGTATTCTGAATAAGCGCACAGTCAGGCAGAAATTTATTAGCTACACTGGAGAAATCATAATTCGTAAAGCAATTAAAAATGGCACATGTTGGAAACATTTTTTGTGGATTGTATCAAATGCATCTCTTAAATAGAAAAAAGATGTTGATTTAAGCATTTTGATTTTAAAGAACACTAAAAATATAAAAGCTAAAAGCTGCACTCATACTTACAGTACAACAGAATACGCAAGAACTAAAGCTAGGACAACTACAATCTAACCAAGGACACAAACAACCTTTCTATTTATTGAAGCAAAGTGTGAACTTTTATCGAGCTTGTTTTTTAAACCTGCCATGCTTTATAATAGCATTCAGGAATCCATTTAGAGTGCAGTCTTTTTATTTTAATTTCTAGCTGGCATCCAGATGAATAGACAAGAGCAAGAATTATGTTACAGAGAAAAGAAATACACAGTAAACACTAACAATGAATGGAATATTATCCCAGGAAAGCACACGGAAATCCACTAGAAAGTTTCTTGTTCTTAATTCAATATACTAAAGTATTTCATCTTCTGTCTTCTGCCTAAGTTGCAGAAATGGGGATTGGAAAATGAAGCATCAACCTACAGACTAAACGCAGCATTGGGAACACGAGTAACGTGAATTGCTCCCTGCATGACACTGCATGGCCCAAACCAACAGGCAATTTTATTTGCCAGCTGGTTTTTATTCTTTCAGAAGATATGTTTTTAAATCAATCATTCATATACCTGATACACTTGACATGTCACATCCCTCTTAAAACAAGGTAAAAATATTAAAGCTACAATTTACATATTGCCAAACACTAGTTAGATCATCTAGTTGTTTCTTCACATACACTTCCAAACTTTATCTGTGTGGAGCTGTATAAGCATTAGACGTAAACCTCACCTCAAATAGCTTATAAAATATAACTTATGCATAAAATAAATACGTGGCATATGGAGAAGAGAGTGACAATATATATGAAATTTATAGTTCTTAATCTGTTAGTCAGTAACCAAGACATTTGATCTCAGAAAGCCTTCAGGCAGCATTAATAAGACAGTTTTGAACACAGATGGCAGGTGGGTCACTCGTTTTCCCTGCCTGTGGCATACAATTTAGAAACCTAAGGACTAAAATGGTTTATCGCAATTATAATTCTTTGAGCTTCGTATTTGAGTGATGGGGATTACTTTTAATGGTCCATAGTTACAAAAGAACAGCCTAGACATTCTAACAGACCTTCTGACCTTTTAAAATAAACCAGAGGATCTGCAAAACCAGCTGAGTTGTACGTGTTGCCCATCTCTGAAAATAAGATGATACATTTTTATTTGAAATAGCATTATTTGTCCAAAGATCTTACAGAATCATCCAAAACAATATATCTTTATTGACTTCCAGTTATATACCTACTTCACAACAACAGTGATAGGCAGCGGTGTCCAGACATGGGTATATTGATAGAATTAGGGCCCAAATCCTAATTTTTGACTGTAAAAAGCAGTTATCCAAAGAAGTGAGACTTCTTATTCTAATTTTAAACCTTGTCAAGTTCTCTGTTGCTAACTAGAAACTAGTAGATTTTTTTTTTTCCTTTTACAGTAAGGTAAATATGAAAACCCTGTAATCTGAAGCATTGTTTATTTCAAATATTTTTTATCTGGAAGTCTGAAAGGACAGGCTTGTCTGTCTTCAGTGTCTTAGTAATTCTGAAAATCCTCCATAAACCTCTGCCTACCTTTTTCTCCCTCACTCATTGCTTCTCTGCCAGGAGCAGAGCACTCCTGTTCATCAGTGAGAAGAGAGATACCTCCTCCTAACCTGGCACCAATCAGACTTAGAAATTTACTGCTTTAACCTTGTGATTCAGGTGCCAAATTTGAAGTCACTGCTGTTTTTCTTAATTACAGTCCCTGAATGAACAGGGTCAATGAATGCAATTGGGGACTAGCTGATTAATCCAGCACACTAGCTTTAAATCAGACTTTATTTCATTTCCAAATGATTGATACAACTTGATAGCACACAAGCATTTTTCACTACTGAGGTTTGCCATAAAGAAACTTCACCTTAAAAATAGTATCTAATCATTATATATACATTTCCAAGCTGCCTTAAAAGCTTTTGGAAACTATCACAGAACAGTAACATCAACTATGCTCTGGCTTCACGGTATCCGCATCCAAGCTGGTTCTCACCTATGCATTCTGAAATCAATTGATTTTGTCCTGAAGAAGTGTTTAATAAAAACCTTTTCATTGTTTTCAACAGAGGGGGAAATGTAGAGCGTGTCTGTTAGGTTTAGAGCAATGTGCTAGCTTAAGAAAAATGGAGTATTTGGAGTAGTAAAAAAGGAGAAAGCCAACTGTGCAAGCCATGCATTCACCACCTTTCCATAGACCTGTTTGCAGGGATGATGAGGGTGTGTTTTCCTGAAGGATGTCATGAAGCAGGCACTTAGTGTTTGAATAGGAGAAGGAGACAAAAAGTAGAGAAATGAAAAATTTCACTAGAAAAGGCTGAAATTACAGTTTACAAATTGTCTTTATCTGTGCGCTCTTTATCAAGAGGTGCATAATTATACAGCTTTGACATTTTCATCAATGTACTCTCATTAATAGCAGAGAAAATTATACCTATTTATAACTTCAACATATTTACAATATACTCTGATGTTCACACAGTACTGATGGTAAAAACACCTGAAAATATTTTATTAATTCAAACCTTAAAAAAAAAGGACCTGAGTTAGATGAGATACTAGGTTTGCAATAATAAAAAATGAAATTGAGAAGTGCAGTAATTCACTAACTAGACATCAGAACCAAAGTTTCATTGCAAGTAACTTCAGTCTAAAGTTCGATATGCGCAGATTGAGAAAAAGAAATACAATTGGTGTCACCTGATTAAATTCTGTTCATTAAGGAGAACTAAAAGTACAATTAAAATTACTAATAAGTATATTAAAAGCCTTCAAAATTGCTGTATTTTATATTCACAACAATTATTTACAATTTATAGTTTGTGTGTGTTGTTATTATACCTGCTTTCTCCTGTGAAGTGCTCCTCAGGTAGATTTTGGTAATCTGGATTCCAAAGAATTTAAAGTTGTTCTGTGCTTTAAGTTGATTTTAATTTACATAGAAGCTTAAGTTACCAATCTGCATTTTCCATACAGCAATTTAAACCAACCAGTTACTTTCAGCTAGTAGCAGTACCTTGTCATCCCTCACAACGACAAGCAGCATTATTTCTACTGACAACAGAGAAAAGTGAAAATGTGGACTATTCAATAAAAGGCTAGTAATAAAATTACTGGGGCGTAGAAGAAATGAGGAAAATGAAACAAAACAAAACAAACAAAATCTTCCTCGTGGCCATTATCAAGAGGTTATAAAATTTTTCTTTGCTAACTCTCCTATTAACATGCACAAAGGTTTTTTCATGGCGATTTTTAAGCATCACTGTAGTCTGACTATTATTCTACTGAGATTTTAAACTGTCAGATGAGGATGGGTAGGAGGAACTTGCCAAGAAAAAAAAAAGATTCTTCAATTTTCTTGGCGAATTCAGCTTTTCCCTATTAATGTTGAGATTATTTCTTCAACTATTTTGTTGCAAATATTTATGACTCCATATGGAACAACAGATGTTGAAGGGAAGGGATAGCAGAAAAGACTTCATTTTCAGCAATTACCCTGCTACTTGTTGTCATACTGTAGGTGTTCTTAGTGCATCTATTTTACATACTACCCTGTCCTTTCACACACTGAAAAAATGTCAGTTTGGATAATTAATGTAATAACTTTAGTCCAAATCATTTTCCATTTCATAAATGAAAAAAATAAAAAAAAATAGGACAACAGAAGGAAGAAATCAGGAAGCAAGGGGGAAGATCGGAATTGCTTTACCAATCCTTCTGGAATATCTGATTAGGAATCAGTTTCTTGCAAACCTGCATTAGGTCCTTAATACCAAATCTTTCCCTTTTTTCCTTTGAGACAGATTCCAGTGACTGCCACCAAGAGGAGAAATGATACAAGAAACAGAAAAACAAAGCTATCCAAGAAGCAGTAAAATTATTGCATTACAAAGGTGAAAGGTGAAGAGACATGGGCTGGGCGTGCTGAGGATAAGTAGGAACAGGTTGATGGTGTTCAAACTGAAGAAATATCTGTTAACTGAGCTGTCAGCCTACCAGCACAGGCAGCCAGAGCTGGCTGAAAAATATCGGTCCCCACCACGCAGACGGTGAGAGCCACTCACAGGCAGAATCGCGCCTGCTCTGCCACATCCGCAGGCAGCACATGCAAGCGAGCTCCTGACCAAACGCGACTGCCATGAGTGAGTACCACGTTCAGATTAATAAACTGTGCTTTAGTGTGTATCCAACAACCGTGCATGGGGGACCCCAGAGGGAGGGAGAGGGAGAAGGATAATAACTGAATCCCGGCGCCATGCTAACTGCAGCTACATGGCTTCTGGACAGGAGGTAGCTCCCAGTTGGCGTAACTTGCAGAATGGGCAGCACCAGCTGGCAGCTGCCTGCAAAAGCCGCTTGCCCCCGTCTGCCTGAAGGGTGAGGTGCACTGTCACGGGCAAGCTCTGTTGACGCCACGTATGTCTGTAAATGCAGTACTCAAAAACTGACAAGCCAAGCGGTGTACCCAAAAAAAGACCTCTGTGCCTCCACAGTTAGGCCATCTCTTTCATGTCTCACTCATCGTAATAAAAATATAGAATGTGCTTTTAAATAATTTTCATCATCTGCTCCCTTTACTGCAGTATTTAGTAGTATGACTGGTAATTTGAAACAGATCTCATTAGAAAGATTCAATTTTTCCTATTCACAAAACTCACACAACTATATAAATGCTTCCAGATAGCTGTGCTCAGTGGGGCCAAGTTTTTCCCCAATATGGCACATATGCTTGTGATCCCATTTTGCACCCAAAACCCCCACCTGCCTGCCAAGGCTGCAAATGTGCCACCAGGAAAGGCTTTTTTGAAGTTGCCTTCCTGGTCCAGGGAACTATTCAAATGTCAACTGTGCATACGCTAGGTGCATGCAAAGTGTGTACTCCATGCTCAAAATGCCATTGTTCCCTTTCCCAAAGTCTGCGTTCCTAATCTCGGGCAAACCCAAGCTGGAATCAAGACGCTCCTTGCCTTCTGGGGCCCAGGCAGTAAACAAAAATCCTCTCTGGCCATAAGCAAATCTAAAGGCACACAGAATTGAGCAACAAGGAATGACGTTATTCCCTGACATCAAAGCTCAGCCATCACCAGCAGAACTGCCCGGTATCCGGTGAGCCAGCTGCAGGGCTCTGGGTGCCATCAGAATCAGGTAAATGAACCCTAAACCTCAAAGTAAGGATAAATATTTTTGTAATGTGTTTGTCTTCTGTAGGATTATACACAGTGAATACTACACAGAGATTATAGTTATGTACTATATGATTTATGTTAACATAGTAATTATGACACACAAGAGAATTCATCTCAATATGTTTTAAAATAGTATCAAACCAATATCAATATTATTACCGTTAAATTCAATTTCTTAAAGTACATGTATAACCAGCAGTTAAGTCTTCCAAATATTTGAAGCAGGTGGAGTACTCAATTTCCTGGATATTCCTGGATAATTATTCCTGCTTTATTAAGGTTTATTTTACAACTGTGTAAAATAGGTTATAAAGGACAATTCTGCTATTATGTCCTCCCCTGCTTAAGCTTAATAAATATTATATTCACACCATCCATTAAAGCCAAGCAGTGGAGAAAATAGGAGTGGTAGTAATCTCCTCCACAGATGTAAAATACCTTTAATAAAATAAGGGTGTATAACAGTCAGGAACAAATTACTGAGGTCTGCTTTAATAAAATAGTACCCTTAAAGAAGTATTACTCTTAAGGTACTGACATTCCCACTGGTGATGCAGTGTATCCTTTCAAAGCAGTATAGCTTGTTAAAATGGCAAGTTATCTTTTTGCAATAGAGTGTTTGTGTCCAGGCAGATACAAGGTTTGTATAGAATGCATCCAGGGAGCCATAAAACTGGTGGGAAACATATTTCTCCGTGGTATTTTAGTACTTCGAAAAATTCAATCACTGGGAAAAAATGTTTTGCTGTAAACATCTGAAGAGCCTTATAAAAGCAATGGTTTCCCATAGCACCTGCTTAAATAATTTTAAGAGGGAGTATGTCTTTGCTCATCTTCTAAAACTTGTAGAAAGCTTCTCCTATTAATTTCCCTGGTGCTGTCAGGCTAGGGCACTTTTAATCAGAAATAATTATGAGTGCAACTGGGGGATGTTCACCAGCAGGATTTTTGCACTGTAGAAATAAGACAACTTTCAAAATTGATCACTAAGAGAAATGTGATTGCCTTAACAGGAAATTATACCCAGAAAGACGATCACCTTAAAAGTTTCTTTCTGGACGAATTATGAATTCTTCACATGTCAACAAAGTAGTACTCTGCTTATGAACTCAGCGTTTGAATTCAGTCCAGTTACACATTGACTTTATAAACCCTGATTACCAAGAAGCGTGATAAATTCATCCCTTTTAAATATACCTTCTGTTTTAATTCTACAAGAAAGTAACAGTTCTGCACTGTAGCTGTAACCAGTACGATACCTGACACAGCCCTGCTGTAGACTTCCACAGAAAACTTTAAACTTCCACAGCAGCTCCTCAGCCCTTCCCCGCTGCACGCCGCCCGTCCTGCAGTCCCGCAGCACAGGCAGAGGGCACAGGGCTGCGGCTCCCCCCGCCTCCTGCCTGCCCGCCCGGCTCTTGCCGCAGCAACCAGGGTCCCGCACAAAACAAGACGCCCACCCATCTCCCACCCTGGGGCTTAGCCAGCCCCCGGTGCGCAGCAGCACTCCTAAGTGCTGCCGTTCAGCCAATGCCAGTATCTCCTGCAGATACTAAAGGTTACAGAACTGAAGCCTCATGCAACTGAGCCTCTCTTGGGCTAAGAAACGGTCAGAATTTGGCTTATCCCAGTCCTCCTCCACGCTTCAGCGAAGAGGGCAAGTAATAGGCCCTCTGATAGAAATGTTGTCCTGGTGTATCGATATTACATCTTAGTGACAGAATGATTAGACTCACATATATCAGCGTTACAGCAGCTCTCGGTGTGGAGAGCCACATGTCCATAGCAACGTAGCAGGACTCTTTGCCACCAAATAATTACACGATGCTCTGGGGAAAGACAAGTTTTCCTAGCACACAGCCAATCTATCAAAAGGCAAAATTCTTTCTGACCCAAATGGCAGCTGCGATCAGAGTATAAATGTAAGCTAACCACCAAGTAGTCCACATCCACTACTTTGCAACCTAATAACTGTTAAGTCTACTGCTGTCACTTATCCTGAGCTCTTTTAAAAGGTCTGGGGAAAGGAAAGAAAGAGGAAAACTTTCTGCAGAAAGCAGCCACTGTCCGACATAATCTACTGTATTCTTCCTTCAGACCAGCCCGAGCGCTGTGTTTGGCTGCCGGGGAGGCAGGGAGCTGTGCTGCCACACGCTCAAGGCTCCACCTTACAGGCGTAGCACCTCTTCAGTGACCACCTCCTTAGCAGTGACTCCCAATATGTATCGGAAACAAAACCTCACTTGCAAAAAAAAGCGTTAAATGAAGTATTTAAACCACAAGAGGCTAATTCCAGAGTCCTGTTTTCCTCTAACAGGTTACTAGTACAGTGCAGGAGTACAATTCCTAGCAACTATCAACTCTTCTTTCTGCCCAAGACTTCAAGCACCTGTGCCATCAACCAGAAATAGCAAAATGCATAAAGTTATGCTCTGCTAGAGTATGCAGTGTACAGCAAAGTTTGACAGTAAAGCCCTGTTGCTTAGGCTAATTTCATTAATAACAGCCTAATCTCTGCTGGTGCCAAAGCACAAAAGCTGGAGCACTGAGCAAATGAAGATTTGTTTGTTTTTTTGTTTTTTTTTTTTCTCACAGCCATGTATATGTACAATCCCATTCTTTTATTGATTTGGGATTGCAAACCAATCACTGTAGAAATGTTTTGAGACTCTTCGTGAACCTTTTGCCTCTAAATCACTAGAATTTCTAGTAGACTTTAAGGCAAACAATGCCACTGGCATCATCATTACTAAATAAAATCTAAACAAATTTTTTGATAAATCTCTTGGATTTACACGCTTCTTAATGAAAAACAAGTACAAACTAAACCAAAATACAAACAAATTACACAGAAACCCAGTACTCCAGACCTCTCACGCATTCACAAACAGATTTCAAACCAGCTTTGGATATGGTTGGATGGCTGAAAAATCCAACCTCATAGAGCTGCCGCTTTCTGTGGCTTCTAGATTTGGCAGCCGATGTCTGGAGAGGCGGTGAAGTGCCACAGCAAGCTCTGTCGCTGGCTACCGAGGTCAAACAGACGGGAGAGAAAATAGCACCATCTAAAGCACCCTCCTGCTGCAAATACAGAATTTGAAAAACCAGCTGTGACCAAAACCAAAAATACCTTCTCCATATTCAGTAAAAAAGTGCATAACTAAAAAGCATCAAGCAGTTGTCTGCCTATTTTTTTCCAAATGACAGAAATAAGGCTCTGCACTCCATTAGCGCATTGGTCCTTCTAGTGAGATTTCCAGCAGGGCAGCTAGGAGCATGAACTTATTCATGTTTGTAAGTCATATTAAAAACTCTATAAGCACAAAATCTTTTAAAAATGTTTAGGCTTTGATTATTGCTACTGTGACATAGCTTTTAGCAACTAAAGCATTTCCCTTTTAAAACTGGCTTACTCTCTTTGTGGGGCACATTATATTTTCACTTTGGTTTATTCTACCTCCTTGCTTTGAAACTGTGCATTACTTGAGAGAGTAGCTGACATACCCATTCATGATAGTGCACAAAATGAAGCTTAATGAATCCCAAATGCAACGTACTTCATGTGCTAAAATCAATGTACATTGCCTGCTATGTATCTCCCTGTGAAATTGAGGCATTTGCTCAGAAATTTCTCTCTCAACAGGGTCTTTTCTTTTTTTGTAGCACTTAACTGCCTTTTGTCTGCTCTTGTCTCCCTCCAGTGTTGCTCAGATGGCAATCTTTTATTCCTTGTGCAAACTCATTTAGAAAATGCTGGATGGGCTACAGCTGTGTACTGCTATGCAAGGTCTAATACATGTCAAGCAGTGCTCTATACACGCTGAATAAACGCAATGAAACAATGTTTTAATTGATTATTAAAAAGGCAGGGTTCTAGACTGAAAGTAGTATTTAAAATCAGATTTAATCAGCTAGTTTTGTAAAATTCTGAAAGGTATTGATACTGTACACACTGCCATTCTAGCTCTAAAGTTCTCACAAAGGTTACTGCAACCCAAGGTGATGAAGCTAGTGATGATGGTGTTTATAGGTGGTTTATGCAAACACACAAGTCTGCAGCCAATGAAAAAAAAAGCAGTGGATCAAAATATTAATGAAGCACGAAACTTACCTGGAAAGGTATTTTACCACATATCCTCCAAGAAATGAAATAAAATACATGTTTTTCAAGAGCTAATCTCTGTTCAGGTTCTGTGGAACCTTTGCAGCTCAGTGGTTCTCAAAGAGTAAAATATGTTCTTGTTTTTGTGATGTATAATGTCTGGATTTATGCTCTCTAGTAGTAAATACTGACTTAAAATCAATCTATCTGCATTATTTCTGACAAAGGTATCCAAGTTGGATATGCAGTCTAGAATCATAAGTATCTTTATATGATTTGTTTAAACCAACAACTATTAGACCATGCGACTAGGTGGGTTTTTTTCCAAAGTTGGGACGTCAGAAATAATAATAATAATACAGAAAATTAAGTAATTGGTAAATCAAAATAATCATGGATCCCCAAAAGGTGCCTCTGACCCTCCACAGGACACTACTTGGGGAATCACAGACTTTTTGGAAGGACTATTTGAAAGTTTGGGCAATGATTAATCTGAAATGAAATCCTGTCGTGGTTTGGGCCTCAAACCAGGACAAATCCATAGTCTAAAGTCTTCTTTATACCAATAAACGTTCTCCACTGACTCTATTTCTCTGTGGCCCCCTAGGAATCTGTGTGAAAAAATGCACTGTGAAGCAAACAAAAAATGCCAATGTTGTCTTGAAATCTAGCTTGTAGAAACTGGTAAATTCTATTAAGTGGCAGCATGAAAAGCCTGCATTATCTTGAAATATGTGGATTATCAATCAAATGAGAAATAAGCATGGAGCAGATGAAAATGGCAATGGCTATAATTACAAATTATGTTTTGTGCATGACTGTTTCAAGAATTGTTACAGGATGCTGTGAAAAAAAAATCATTTGTATCCACAGTCCAGAATAATATGGTCCATTCCAATGATGTATTTATTTTGGAGCAGAAATGTCATTTGTTATGTTTCATATTGTTTCTGTGCTACCCACTGAATCTATATTTAGTTTTATTTTTTAAAAAGGATGAATTCACTTTAGAGAACTGACAGCTTATATGAATATTTTAGTTTTGCTTGCAAGTACCGGGAAAAAAAATGGCATAAAACCCAAGTTCCAAGTTCCCCAGAATGCCTACTGAGAATAAATTCTATGTTTATTTGTATTTCATTTTCCTTCAACAACTGCCTTTCCCTTGGGTATTTATTAAAAGCATAAAAAGAATGAGCCAAATTCACTTCTCAATAACATCCATTCAGCATTGCTGAAGTTGTAAAATTGCACTAGACTAGCCAAGGGGAAAATTTTACTCACTATTTAGTAAATATACATAAATTTTTTTCTGGATGAGAAGACATGTTGTTTAATCATTAAATTCTCTGTCTGCTCCTGCTTATCAAAGAAGAAAAAGCAGTCGTTTTGTTATAAATTCATGCCCTTACATAGGAACAGATATGATGTATATGCTCTATTCACTCATTCAGTTGTGGGTTACTTAGGGCAGTCCTACACTATGTGTTTCCCATTGGACTTGTTGAAGACTTAAGCAAAGTTTCTATCAACTCCACTACACAAAGAACTAGTTACATTTTCTTCTGTAATATTTGCCTGAAGGTTCCCAAATATAATCTTATTTGACCTACATTCTGAAATCCTCAGATTGAGGAAGCACTAGTAGCAGAATGGCTTAAAGTGAATTTGGCCACTGGGAAGGTCTATTCTCAATGCAAGGTTGGAGGAACATTTTTATACTGCAAATGGTGCATGACAGACACATCCACTTCTGTAGCGACTAAGCCAGCAAAATCACAAAAAATGCGATGAACCAGAAGCTACCAGTCAGGCTATGACCACAGCCGAGATGGTTCACAATGCAGCAGCCAAGTTGCCTCCACACCATGCCTCTCCCACCCCCTGCACCGAGTTTCCATCAGGCCAGGCTGAGCTACCAAGGGTCGCTCTTCACCTACCAGTGCAGATGTCTTAAAACTGTCTCAATACCATACAAAATGAAAAACCCAATTCCCATTATATAAGATCATTTGTCCCAGTGCAGTGGACATCACTGTGGTTTTTGTACGGTTTGATTATGTTTTTTTCAACAGAGCTTGCAGTCATCTTCATCCGACGCTTACCATTGTAGCACGCAACTACAGCTCCTAAATGGAGTATGTGGCCAAGAGCGGGGGTTAGTGTTTCTTGCCCACTACTCCCCAAGAAATTACAGTTTATAGCTTGTTAGTAGAAAAATGACGTCTTTAAGATCTAAGCCAATGTTTTTAGAAATATCATGGATTGTCTTTATTGCCAGCATAACACACACCCCCCAAATATAATAGCAAGTACTGTGACCATTGCCCTCGGCAGCACCATTAAACCGGGCAGTGAACTACTTCAAATAGCTGCGAGTGTTAAACATTAGTTCTGCCTTAAGTAGGTTGATTTTAACAGTCAAATGTGCACTGCAGTCTATATGAACATTAAAAGCACCTTTCAAACTTGATTTTACAGAAATGTTAACGACCAGAACAAACTATTGAAGGCAAAAAAGAAAAGTAATTATTTCAACAGATGAAAGGAAACAGTAAATTAACACTCTTGTTTTAAAAGGGGGCTTAGTAACTTATCTGCTTTAAGGTAATACCATTAACTGAAGGTACTATGGATATTTCACTTAACATGTTTATGGTTTGGGGTTTCTTTTCTCTTCTGGCCTTTAAAAATGAGATTTGAGGCAAAAGGAGAGGTGTAAATCTTTAGTCGAAATACAACAAGTTCCAGAAGTGCTCTATCAAAATCATAGCAACAGAATTGGTTCCTAAATATCTACATTATGTGACAGGTACACACATATACATGCAGTGAGAGGAAGGAGAAAAAAAAAAAAGAACAGAACAAAGCCTTCAACAGTGACCACCTTTATGTCCACAGAGGCCTCTAAAAACTAAGGCAAGAAGCAAAACAGAACTGGAATGACTCAGAAGTATTCCTAATATGCCACCAGTGCCTATGTACATAAAAAAAAACCTAGGGACAGCTAAACTAATCCTATTATTACACTAAAAATTATCTAGGGATAAATTTGTCATAGATTAGAAAATGTTAAGCTGCTTGTTATAAAATACAAAACATACTGATTTTTGTACATGAGCTATTATTCAGTGCAATTTCGAAAACTGTTTAAAAACAGTCACTGGCTTGCAAGCAAGATTTTCTTACCATATGTGTTGCAATATGGAAGCAGATTGTAGACAATTCCAAAAGGAATTTCAGATATATATTTTAAAAATGTTTACAGCAAAATTTAGGTGATCATTATTTTTTGTGGACATGCTTTTTCCACACAATAAAAAATGCAGTGATATAAATGTGGGGTTTGAAAATAATTTATTCTGCATAATCAGCATAGCTACATATGCTTTTCATTCCAAAATCGCTCATTCACAGACTTCAAATGATGAAATGGTAATTATTCTTGTGACTTATACATGTCCACTTTGAAAATACGGCCAAATGTAAGGTTTATTCAGCAAAGCTACATTGCTGATGAAAGTGGCTTTAATCTTGGCTTTTAATTAATAGTTTTTCATAAAGGATACTTTAGTAGGTAAAGATATGATATTGTATTGCATGCATATCCGTTTGCAAGTGTTTATGCATATTTCTATAGATATTTAATGCTATACACATATATTCATATAAGACACATATGACCTAAGAGGTAAGGAAAGAACTGCATTCAGAATTTAGCAATACTGAAGTAAACTGAGAGTCAGAAGGTCAGGAAAAACTGATGATGTAGTCTCAGAAAACACTGGCTTTGACAATAAAGCCAATTTAAGTAGTTCCCACGCCCTAGAGTGCAGCTCATCAGCCCCTTCTGTGAAAATCTTTTGGATGCCTATTTTTAAGCTGCGTCATGTAAATAGAGTCTCTTCACTAACACTTCTGGATGACATAGGATTATTAATTTGGGAAGACATTTCCTTGCTTAAGGTATTTTGATGTGGATATAGACACAATCTGGTTCATTCTTACCCATTACTTAAATCATGGCAGTTAATGTCATTTCTCTCGTAGGAGTTGTGCGAGCGGCTGCGTGGTTCTTTGTTGCTGGCTGAGGCCAAACCACGACAGTCATAAAAATAGGATTGGGAGTTGTGTAAGGCCCTTTTTTTGCTAGCTGAACAAAATATATTATCTTGTCCAACATAAAGAAGAAATTGAGGAAAGCATGGAAAAGTACACTTTAGAGTGCAGCCTTTGATAGACAAAGTATAGGTAGGTGGCATCTCAAGGCTTCACCCTGGTGACAGCTGGTGAACAGCCTGCCCTGGTGCTAACTGGCAGGCTGGACACAGGGGCTGGAAGCAACTAAGACAGAGACTTAGGAATGCAGAAAGGCAAGTTTGGTGGAAAGTCGCTGCATCAAAGCTATGTCAGGAGACCAGAACATCATTTGGGAGATGCAGAAAGGCAAGTTTGGTGGAAAGTCGCTGCATCAAAGTTATGTCAAGAGACCAGAACATCATATGGGAGATGACCAGAACCACCTCTGGAGGTGATGTTGTCCAACACCCTGCTCAAGCAGCACCACTGACAGCTGGCTGCCCAGGTCTGCCTGAAAAATCTGACTAAGCGGCAGAGAAGGTAGGGTAGACTTCAAACTCTGGATCTTGAAAACTGGTCAGAAAGAAATAAGGTATAGACTGGAAAAGGGCTGGCAGTTAAACAGATTACTGGCATGAAAGGAAACATCTACTCCACAAATTAACCCTGCCTTTAGTAGCCTCTGTTCATTTGAGGGTATTGAGGGGACAATTCAAGGAATAAGCAATAGCTGACGACAGTCCCTCACGATAGGATTATATAGTTCAAACCCTTTAACCCTTGTATTGGACCCACTCAGAAGCTGCCAGATACGCTACCCAAATCAAGCTGCAGCCTGCCACCTCTGCGTCAATCACCCACACGTCAGATCAATCATTATTTGGTAATGAATTGTGATAAATACCACCACGTTCAAGCCTTCAAACAATAACTCCTACTTCTTCGAATACATTATGACAGTACTGTTGCTATAAACACACCTGCATCAAATATTAGGGTAAGAAGTATTTGTGAGCCAGCAGTCTAAAATCATAAGTTTTAGCTGCACACAGCAAGGTATACACTTATTTAAAAATAAATGTGAAATTCAGTCTTCCACAAAAGAAGCAGTGTCATGAGAAAACTCGGGCTTTAAGTTTTGTAAACGCTGCGTTTTCAATATTAGAGTGTCAGTCTTCATTCACTCTCTGACAAGGTTGTCAATCAAACAGCAATCTAGTTTTGTAAGACTTTAACCAAAGATCAAAGCAATGATACTGCTGAGTTCACATTACCTTCCCAGAGATAACTACTTGAACACTTTCATAGCGCTACATCGATATTAACTTTGCACCGTTCCTTCCAAGCAAATAAAACAGGACAAAGTTTGACAGCCCTTCTGGCTTCTGCTCTCAGCCCTGATCTAAACTGAACCCCAGTCCCCATCCTCTCTACTCCTTTATAACTGCCACCTGGATATTGAAGTGGAGGATCGCAGGACTTCCATTCAGTTAAACTTCTGTCAATTAAAAAGAAAATGAAATGTGCTTTCTGTCTCCTTTGGGATACACACTGAGTCTTTTACTCAATAACAATAGTTAAGCAATAAAAAGATGAGTGAGCAAAATGCGGTATATCATCATTTTGCTTTTGACTTCAGCCCAATGGCAAATGAAAGGCATCCAAAATCAATTTCAAGAAGCTAATAAATTCAGCATCTGAACGCAGTGAAAATATAACTTTTGCAGCCTCATCATCAAGCTGATTTGTAAGCAAAGCCGGGCCCAATTCCTGCACACTATGTCACCCATATTTTCAGTTTCATACAGGTAATATACTATTTCTACAGAGTTTTTATTCTGAGGCTATACATAGATAGATAGATAGATATCTTCTTTCCACAAACATTATGTCCTGGTAATATCATAATAAAAATCTGAATGTACTATGCCCAGGAAATCATGTCGATGACTATCAGTTACTTCCTCCAGTAACAGTGAAAGAAAGGTGAAGGCTGATGCTGCACGCAAGGGCACGCTCAAAGCGGAAGACTGCCTTCCACAGCTCCACATAACTTTCAGAATAGACCTCATTATGGCAGCACGGGCAGGGGGTTGTTGGGGATTTTATTTACTTGCTAACTGCCTGAGAAGCTTGCCAGACCATGCCCATCTAACTGCAAGCTTCCAAAGGGATAACAATTGACCGTAATTACAACGTAATTTAAAATACTTGTTGAGCAATGCTGAATACCTTCAATCTATAGCTTCTGATCTTACTAGGAAACAACACACAGGGCTTCTGCTAACTCCAAGCAGTTACTTCAAATTTACATGAGAAGAAAATTTGATCCACAGTTTCTACCATGACATAAGAAACCTTGGTTCGTGGTCAAGTCCATCCAAATGATTCAGTGGCAACTGCTCTTAAGAGCTAACTGGCTTTTACCAAGGGGCTTCATACAAGACATGATTTTGCAATGCAATTACAAATAAACTACTTGAGAAAGGGCGAGACGGCACAGAGGTATCTCACCTGGCTTGTAAGGCCAGGACTAACTCCTACGAGAGCAGTGACGATGCACCACCTTTGGTTACACACCAGACTTGCGCATGCAGCATGAAAAATTGCCAACAAATATTGAGCCAAGGCATGTAAACAAACAGTTGTACAGCAGGCATGGGAACTGCGGGTCTGGTATTGGAAAAAAATCAGAATTTCTGAGAGCAGCAGTTTCTATTTCTGACATAGCCAATCTACGTGATGCCGTTTGGATTTCTTGTTGATCTGAACCAACTGCAGACAGAGATATTACAGAAGGTCAATTACACATCTGACTTACTTAGAAGTCATTAACAGCTTTAACATTTTTGTTGGGGTGTGGTACTTATTTAAAAGGAATAAATAAATTTAAAAAAAAACCACCAAAACCAAACAGGTTTCTGTGTCAGTATATTTATTTATTTATTTCTAAAAGAAAAAAAGACGTACAGAGGAAAAAAAAAAAGAAGGCGGGCAGGCAAGCTGGGTGCTAGATAGAGCTTGAATTGGCAGAGTAAAATGCGGATAGAGAGTGCAACTGAAGAATGATGGTGTGTGTGGACTGGGGACATGTGCGAGTTTTAGAAAACAGCAGGTGGAGAAAACTGTGGAACAGAATTATATTTAAAGGGGAGAAGTTAGAACTACATGAGAACAGTAAAGGAATCACACCCGGAGTGCAAAATACTCCTTTTGTCACAGTTCATACTGTGAACATGTCCAGGTTTTTTCTTCCCAAGGCAGAAGCAATGAGAAATGCTGTTCGTTCTTACTCTGTTTCTTCACCAGAGCATCATCCTCCTCAGATGGTGGCAGCTTTTGGTAGCCTAGACTGTTATTATGGGACCTGGGACAACTACTCCCTCACGCTGCAGAACACACCATGCTTATTTTTCATGTTAGAAATATCAGATTGTGTTTCCTCTGTCTTTACTCCGGGATTTTACTGACCAGATGAAAATGAGTGAC
Organism: Charadrius vociferus; assembly: GCF_000708025.1. Classification (NCBI taxonomy): domain Eukaryota; kingdom Metazoa; phylum Chordata; class Aves; order Charadriiformes; family Charadriidae; genus Charadrius; species Charadrius vociferus. The sequence goes on along the minus strand of NW_009647735.1, from coordinate 2,012,660 downwards.
TATAAAAGCCAACTCAAATGTGAATTACGCTGTAAAGCCTTCTTTCTTTTGTATTTGTTATATCTATTTTACCTGTTCACCTCTAATGTTTATAAGCAAGAGGAAATAATATTTCTTTAGTCTCAAACACTGTTTCTCCAGCTGAAGACAGTCTGTGCCATGCCCGCTCTCCACACTTTCAGCTTTCTAAAACACCTCCAGCAAAACCAGAAAGTCTAAGAGATCACGCTACTGATATTTCTGTGATACCAAATAAGTACAAGAGTATCTTTCAAATCTCCTTTGCAGATAAATCAGGTTACAAAGTGTGCGTGTGTATCTACGAGTCACCTTTAAAACAACAACTCTTCAGTGCACGTGTAATGTAGTCACCTGGACTTTCTAACACTGCTTTCATGCTTGTCTTCTTGCCTTTCTGCGCCATTGGCTGTACTGCTTCACACTATCTAGCACAAACCCATGGGTCTGTCATCATACACTGGCTGGTGGTCCAGATTTCACCAGGATGCATATGTAAGCAAAAGGCGTATGAGCACATATGTTTTCATGTGAAACAGAAGTTAAGCTGTGAATGCAATGCATCACCCCGCAACAAGGAGCGATGGTAGAAGCAAGTCCTGTCCACCTTAGCTGACCCACTTGTCACATCTCTGCACCCTGGCATGCAAGCATAAGGGGGTGAGTTGGGGTGATCTCTGTTCTGTGGGGACTCCCACACACCACACTTGCAAAGCGCTATCTTTCCCCACATCCCAGAGCAGAGCAACATACAGCTAAGATTTTTTGCCTACTAGATGCACAGTGAACTACCGGTAACACTGCAAAAGCCCATCTTCGATGTTAACGTGGTTACGCAGCACTACATTAAAAGTGCCCATTCACAAAACATATTTAAACTGCTTCTATTTCTGAAAAACCTTAATGCTATGGGGTGCTATTCCCTTTCAGACCTCTTGTCAGGCTTGGTAAGCATACAGTGACTTTACATATTTTTAAGCATGAATTACCTACACAGTCAGTCCTTCTTGACCATAGGATTTAAAATTAGTTTTCAAAATGAAAGTTTAAGAAGCTAAACCTTTCTGCATTTCCTTTTATCTTTGATAATTCCACACAAAAATAGCTTCTCCTAAATTCTGACAGTTTCTTCAAGTATTTGTAAAGACGGCACCTTTATAAAAATATTTTAAATATAAAAATGCGTAACTATATCCATAACTAAGTCTTCATTTAGTTAAGAAGTTTTGATATTATCTCTATTGTTTATTCTTCAAAGGAGAATAGTAATTAGAAAAGTTCTGCAAATTTGCTCTAATGAAGCAGAATAATCTACTATGAAGTACTGAATTTTATTAATTACCATGTAAGCAAATAAATATAAAACTGTTAAAAATATAAGTATACCTAGCCCCTTCTTTTTATGATTTTTATAGTAGTTTATGTAAAATTACTTAGAGGTTATTCCTAAGTCTTTATAAAAACTGAGATGGGAATTGTAATTTTGCCACAAGTTTGAACTTTTATCAATTAATTTATACTCCACAAACACTGAAAAAGAGAAGCCACCTAAGTATGCAGCAAAATTACATACTGAAAAAATAAAATAGAGAACAGGGAGAATAAAAAGTAGATACAATGAAACAGAAACAAAAAAAAATATTACGAGAAATCACACCGTACATCATTGCCACCACTTACACCAAGGTAAGATTTAAGATAATCATTCAGTCCTGATGCACAGGCTTAGAAGCAATATTCTTTCAAAATACGGATATGTTAATTGCATAGGAGAAACGAACTACAGTGCCAATCCTGAAGTGCGGCGGTGGTAGGAGGAAGGGTCAGCATTACACTATTTTTTCACAGCCCCCTCCATGCTGCAGCAGATGAATGCTGGTCCATCTCAAGCAGTACTCTACGTTGCCTGAAGCGACCGATGACCCCCAAACAGTCTCTCTTTTGGCCCAGGACTGCCCAAGCCAAGCCACAGACACACCTCTTGTTCTCTAATGTCTTCAGTGTCACAGCTACCGAGGTGAAAATGGTTGAGAGCTATAGGTGATTTTTGCCACTGGGGAAATCCCTCCCTCTTTACACTACCTTCTGTCCCATGGAGTGTGACGCTGTCACAGAGAATAGCCGTAAATATTTAAACTGGAAAGTAAAACATAGTTCATAGACTAAAACTAATTAATCATCTGTCCAGCAAAACTGAGATGCATTCAGTGGAGTTCAAAACTCTCAAATGCAGTCAGAATGATGTGAGATCTTACTGCAGGGTCAGTACTATTGAATCTTAACAGGAACGTGCAAGTGTGCTGGCATTCGAGTGTGACCCACAGGACACAGATTAGGGCATCTCTTAACCAAAAATTGGTGAGGTCTTATTCTAACTGTGAACCCACATTAATACCTTTTCTGTTTATTGATCTTTATCAATTGGCAGTTGAAAGGAAACCCCAAGTTCTTTTCTGTTTACATCTTTCTTCCCTTCCCTACATCCAGCATCTTTTCTTGCTGCCCTCACAAAATCTCTCTAAATCCAGGGAAAAAAAAGGATGCCATTGCAAAACTGCCTTACTACAGTATGTGTTAGCACCATTATATGAAATAATTGCTCCTTGGGAGATTCTAGACAGTCAATTAACCCCCAATTCACGACTCAAGTGGCAGAGCAGACACTCAATGAATAAAGGGTAGGGGTTCAATTCTCAATTAGGATGAAATTTTTCCCTTAATAGTTTAATCTTGTGGTCAATTAAATCCCCTAGCATTGTATTAATTATTATATGAATTCTAGGCAACTTCTAATTCAAAGGTTAGTTATGGTGTACTGCAACTGGACCAGAGTCCTGGACTTAAATTTTTCAAAGCTGAAAGCCTATTCTACCTTAAGGGGAAAAATAGTCTCTCTTGAAAAAAAGACAAGGAAATGTCTTTCCTTTGTGCTTTCCTAATCTGGGATACTTTAAATGTATTTTTATGCCAGAGATAAGATTGCAATTATGTCATAGATCACTAGAACCAAGTTTAAGGCTACACCACATACTCCTATCACTGGTTATATTAAAAAGGATTTCTAAGCAGACTTTTAAGGATTAATCTCATCTCCAATTGCTGAGCTTTCTTCCTATATTGTTGAGCGTAGCAGCTTGGAATAGTAGCTTACTTTTCCATCTGTTAGACATATAGAGACTATCAGTTTGTGAAGTACTTTTTTGGTACTCTTTTTGGTAGAATAAAGTCCTGGATTTCCTCGGGGAAGCAAAGGACATATGCTGATGCTCTATGGTTTCTGAGTTGCTGCAGAGATGAATTCTTTTTGGCCAGCTTTCTGTTGAGTAGGTGCTGGAATCATATAAAACAGCAACTTGCAGAAAAAAACGTAAAATGGTGAGTTCCCCGGCCAAATCAGTGATCTTTTTTCAACTAATTATTTTTCTTGCTCAAAATGAAGACAGTTTGTCTTTGAAAAGACTGTCTATCATTAAAAAAGAAAAGTATTGAAAGTTTTTGAAACAACTATAACAGATGTCATAGTAGTTGAAAGTACAATTAGAAAGCACAACGCCGCAGAAATAAAACTTCAAACAAAAGCGGAAAGAGTTCTTTGTGCACATCAATAATTTAGAATGATTTAAGAACTGTTTTATAGATGCAAGTGGAGCTCTTTCTGTCTATATATAAATTGAATGTGGTCTTTATAGGCAAACAAAAAGGGGATACAATCCTTTTAAATTATTTTTAGGATAATTGTTTCCGCAACAAACATCATTATTTATCAGTTTTGAAAAGAAGCCAACTGCTAACATTTGAAATGCACAAATCTTGGCACACAACATAGAAAATGGTAATCTCCCCCTTTTCAAAACTAGTTTTGCATTTATTTTACACATTTGTCAAGTTCTTATCTCAAAGCCCATGCAGTGTTACCTATTTCTATCAGAAATCATTATATTTTATTTCTAATCACCTTCCCATAACTAATTTGGTTAATCAGGAAAGGAAACATTTATTGCTACCAGATGCTGTTACCTTCCTGCTCATTCACATATTACTATAAATTGATTCACCAGCCTGGAAAACAAGGTTTAATATGTATTATTTTCCCTTCTGGATTTCTTCTGTTATAATCTTTCTTTTTAGATAAACAGTCTCATTTTAGTGATGCAAACATTCTAAATCTATGCTACAACTACTTATCAGCTAGGATGTGTCTGTATTACACAGTGCAGTGCCATATAATAAATCTGAGCTAGTTTGCGTGCTACAAGCAGTTTAGCCATACTAGCAATCTGGCTCCCACTGAGGCATACCCCTTTTCTGATGTATTAATTCCCCCAGGAGGGCACTGCAGCACCGCACAACGGGGCTGCACCACTGCAGTTCCTTTGCTAGTGGTCATTTCTTTAGGGTACGTGGTGCAGCGCAGGTACAACCAATGAAGCCGCTTCTCTGAAGGCTGAGACGTGAACTGGCCAGATTGCCTTTTCTTATTCTACTGATTGCAGAATTGTGAAGGTATGAGTCAAATCTTTGAAAAAGACAGCTCAGTTTTTTTTCTTCCTTTACTAGATTTTTAAGGGGGAGCTGGAATAGCCCACAGAAGAGGCTGAAGAGGATGTTCTGAACCTGACAATCTCTTTGTTTCTATATTTTTCTCTCTCTTTATTTCCATATGTAATCTTTATTAAGAAAGTAAATTATCTATTCTGTATTTGAAACTAACTGCACTGTTTTTCTGGGTTCCTTTTTTCTGGGGTAAACCCCCTGTATACTAAAATGGGATTTTGATGGATAGACAGTTTTGTGTATAGAGAGACGATATATCCTTTCAGATGAGAAGAAAGATATGTGAATAAATGAGGGTCCTTGAGACCGTAAAGTTTCTTAAGAGCAAATGGGAACGGACGTTTTTGCCTGTTTTGTCATAGAAGAAGAGAAACCAGTTCCTCAACAGCTTCCTCTTCGCACTTGAACATCAGAACACAATTTTACTGAAGACAATCAGAATGTAAGAGGGGAGGCCCCAACGCAGCTACTTTGCTGCTTCTTACAGCATGAGACACCATGCGCTGCCTTTGAGATAGAGACTAGGACAAGTACAAATTTCAAAATTTGAGACTTCAGTTATCTATGATTAAAATTTATTAGCCCACATATCTTTATAGGTTAACTCTCATTGCTGAAAAAAACCCACAAAAATTCTGTCATTTAGCTACAACTATTGCAGAATGATAATCATACTTTTTAGATACTTGGGACCATTCAGCTTGAGCATTTTACATGATTGATGACATATAAGCTGCTAGTTGAGTAAAATTAAAACTCCAGCCTGATTTATAATATATTTAATATATGCTATTCCAGCAGTGATGTTTACAAAACACTCATCCTAAAATAGGGTGCTGAAAAATTATCTTGTCTATTAGAAAAATTCTTATTATGAACAAGACTATAATCTAGAATTGCCCAAATTATCTTCTGCTGAGATTTCAACGTGTGTGTATAAAGAGAGATGAGTAACGAATGTTCTTGAAACAATACAACTGTCTCTCAGGAAACTCATTGAATAGCTTTTGAATATTGGTGGGTTTTTTGGGTTTTTTTAAATATCAAAAGCTTTGTACAAAGAAACAAAGGAATTATGGCATGATGGAATTATTATTATTGTTATTATTACTGTTATTATTTTAATTTTACAAAAATATTATGCTTTCCTTAAAATACACCAGTTAAAAGAAAATTCAGTATACATAAATATACACTTTTAATAGAGTAACCCCCCTTCCATCTAAATGTTTTCTCCCTGTAAGGCCGTAGGCTATGTGACAATAATGTCAAAAGTCAAACAGCAACTCTGTTGACTCCACCTTTAATACGTGAATTTTTTCACACTTTTGCCTGGAGGGAACCTTCATTACAGTCACTTTCTGGATTTTAGAAATAACAAAAAACAAGGCAACAATAATAAATACATGCCAATCTCCTAATTGACATCTAAAATGCTTCCAAAGGTTACAGATGTATAAATAATGTTATTTTCCCAGCAATTCATATTTTCTGACCTCTGTAAATAGACACGTGTACACACACATATTCCATTTTCTGCTCCAGCTCAGCCATCTACCAGAGATGCTTCATCCTCCAACATATTCTACATCAAAAAGGCATCCTCTACCACACCAGAAGAGGCACTCCACTGAACTGTCATTAAAAATTTTACAGTTATGTATCCCCTCACTGACAACACTCACACGAATAAGCCATGGGATATGTCAGCACATTCACACAAGCCAAGTCTAGCTATCAAAATACTGCACAGCAGTCCAGGTGACAGATAAAATAGACAGATTCAAAACTATACGATGTTTTATAGATTATAATATCCAAAATACACCTGGAAGCAGAATTTTATTTATTAAACTACTTGTTATAGCCTGTCATATTCTGTCAACTAGAAGAAAAATCTGCGTTGGAAACTACTGTCACACTGACTGCAAAATAAAAGAAGGAAATAAATCTGTTGGTATTTCGAGACCAACATGCAACGGCAAAGCATGACCAAAGCAGCATACCTGGGGAATTTTATATTGGAATAATCACTGTCTTGCTAGCTTTGTACTCATTTGCCTTGAATTTCAGACTTCTAATGGCTAAAGAGGTTAAAGTGTAAGTGAGCCTGTGTATGTACAATACAACCTCCTGGGAAAATTATACATTGTTAACAGTTCTCAAGAATATTATTAAGCATTACAAATACATCACAAATGAACAACATTTCAAAACAACTTAGGAGTCCAACTACTACTTTCAAAAGTGGCTCAGTTACTTAGAGGCTGATTTTCACAGCTATTCATGCAAACTACAGTTATGGAAATAGGAGTGATGCCTCAAAAACTCTCAGAAGTTTGATCCTTCAAGCTAAAGCTACAAAGGCACTTGGTGTCCTAATGTTAGGCAAAGACATGTCGATGAGGCATTGACATACCAACAGTCTAGATTTATGCCCAAAGTCCCTGTGGCCACATGTATTTTGGCTGTGAAGCTTAGCTTGGGTCCTCTTTGGAGGATCTGAGGTAGACTGTAAGTCCAGGGATGAGAGTGCTCCCTGGCTGATGGGGGTAAGCCCCAAATGGAGTCACCACTTGAGAGACAAGAGCCCTGTTTTCAAACCATCAGACTATTGGTTTGGTATTATTTAGTAAAGGAGTTTGGGAGGGGAGAAAATACACAAAGCAGCTCAACAGTATAGCCAATAATGCAGCAGGCCAAGGGACCTAGTTAAGGAGCCTGCTTGTATGAATATTTAATCACTCAGATGAAGTAGAACAGCTTTAACCAGAGATAGTGTCATAGATGCAATGCAGAGACCCAGCAGCCTGAAAGATGCTTAACTTAGGAGATGAGATTCAATCTCCTGCTACAAATTGAGGAATTTTGAGATGGAAGTTTGCTTCCCACAGAGTACCCCAATGACTGGGGTATCCCAAATACAGCAAGGCACAGGTGTCCCTCCTTCCACCTTTTTATCAGTCCTAAGCACCTGCTACAAGAAGAATATTCACAGCTGGAAATCTTCAGCAAATGTAAGCACTTGCCTCCCATCATGTAGCAGGCATTGGCCTCTCACAGTGACCCAGGAAGCCCCACTTGTGGGCACTTCCCAGCACTGGCCAGCTGGCTGACAGGTACTGGTAAAATGTTACTGTTAGTTTACGAATTATTATGTCCTCTTTGTTATTCTGATTTTGCTATTTCATAATTCACTGGGTTGTATAATGATAATCTCATAATCAGTTGTTCAACTTTTGTTTATCCTTTTGGCAAATAAATTGCTCCTATGATTGACGTAAGTTGAAAGGAAAAGCAGGGAGACGTTTTAGAAACATAGAATCACAGAATGGTTTAGGTTGGCAGGGACCTTGAAGACCCCCCAGTTCCAACCCCCCTGCCATGGGCAGGGACCCCCCCCACCAGCCCAGGTTGCTCAGAGCCCCATCCAGCCTGGCCTTGAACCCCTCCAGGGATGGGGCAGCCCCCGCTTCTCAGGGCAACCTGGGCCAGTGCCTCTCCACTCTCACAGTCAATCATTTCTTCCTGATATTTAATCTAAATCTACCCGCTTTCAGTTTAAAACCATTACCCCTCATCCTACTTCCTGATAAAGAGTCCCTCCCCATCTTTCCTGTAGGCCCCCTTTTAAGTACTGGAAGGGGCTGTAAGGTCTGCCTGAAGCCTTCTCTGCTCCAGGCTGAACAAGTCCAACTCTCTCAGCCTGTCCTCATAGGAGAGGTGCTCCAGCCCTCTGGGCCTCGTCTGAACCTGCTCCAACAGGTCCATGTCCTTCTTATGCTGGAGGCCCCAGAGCTGGGTGTGTACTCCAGGTGGGGTCTCACCAGAGCAGAGGGGGAAAATCACCTCCCTCAACCTGCATGACAACTCCTTGATTACTTTGCACATTTGCCCCCCCTCCCCAGTTAATTTATGGAGAATATATAGAATAACAACATCAATATGAAAAACAATTTGAATACAGTCAAGAGCAAACAAAGTGAAAAAAAAAAACCCAACTTTTCCAGACATATTTATATGTATGCATGGTTTTCTGTGTAAGGACAGTAAGGTTTTGGGTAACATACATAATATGCATTTCATTTACTTGCTGATTCCTATGCTCACTCATGCATCTACTTGCTACTGTATTAATAATAATCATTAAAAGACCATCACATCATTAATATTGAATTTATTCAAAAGTGCAGGGAGTTTCATGAAAAGAATTCAAAATGGGGCTTTTTTCGTCAAAATAAAGTACTTGTTTTAAAATAGTTGAAATTATATTGATTGCTTACTATTGAGGCCTCCCACTCTTTCAAGTATGATGCTTAATTTCCAAAGCACAGCTGATAACACAAAAAAGTTACTAATAGAACTGGCCATCCTCAGAAATACATATAGCTATAATAAACAAATACCCAACAGAGTAAATAGTACTGTAGTGGTGCCCTCTGCCCAAACAATCAAACATAAAAATCTGATTTCCTTGAAATTACAGCCTGAGCTTCCTGTGGTCCAGACCTCCTTACGTACTGCAGCCCCGGTGGCTTCTGAGTTCCATATACGGGTGATATCTGCTCTGCTAACAAGCTCTACAAGCTGTAACTTTATCAATGTAATTCAGTACAATGTCTGAAATATAGTGAAAAACACACTTATTCAGGTTTCATGACTACCTATCTATTTCAAGAGGATAATCTTTTTCCACTTCCAATCTGAGGTTAGTTCACTACCTTCTATGTCCACTAAGGATCTATTACTTTTTTATTATCAGGAATATTTTTTCTAATGCATCACATACACAAACACTTTGGAGACGCACATAAATGTATGGCTTTGTTCTCAGCCTTCCTGTCACCAGAACCGCTGGGCAGCAAGTCCTTTTCTGTAAGGAAAAGATAGCTCTTAATTGCCATCTTAATGTGACTTTTTCACAGAAGGCAGACAGACTCCACAGATCTTAAGATATTCAAAAGATCAAATTAGAAGAAAGTCCTAAATACATAAAAATGCTACACAAAATACCATCCACCTGTGCTAGGTATGCTCCAAGGCTTCCCCTTAGAAGGGGGAAGCTTTCATGCTTTCCTAAGGCCACGGGCCCAGGACCACAGCATGCAGAGCATTCCCCTGCAAGCACCTGCAGCTCTCCTGACTTATCCTGTTCTCTGTAAATTAGATTATATAAAGCAAACTCCACTGATGCTATAAAGGCTAGATTTGCTCCTTCACAGCACAATCAAGAGTGAAATTTTTGGTGCATTGCTGTCACAATCAAAAGCATTTTTGGTCCTCTCTGTTCTTGACTGAAACAAAGGTTCTGGAGCCAAGGCCACAGATGTGAACGTTTCACCGACATGTAACACCCATCTATGGGGAACATGACAAACTAAAGCCCAGCTCACTATCAGTAACCCTTAGAAAAGAAACGCGTATCTTATGAAGTGCAGCTTTTACAAATTTCTTGAAGGTCTTCCTTGAACACAAATATTGCCAAACTTTCAAAATCACCAATTAATAATTTTTGTTATTAATTTAAAATTTTATCCATTCACTTACTTTGGCTTAAATCAAATGCATGAAATACACCAAAAAATGTGTTTTCTTATAACAGACACCTGTACCGAAAGCAGAACTTTCGGGTTTCTAAGTAGTTTCCCAGTGAAGAAGTGTTTGATGGTAGTCTTTGTTGTCCTTGCTAGGAATGACATTTTATTTTCAGTAACACATACAGTCTGTACAAACAAAAATTTCAAGCAGTGACAGTCTAAGACTTACTAGATGAGTTCAAACAGAGAAGCACCTATTCCTTCCCTACATGTATGCATGGTTGCACACTTGGGCACACAAACGCAGAAACACAATTCCTGGGAGCAGGTTTGGTGCTTATGGCTGGCTCAGAGCACAGGCAGGGGGAGGCTGAACCCTTGTCAGCGCCTTCCCAGAGATCTCAAGGATTTCTGTAACATGAGAAAACCATTCAGCAACCTTTCAGGATGTGTATTTTTCAGATCTTACTGCTCGTAATGAGGACTGAAGGCAAACTTATTAAATAACTCATAGACATTAAGAATGTCACCAACTGCAGTTTTCAGGTTAATGACTTTGCATCAGAGGTATTACACATCAGAGAACTGAAAGGGTCAGTTTTAATACGAGTGCTAACTCTAAGGAAAAGATTCCTGGGCCTAATCCAAAAGCTTTGTTAGGTCACTGGGTACCAATCAGCAACTTTTCTCCCCTTTATAAAAATATGCCTTTCAAATATGATACAACTCAATAAGATGGACCTACCCAAAACTCAATTCACAGTATTGGAGGAAAAGTGGAAGTGATAAACTCTGAAGAGACAGCCTGACTTTGGAGAGCAGCTACCTTATTTCCAACCTCTTTTGTTCTTATTTGCCCATTTTATTCTGTCGACTTACACGAATACCTTACTAAAAAGTCTGGGCTTTTGAGTAAAGAAAATTTCATTATTTCAGCACGTTTATACAGACTCATAATTTGTAGTGTTTAGATAGCAATACATTAAACTCACTGAAATCTAATAAATAAAACATATTAATAAATTATATATCAATGTAAGAAGCTGTCTCGGTCCACCTGCCAAGATAATTATGAAGTGGGCATTTTACTCTTCAGAAAAAATGCATTCTCAAAAATGATTCTGCAAATAAAGAACTAATATAAACTTAATGTAAAAGATGTGACCTTGGAATACGTCAGTAATACCTCTTGCATAACTGCCCTTGTATTTATAAATGTTTGAGCAATGGTTAAACACACAATCATAATGATACGAGTCTAGACATTTTAAAAATTAAAGCTCTACCATTACTTTCTATTTACATATATTGTGAATCCAAACGTGAATAAGAGTTTGCCTTTGTTTCATTGGTTTGGGTTCTTTTGTTTTTCCGGGGTTTTTTGATTGATTGACTGATGAAAGATCACATCTACTCTTAGGCCACCATTTTAACAGTTGTCAGTTCACTTGCAGGTTAAATTTAACAACAAAAAAACTTGTGGAAAAAGCCTTTACCCAGAATAGAGCACTGTGCTTCTTAGGTTTCAGTATTCTGACAGTACAGAAAAGTAAAAATATCTCTGAATTTTCCAGTGAACATTTGCACTGTGCATGTCACTTAAGGTTTTTGGAAAAAGAAACCCTTGCAGTCTTTAAATCCATGTATTATTGCATACGCTGCTTACGAAAATGACCCCTGGGTCGCTAATATACACACTTAGATACCAAAAGGAACACAACTCCTTCTAATTTGGTGAGTTTTTCATGTATCTCAAGAGGAGATTCACGAGCACATTGGTGAAGAAAATTGGGTTTTTTTCATCATATCTTGAACATGCAAGTATTGATATGTCAAGGAAACAGCATGGTGAACATTTGAAGTGTTGGCACCTATCATACACTTTGTACACATGCTGCGTGGTACAGCTTCGTACTCTTAGTTCCCTTATTCCTTGCACTCTCCATCTGGATGCTTTCAGATTAATTGTTGGAAAAGTCCTCTCTCTGGAGGACACCCTCCCACCACCACGGCCTGTTGCTGTTTCAGGTGTTCTGCACCTGCTCATTCTCCTCCCCTCACATCATGAGTAACCCAGTCCTTTGGCAATGATTAATTTAAACAGCATAAAACCTCTATTCCGCTAATGAAATACAATAAATAAATATAGTTATTCTTTCATTACTGTAGTCTCTGACCATCTGAAAATATTTCACTCAGCTGACTGAAATGATACAAAATTCCCATTTCCTTGAAGTAATAAAGGGAAAAGTGTTCTTTAATAAAATGAAAAGAGATAGCTGCCAGATGCAGTTTTGGAGACTACCGTCTACTGGAAACATGACACACAGCCCTTGAATCCAGAGTTCTGCTCTGAAGATGCAGACAACCAGGCTAGAGGAGGATAGCATCACCACCGAACAGCTCTGGGAAATTCAGAGCAAATCCCTTTCTCAACAAATACAAGCTTTACTTCTACTCAGACTGCTTGACCAATGGTTAAGTCCAAAGATACTCATCATTTATGAAGTTTTCCCATGAAATCTGACTCTGTTCACTTAGGGTGGAGTACAGCTCCAGTGCCACAAAGCCCCATGTGAACACCCGGTCAAAGCATGCCGTGGTCCCCCGGGGCTCACACGCCCGGCTTTCCTCCTGCTAAAATCAGAGCAGAGGGGCAGGGCTGGTGCATACCCAGCTCTCGTCAGGGCTCAGGGCATGCCACCAGTCCAGGAGGTACAGCACTTGCACAGCCTGTGAGCGTGTACCATCCCTGTCTGGAGTAATAACCAGCGGTATTAGCTGGGGGAGCGATATTCCAAAATACCAGGCTTTGGCCAAACTCTGTTCCCACTGAAGATATCACAAACATTCCCATTGATTACTGTGGCAAGAGTTAGGCCAGCGCCTTTTATTACTCCGTCCTATATGAGGAGTTTGAAATACTTCTTGTCATGCAGTCAAACAGAATAATTGTACCGGCATTTAAATCTGACTGGAAGGCATGGCCAAATTCTTTTCTGGCTCATTTAATCTTCCTAATGCCAGAATTCATATGGAGGTTTCTGTAGAGCCTATACAGGGCTGTGTCAAACACAATCCTTTCCCATACCATAGAGATTTTTCCAGGATATATACTGAAGCAGATGAATTTAAAATTTAGTTTCAGTGAACAATTGTGCAGGTAAAATGTAAGTGCTTAAAACCAGACATAGCAAATAAGCACAATCAGGAAGAATTTGTGTTTAAGTTTCTGTAAACATCTGGGGCTGTGTTCTGTTTCCTTTCACAGAAAGGATTTCAAAATAGTGATTTCAAAATAAAGCACAGATGACTTCATATGGTTTTCACTCACACCCTGATATGGATGCACAGGCAAAGTGCTTGTGCACCATAATGGTTAAAGGTGTTTAAGAAAAATATAATAATGGATTTTGTATGAAAAAAATAAAACTGCAGACCTATAAAGATGTTTGACACTGTTGGCCTCTAATGTTAAGCCTGACCACACTTCCTAAAAAGATGATGAAAGGTATGGAGTAACTGAGATTAAATGGCATTTCTTCAAAAAGCTTAAAGGTATGGTCTGTAACTGGGCTCTAACAACTCTGCCCTGAGACAGCCGCTAATTCTGAAAATTCTGCCCCCACCAACATAGGCAAACAGCTCAACAGAACTGAACAACCTCATATTAACTGTCTTTTAAAGAAAAACTGTTAAACTATATTCTCTTCAGCCCTAATTACCTTGAAATTACTTTGATGAGAACAAGGAGGCATATTTTTGTCTTGTGCTGAGATCGCTTAAAATAGGACACGGAAAAGAAAAACTGTGTATCCTGAGGGATATCACAGTATTTGCCTATAATAATTACAATAACTTTTACTGGTTTTATGCTAAGATAACATATAAGTAGTACTACTGCTAAATTTTACTTACTTATTTTTCATTTGTTGCTACCTTAATTGTAACAGAGCACTCAGATTTGTAAAGTTATATCAAGGTGTATAACACAAAAACATGTTCAATATATGCCTTCAATAATTTCTTTGTTGTTTGAAAACTTCCAACTTACAGCAAAGCTGGCATTTTATGGCCTGCAGAGCTATAAATCATTTTTAAAATCATGATGATATTACTCAAAACAGATGTGAAAACATATGTTTGCCACAGTTGTATAAACCGCTTACTTGTCATACTTAATAAATGTTGATACTTTTATTTTAACTACATTCCTTCTTAATAACTTTGAAAATCTTTTCCATGGTAAATATATTTTGCCTTAGTAAAAGTAATGGCAGGTTTTGAAAAACAAAGCTTGTTCTGTATACACATTACAAGTATATTTTTTGCTGAGCAACCCAGCACAGATCACATTCTTCAATGACTGTCCACATCTGACTACGAAAAACAGTCAACATACTTGAGGTGCACCACAGCCCAAAATAATTATACACAAGAGAATACTACTACTATTAGGAACAAAGGATCTATATGGGAGTGAGACAAATCAGTGAGGAATAACGACGCTTGTAAGACCCAGCACAAACAGGCTGGGGATTTTCAGAAGCAGATTATTGACTCTGTCCTACTGGTGCAGTCCATCAATTATAGGGTGCTTCTATCCCACAAAACAGAGATTCCTACAGGAACTGTAATACAGGCTTGTCACACTGCCAAATGCAAAATCAGCTTGGAATTGTTGGATATGCAATGTTGCTGGTGCCTTTAAAATGTCAGCATTTGTCCCACTATAATGTCGTCAAAAGGTTTCAGTTCTGGAGCCGTGGGATTACTTGAAAACTACATCTTTACTTGACAAAAAGAAATAATTTCGCATTTTTGTATTTTCAGAGAAAAACTTGACCTGTGCAGATCAAGTAGGAAAACAAAAACATTATTCTGTCTTTAAAATGCTAATTTAAAATGTCTCATGATTTCAAAGCACTTTTTTTCTGATGTAGGTCAATCTCTGAACACTAACTCCATCCTAAAAAAATCTGTAGGTGCATGCAGAAGTAACACATGTAATAAAGACATATTTCCCAGTATATAATCAATTGAAGAAAGATAATACTATGCAAAAATGTAGACCAGGAAATGAATAAACCCATACAACTTAAGGTGAATTATAGCACACAACAGGTTAGCATCAGATCTTTCTGATTTCGTATATGTCACAAGGAATGTTCAATGATCACAGGAGCCTGGGTATTGGGTTCACAGGTGGAGGGGTTTAACTTATTTTCACGCTTTTGGGGATTTTTTAATTGTCTTTTCAGATCCTTAAACTGTACCTTCCTTCATCCGTCCTGAGTGATAAGACTGCTACTACCAATAACTACATGATTTGCATCTTTGAACCCCATAGGATACTGAATTGTTTCTCTGAAAAATAACTAAACATGTGGCAAGAAACCATGCACAGTTCAACAAAATCAAAATCAACTACACTTTCAGATTTAGATTAAATACTCAACTATGCGATTACTACAGAAATACGATTTTTAAATCTTAGGAATGAAGGTATGGTTGATAACTGTTTGGCCTCTGGTGTTGGTCTAAAAATGCCAACAGGAGTCAAGAGGGAAGGATTTAAGCATGATGATCCAGACAGAAAATTATCTCAGAATTGCACAAAAGGGCTCTTTTGGGGTTCACAAGGAAAGTGCTTAAATGTCTAGAGAAACCAGTAAATAGAAAACAGCTTCTGCTTTCAGGAGGAGAGTGGAGTACAAAAACATAAAATACAGGAAGTTTCAGGCTCTTCCTGCCCATAACTGGATCAGTGACAGACGTCTAAAGAATAGAGCTGATCATACAAAATCATGAATCTGCTTAAATAATTTTAAATAACTCTGGAAGCACAGGGCACATAGAGCCTCCAAATTCTCTTGAGTAGCTCATAAAATTGTCTATACCTGCCTTTTTAGTTTTCTCAGAAAATACATTAAATACAGAGAATGCAATCACTTACTCAGGCCTAAGGTGCATGAGTTTGGTTTTTACGGATAACCTAAAATCCCCCCAATCAAAATATAAATCAGTTTGTGTTTTCATTTATGATAAAATGTTCATATTTACAGTAGACTTATAAGTACATTTAGCTTACGTTGTCTCCTCTTTCGGTCACTTGCCTCTCTTTCTTTTCCTTCACATCTTTCTCAATCTGAAACTGTAATATCGCCCTCAGTACGCCTTTGCAGTCTTTTTCCAGTATTCACTTACCTTCAGCTTTCGTTTGTTTCTTTAACTATGTCCCATCTTCTTTTTTTGCAGGCAGTCATTTTGTGTGGTGCTTTCTGAACATACTGCCAGAATAAACCTCCCACCTATTAATGTTAATTTTTTTTTTTGTTTTATTTGCAAGGAAACAAAATGGCTTCTTCCGCAACGTGCAGCCACAGATGCCACATGCTCTCTTGTCACTACACCGCTTCCCCGGGGCTTACCTGCATGCACCCATGTATTCACTTTCTCCAGTACTCAGCAATCACTGAAGGGAGAACTGAGCAGAGGGGGCTCTTCCCTGCCTACAGGACAATCACTACAGGCCAAACATCACTTCTTCCCTTGCTGCCTCTCACTTATGAGGTAATGTAATATTATTAGACAGAAAAAATGGCTTACTTCCCTCACCTACATACCAGCATTAGTCTGCACACACACACCCTGGAGGCAAAGAAACAGTACCATGTGACTAATCAAATATTTGCTAGGAACTTCATAAATAATTGAGTCAAAAGACCGGCAAAATATTAGCCCCATACTATATAAACACAGAGAAGCAAAGATCTAATTGTTTACACTTCCTAAGAACGCCATGTAAATTCACTGGATACGTTATTCATTGCAATTAGGCACTTAGCTCTCTTAAATTTATAATATTACGCAATTGCATATGCAGTAGAATAGAAAAAGGAATAAAACTCATAATAAGTGTAATTAAATGCCTGAGATGGAAAACAGTTTGTAATTCTACCTTTATCCTTTTGTATTTTTTTTAGGCTGGTCCCGGTTTCTTGATCAATGAGTTCTCCTTCCCTGCTGTTGGTCAGCATAGCTAAAAAAATCAGAGTGCACAGCTATATAACACTGTCAAGTAAAAAAAAAGTCAGAAGAGAGGAAAATAATAAATTATATTTCCTCTTTGTCAATATGTCGGTATTTTAACATTTATTTATACTATATAAGTTCTAAAGCAATTGACCATTTTTATTGCCCATAATAAAACATTTCACTGTCCCGGCTCAGCACTTAAAGCCAACTAAAATATGCAGCAAAGGCAAATTTTCTTAACTTGATTAAACAAAGATACCAAAATAGAACCCAAATTACTACTGAGATGAATGTGATTTCTTATGAAATGTTCAAATTAAATAATTAGAAAAGTACTTCACGGAAATCATTTTGGGGAAAAAAAACCATTTAAGTATTTAACTATTAGTAATTATCTATAAAGCAGCAAATGTAATAAAAAATACAGATAGAAACCCAAATTCATAGATGACAGCAGGAAAACAATACTCTGTAGTGTTGAAATAAATTCTTTGCTTAACACCTGCAATATCAGTGAGAGGTGTTACGTTTATGATTTCAGGATGCCTATTTTCTTTGTTCTTATTTAATTACACCATTTCCTTCTCTGCAATTAACTAATTACAGAATTTAAAGTTATTCCAGTGAGGACACTTATTAAAAACATCATTGACATATTTTAGGGAAAGCTTTTTTTCTTTTTTTTTAAATAGCTGAGGTAAAAATATATTTGTATTTATATAGATACAAAGTATATATATAATCTTTACAACAGTAAGCATTAGACTTCAACACAGAGAAACATTTGATTCAACATAAATAAAACCTAGTTTTCTGTAAAAAGCCTTCAGCACCATTTCTGGAGCGCAGAGGCTTGCAGTGTGTGCTACTATTACTAATAAAACAAGTTACAGTGGCTTTCAAAAGCTAGTCAGGACAAAATTCCCTTTTCACTGTTGCTATAGGAAGTTCCATTTCCTCTCCTGTATATTTCTAGCCCTATTTTACATATGAAAAAGCTGAGGGGAATCTACTTTCTAATCTCTGCCCTGTGTGTGCATGCATTTAGGCAAAGTAGTTCAAGTTCCACTGACTAGTTTGTGTACAGCCAACTGTGCTGCGTAGTGCCATGGTGCTGCCGCATGGAGCAGAGTCCAAACTGCAAGATCCCAGCAAGCGGCTGAGTAGTTATACGATGGGAGTGAAGTCTATGCTGACTTACATGGACAGCACTGTTTTTGCAGTTTAAAACTAGCTCAGCAGTGCCTGCATAGGCTCCAGTCACTGTGAAGACAACAGTGTTGACATACACTGACGTGAAGAGATGTTAATTGACTTGCCCTAGATCCCTCTTGGAAGCACCAAGAATAGGCTCCAAACTTTCTCTAGACTGAATTAGCATTTTAAACACAAGATCGATAACGCACAGACTGTGAAAGCTGTGGTGGAGAGCCCAAAAACAGCCCTCAGCCTCGTGCTGATGAGGAAATGCGTGGGCATGAGGAGATTTTTGGGATGGAAAAGCCATCATATAATCTGGGACTTTTCTGACATACATAAAAAGAAAAAGATATCTTACTATTTTTCAATTCCAGGTTCCTTCGGAGGCACTTTCTTACTCCAGCATGCAAGATAAATTGGTCATACCAGAGAAGGGGTAATATCTTCTGTGCATGGATGGATACTAACATAGAATGATTCTGAGGGTCTGGGCATAGTGATGAAACTAATAAAACAAACTATACTAATGAACTTTCTGGTTGGTTTTTTTTCTGCAAGTGAGCGCTTCCCTGTGTTTCCCAGCAAAGAAATATTTCCTTCAACAAACTTCTAAAGTTTTTGAGCTCAGTAACTGTGAAGGGGTGTGAGGCTGCAGAGCACTAACCAATTCTGTCTGGTGTGTTGTCCAACTGGGAGGGCGAGCTGGACACGCTGCTGCTCTGATGGGAGGAAGCATGGCTCCCAGGTCGCTGACTGTCTTCTAGAGACGGAGCTGGCGAAGGGCTGTCTTGAATCCTTTCCTTGAAACAGAAATAAAACAAGGTCTGTGCAATTTGATTCATGAACTTCACTGAAGTTCAACGAAAAAATGAAGTTGGCTAAAACAGCAATAACAAATGGTCTTTCTGGATAAATAGTGAACACAATTCACACTGAAAGAGCAGTGTAGTCTTCTCTAGCCAAAAAGAGTGTAGCCTTCTACATGCAATGTATCTGGGCACAGTTTTTCATCCTTTATGTTATGATACAGCATTTGCCACCTTTTTTTTTTCTTGGCAACTTTTTATTTTCTATCTTTTTGACACATGGGAACATAGAGAATGGTCCTTCATGCTGTTTTCACAAACTACTTTTAATCTAGGGGTAGTAAAATTGACATATATGAGTCACATTTCAAATAAACAATTCAGATTCGGACTAAACAGTCACTAAATGCAGTCAAATTTGTAAACTCACTAGAATTTGTACCTGAATAATTTGCAGCAATATCTTCTCAGGGTAGCACCCAGAGAAATTTTAAAAGCTGTGGCACTGGTAAGAACTTCACTTTTGCATGAAAAGCACCACTGGCTAACAACAAAAAAAAAAAGAACGTGCTTGCAAATTCTTATGTGTACATTTTCACTTTGATATTAACCTCTAATTCAAATATACATAGTACTTTAGGCAAGGAGAAAATAAAGGATAAGAAATTATAAAAATTTAGCGAAATGAAATTCTGCGGATTGCCTGAAGATGCCATGGAGTTTTCATCAGTAAAAATCTTTAGGAATGGGTTAGACAAGCGTGGCATAAGTAATAATTCATCCAGTCTTGAGGAAGGCTGGAGATTACATGACCACTTGAGATCCCTTCCAACCCAGTGATCCCACATGTGTAATTTTTCTGAATTAATTCACAATTCCAGTACCTTTCATCCCTGTTTCCAGGACCAACAAGAAATTAGTACCTTCTAAAATGGACAGATCATGGCCTGAGATACTTTAGAAATTTTTATCTTTAAAATCCTTCTGTGTTTTAAATCCTCTACTACAAATTCTTGAAAGTGTAGTTCCAATGGAGACACACTAACAAGGAGATGCCTGAATTTACAGAATTCCAGAAACTGCATCCTTGGAGTTGCCCTCATCCCTGGCAATCAGCTGCTCCCTGTGGAAACTCAGAACTAAAATATTACTTTCTTTTTTAAAAAAGGGAGACCATCCTGCCCCCACCTCATTAAAAATCACAATTACAGTGTAATCTGGGGAAGTTTTCTCAAGGGAACTTCACAATTTTTCTGCCTTTCTAACCTATTCTCAAAGATTTTTTCATTAGGAGTATGCAATCTGGCTACTTGGTAGCAATTTACCATGTGCTTTTGGAAAATAAACTGCAGTTTTTGCTAGACAGTATCCCCAATCAATAATATAGCTCTAGGAAGAGAATGGTAGATTCTAATAGTTTTTCCATTATAAATAGCTAGCATAATAGCTTCTGTTCACAACCTATTGAGGCAATTCATTTGTAATACTGGCAATAAGATTGGCATTTCAAGAATATTCTGTTATGCCTTAAAACCATCTCTCTAAACCACATTCATCTTCACGTTCACAGATACTTTTGAGAATGATGCAAAGGGAATGTGAAGTTGGATCCTCGTAATAGCAAGGGGTGGCATTTGCCTATTCCAATCACACCAGCTAAAAACATAGCATTGAATGTGTTTTTAATAGGATAGTTATTGTACATTAAATAACAACTGAGCCTCAAAATCATGTAGCAGATGTGTATCTATTACATAGCTGTTAATCCTCAATGGATCTGTTTTCACTAATTATCTGTTATTTAATGAACATACAATAACTAATAAATCTTAAAGGGCGACTTAGTTGCAGTTTGAATGCTAATTAAAAATGTTTAATAAGTTTTAACAGATATGAATCTATTATTTTCAGTCACAAGTTGTTAAAATTTTGAAAAGGGAATGGTTTTAAACAAACAAATTTTCAAATTCTGGGAGAAAAAAGTCGAAGTCACTGATCTTAAAGCCTCCTGTATTTTCTTCTTCTCTGTCTCCAAAAGAGTGGGTTTAGAGGTTTCTGAGATGAGAGGAAGAGTAAAAGAGTTATGACTTACTCTGTGGATGGGTTGCTTATTAAGTTACTTTTAAAAGTCACATTCTTACCCCAAGAAGTATTCTGCTAAATAAATGATATATCATATACATGCAATCCTGAGCTTACGAATACTATGTGTCTTTCTTGTGTAAATAACAACTTTCAAATAGGTTACTTGTAACAGGCTACAACTCTGACTGTAATTTTATTTGCTGGGATTTCACTTTTAACAATCCTCTTTGGCGCTATTTTCTCTCTTTTTACCACAAAGAAGACGCAATTTACAATTAAGATATCATTTTGAAATGACTACTTTTACAGAAGAGCACATAGTTTAAGTAAATTTCATTGCCTGTTGCAACCATGAAAATGAATAGCCAAGGAGAGGACATACCAACTGTTCTGCAAAAAAACCTATGAACAAATATGACTATGAATTAACACTTAGATATCACACAAACAGCCATATATGTCATCTTAAAAGGGAGTTATTTGAGTAATTCAAAAGCTGATGATTTGGAAAAGCAAAGTATTCGAGTTCCTCCTGGCATTTCCCATTGTCTCTTGCTATAAAATAATCTCTGCTTCAAGTAATTTGCCTTCAAACTCAGGGTCTTGGTTTGAAATGTTCAGGCAGAAATATAAGTGTCAAATAATAATGTCATTCTTAATCACACAGTGAATCACTTTCTAAGAGAATTAGTTGATTATGTCATCTAACATCTTACCAGTAACAAAATTTACATATACAGGGAAAACACACTTTTCCTTATAAGTAACAAAGGAGTTGAAATTTTCTCTGCATTGTATGTACTAAAAATGAGGATAGAGTATCATCAAGTAAGACTCCATATGGATCAAGAAATTGTCTATTTCTAAATGTTTGTGTGGAAATGTAATGCTGAATTTCCCCTACTATAATGAATAACACTATGAAGAGACTCTTTTTTTGCAAGTAAACAGATCCATTTTTCAGTCCTGTAATCAGTATGCATCTATTTAGCTACTTAACAGCAATGAGCTCTGGTTCATTAGGTAGCTACTGTTGTGTCTCAGCCTAGTTAAAATTTCACAGCAAGTTAATCTATTTTATTACAAATGAGAACACAAGTGATAATGTCCTCACCATTTTCCAAACACAGGGTTAACAGTATTTGTAACAAATCAATGAGGGCATTTAAATAGGAAAATTGCAAATCTAAAACCTTAACATTTTTTTACACATTGATGACTTCATTTTATTTGTCATCTATGTATTTTACAACCTTGTTACTTTCCATATATTTTAATTTTTTTCCTCTTGAAAATACCTCAGCTCCCACCAGCACACTTCTGTGCAGCCTGGTTCTATACAAGATACACTCCCAGTAGCAGAAAAGCATTTCTAAATAAAGTCATATTTTCTCCATTTGTATTTCTTCCTATTTCATAAATTCGCAAGATTCATATTCCAGGCTATAATGTAATTCATTATATATATAAAATTCACAGATTGTGAGAATTTTATGAAAAATGAAAACATTTCTCAAAATCTCACCTATTTATCTAACTACAGTACCTACTTTATCTTTTCTCTTCCCTTTACAGAGCTGTAACATAAATTCTCAAAAAAGACTTTTGCAGTATTTAATCCTTTTGAAGGGTAATATATTTCTGTCTCACTACAGATCAGCGTCTCGCTTTGGCTCAGAAAATGTAGCTACAAAGCTTGACATTGTTAATTTTATTTGTGATTTAGGTTAAGGGCACTGAAGTCATCAACTCAGCCAATTTCCAGATACATCCTTGCTTTCACCTTAATATCCCTTTTCTATCCCCTGTGAGGTAGTATTCCACACAAATAATATGAAACACTACGTAACAGTTGCATCCACACTGGTTTTATTTGAAATATATATGAACAGCTTACCGATTTTTGACATAATCTTGACCTTAATTCCTTACCTCTGTTTTTTTTTTTTATAGTATTGATCTTCATTTTGTGTCAAGAGTTTAGAGAAATGATGCTGCTGGATTTTCCTTTATTTTTCTTTATTCTTAGTTCTAATCTAGCTGTAATTACTCTTCCAAATGTTAATCTATTAATGAGTTCCTAGAGGATTTAATGGCATTTCACTGCTGACAAGCAGGTTTTGGAAGTTTGTATGAGTCCTGGATATTTTATTCAGACATTTATCTTGATATTTCATATTTAATTGAGGTACTGCTTCTGTACTCTACAGGGCTCTGCAGTGGCAGTAGACCTGGAATTCATCAGACCTTGCTAATGAAACAAAGAAGGAGGAAAAATAGGGATTCTGCTGTCTTAGGTCTAGATTAGAGTTTTGAACTATTGCAGGAAAGATTCAGAGCTGATGACCATGTTGGAAAAAAGGAGTTCATCGGCGATGGCAGAATAAATTTTCCAACATTAATTTGCACACTAGTTCCTCACTGGAATGTTTACTGTGCTGCACCTCGATCTCCCAGTGCTTGCCAAATCACCATTCAGATTCTCAAAATTGATTACACAATTAAAAAACATCTAGAAACCAGAGTCTTATTTCTCTGGAGGGCGTCTGTGGAGCCAGGAGCAGTCAGCCAGTAGAATGGCTGCAGACCTCCCCTCCTATCCAAAACTACCACAATTTCATGCTTGTGATATCGCTGCTCTTATCTCCCTGGCCAAATTCCATCCTCAACAAGAGAGAAAAATAAAAGTTAACACAATTTCAGTTAGCAAAGAATTGAATTGCTAATGTGTTTTGGCTTTTTTTTAGTTAATACTAAGACGTATTTCTTTCCAGCTGACCTTAGTTGATACTAACACTATTTACATTCTAATAACAAGTACATTTTTAATAGTGTTCTGAAGTTTACAGTCTTTATTCTAATGCATTACTGAGAAAAGCAATACATAATTGGCATTTAGGCTTTTCAAAGAAAAAGAATAGTCGTGACACAGTACGCAGGAGCTGTGCTAAATCTCAAATGATGCTGAACAGTGGCCGATAAGAAATTTGACGGTTAAAGTTACTGTTTCCAGGCAAGAGAACACTGGATAGGTTTATATTTTGAATCATCTCAGTCATCTCACACGCAAAGAGTAAGATGACTTGTTAGTCTTCTGAGGTACTTAAAATATCTCCAATTGCTGTAAGAACTGGAGATGAACAAGGTAAACAGCTGGTCTAAAAACTAAGATAGGATCTGTATGTCTGAAAGCCAGCTGGATCCCATTCATCTTCTGCAGTGTATCGGGAAGTCATTCACTTAAAATATGTACTTTGCCAGTTAAAATGCAATTTTTTTCACTGTGTACATATAGTTGTTTCAGTTGTAGTCAACTGGCAATTATTTTCCAACCAAATTTAAGAAATCATAAAAACTCTCCTACGTTTACTGATTTTTAATACCAGATGTTCACATGCTAATTCCATTACCTTGTGACTACTTCTTATCAATTCATTAATTGCCAGCTGCTCAGCCAAACAGAAAACTGCAGCTAATCAGATGGCATTGGTAAACAGCCAAACAAAAGCTTCCTTCTTTACCATTTCTTAAATTAGCAGTCACTGTGAGAACTATGGCAACCTTCATTCACATGTAAAGATTTTACCTTTACATTTTACTTTGAATCTGAAGTATAATATTGACTAAAATTGGAAAGGGCCCTGCAGTGGAAACTTTCTACTTGTACCCCTCCTATGAAGTGTTTCACCCAGTGCTGCTACCAAATGAAAAAAAGGCACTCCCAGGACTAATGATGATAATGCTATATATATCTAATCTACATTATAGCTATATTAGTTATTAAGTACAAATGCAAATGACTAAGCCAATACTAAGAAGATCGGAGCCAGAACTAAAAGCTAGTATGTGCTTGGCCTACCAATATTCCCTTGCAAGCTTTGCAAAAAAGAAATGTACTTGCGTCTTACTGTACTTTTTTCCACTTGCAAGTTTAAAGTAAGTAATCACTGCTTATTCTTTAACCTAGCAACCAGGTGTCTTGGTGTTAACAAGCAAGGCATTCTTGGCATTGCAGGGAGAGGGATATGCCTCCCTTCAAAGGAGGAGGGATGAGAAGGGTATTTAATATAACTTGTAGGGGCCTGAACATCTCCCAACATAGTAGTTTCTCTGTATCAGTGAATAAAAAGATACAAACCTGCACACTCATTTCTCCTTTGCTACAGATACACCCACAAAAATTAGCCTTACAAGAAGGAAGCTTAAACAACTCTGTCTCACGTGTCACTCCCCTAACGTATTCTAGCACCCATTCCAGCAATAAGCTACCAGCAATGAGCACGTGCTATGAAATGGGATAGAATAAATCTAATAATGAGAAAAATAACATAAATTTTACAGAAATTTTATTTTATAAATGTTGTAATATTCTGAAAGCAATTCAGAATGAATTGAACACACAGAGATATATGAAATTAAGTATGTTATAAATTCCATAACAAGAAATTTTATTATACTGAGAAGAATTGTTTCAGAGTATTCTGAGATGGCCACATTTTTCTGGCTGTCAGGTAAATATTATGAATGTGAGTTGTACAGCATACAGAAAATAGCACCTCTCAGCAATAATTACCCAGCCCATCTGTATTCTCTTTAGGGAATTTAAAATCATGTCATATACATCCTTTACAAATGCTTTAACAATCCCACAAAATCAGGAGAAGAACAGCAGGCAAAGAAAAGGAGACTCAGAAATCTCTCCTGCATGTTTAGATCACACTGTGCAACTAATGCTTTGTTCTGCTTATCAGTAGACCAAAATATTCAGATGGAAATTGTGTAGGGTTGATGTGAAGTACAAGAGTTTAGTCTCCCTACCAAAACAAACCATAGCACTTCAACTAAAATGTCCTTGGGAGGGGGGGAGTTGATATGTTTCTAAAGTACATTGGGGTGAAATTCTGAAAGAAATATTATTTCAAATACAAAAGTAAAAATGCTTTATTTTGAGAGATTTTTGGAAACAAAGCATTTCAATTACATTTTAACTTTTTTTTTCCTCTGAGTTTTCTAGCTGCATTCAACAAATGTGCCATTTATTCCTAACATGGACCTGGATAAGAGCAAAAATAAGAGAAAAGTAGGAATACAGCAAGCATGAGGGAATGACGACAGAAGAAAAATGGACAGCAGGAAACCAATTTGCAGAAATACTCCTACTCAGGAGAAGCACATCTCTCAGCGGCTCAGAAGAGGTTGTTAGAGAGCCAGAAGGAAAGGGAGAGAAAACGATTAGAAGGAGGAGAGATGGGGGAGGAAGGGTGAGGCATGAGCAAGAGGAGCAACAAAAGTGCAAAAGATGTGCAATGAATAGAACAAGAAGCAAGGAAAAAGTGGCAGAAAAGGGTGAAAGAGCCTCTCAAATCTCTGAGATAAGATTTTGCCTCATTACTCTACTGTCATACTATTTTGATATCAACACAAAAGGGAGCAGCTTAAGGCCCCTGGTTTGCATTTGGTTCCCACAATTTCAAGCCCATCCTAACCACAGTATCTCCCACCTACCTGTTTCAAAGAACATCTGGGAAAGTGGCCTTTCAGTGAATATACAAAGATTTGCATAGCCATAGCTCCAGAAACTTGGCTTTTGCCAGCCCTCCTTATACTTTCCTAACTCCAAACCCCCCTCTGCCCCCTCCCTGCCTTTTGGCTGGAATGGTGCAAGCTAGTATGCTTTTTAGTCATAATATAAGCCCCTTCTGGCTTAATCTGCATAAATCGAGACTTTAGGCTTGACGACACATCCCTAACACTCCTGATGCCTTCATGGTGTATAGCTTGAGGCCTCATTCCATTATGTTGCTGTAGGGGCATGGTCTGATTCCAAGATTCAAAAGCACTGTCAATGAACAGAAGAGCTAGTCCCATTTTTGCTGACACCTCTTCGCGTATTTGCTGTCCATGTTATGTGCTGTGAAGCCTCAACTCCTTTGGACCCAAATGAATTTAAATGATCTGTTAAGGTTTAGGCGTGCTTTCAGCATTTTATTCTATTTGTGTTCTCAGCATCCATCTTAACAGCTCCTTTATGATAAACCGTATGATATGCTGTGAATGCATATTAACAGTCATATTCATTATAGGTCCAAAGTAAAAAAAAAAAATCTTAATGTTATATAGTTATTGCTCTCTGGAGTTGAGTTGTTCTATAAACTTCATTCAAAAATCCTTTCCCAAGGGCCCAACCAAACTTTGCTTCTTAAGACCTGAAAATATCACTACTGACTAGGTTTTTCTGAGTTTCAGGAACAAAATTATTGGATGACAGTAAACTACCACATTTATTCACTACTGTTTTTAGCCTAAACCATGACTGAAGTGTACTTCAGCTAGGTTCCACCCCAGAGTGGTCCTCAAGAAAAGGCTGGCAAAGCATTTTATACCTCGGCCAGTACCTGAATTGTAGAGTTCATCCAGATGAAGAATGGCTCTGAAAAAAAGAACTAACAGGAGGGTAGACGCAAGAGGGAGAATAGAGAGGGTGGTGAAGTCACTGTTGCTGTCAAGTTTTTATTTTGCCGTATAAGACCCCCAATTATAGACTCTTCAGAACCATCTGAGCCAAGTTTCAAACGGAGCAAGCTCTTTCAGATGTGCAGTAAATCCCTGAAAGACTGGATTTATTACAGGGATACTGTCAGAACCGTAGCTATAGCACTGCTAGTGGGTGCTGCTATAATCACATCAGATTATATTATGGATGGCTAAGAAGGTTTTGCGAGCCTGGCCATTGTGCCTGCCTAATTTATAGTGTTCCTGTCAGGAAGAAATCAAGTTTCATAGTTATGACATTTCTTTCTGGAGCACTAAATGTTAACTTTGCTGATCATGCATATCTTACTAGAACAGCTTATTTCTAAATGGCAAACGTGATATAAAAAGCATAATGACTTCATTCAAAACCTTTATAAAGCAGCTGATTCTCACACCTATAGAAAACAGGCCAAGGAGTATTTTAGTCATCAGAGTATGGAAATAGATACACATTCAATATATTCAATACATTTCTCCCATTTTAAGTAATGTCATGATGCTGGAATTGCAGCCTATCTAGCCATTTTTTGTACTTATTAAATGCACTTAAATAATGCCATATAATAAAAGTAACACCGCTCACAAATAACAGCAGCAATGCTTTTCTTTTACACGTTTCATTTTGTACAAGGATTCAATCTTAATTGATCGTCATTCAGAGCTAGATTATCGTACATCAGGGAAGGAAAGCACAAAAGGAGTCTCACACTCTCTGTAATAAAACTCATAGAATCACAGAATTGTCTAGGTTGGAAGGGACCTTTAAGATCATCAAGTCCAACCACCAACCTAACACTGCCAAAACCACCACGTCTATATGTCCTTTAAATACTTTCAGGGATGGTGACTCTACCATGTCCCTGGGCAGCCTGTTCCAATGCTTGATAACCCCTTCAGTGATGAATTTTTTCCTAATATCCAATCTAAACCTCCCCTGGTGCAACTTGAGGCCATCTCCTCTTGTCCTGTTGCTTGTTACTTGGGAGAAGAGACTGACTCCCACCTCGCTACAACCTCCTTTCAGGCAGTTGTAGAAAGGGATAAGGTCTCCCCTCAGCCTCCTTTTCTCCAGATTAAACAACCCCAGTTCCCTGAGCCGCTCCTCAGAAGACTTATGGCTCCAGGTTGAACCTCATACCATTGTTGAACCTCATACCATTGGCCTCGGCCCATTGATCCAGCCTGGCCAGATCCCTCTGTGGAACCTTCCTACCCTCAAGCAGATCGACACTCCCACCCAACTTGGTGTCATCTGCAAACTTACTGAGGGTGCACTCAATCCCCTCATCCAGGTCATTCATAAAGATATTAAAGACAACCAGCCCAAATACCGAGCCCTGGGGAACACCACTTGCGACTGGCTGCCAGCTGGGTTTAACTCCATTCACCACCACTCTTTTGGCCCAGCCTTCCAGCCAGTTTTTTACCCATCCAAGCCATGAGCAGTGAGTTTCTCCAGGAGAATGCTGTGGGAAACAGTGTTGAAGGCTTTACTAAAGCCCAGGTAAACAACATCCACAGCCCTTCCCTCATCCACTAAGCAGGTCACCTTGTCATAGAAGGAGATCAGGTTTGTCAAGCATGACCTGCCTTTCATGAACCCATGCTGACTGGGCCTTATCACCTGGTTGTCCTGCACGGGCCACATAATGGCAGTCAGGATGATCTGCTCCATAACCTTCCCAGGCACTGAGGTCAAACTGACAGGCCTGTAGTTCCGCAGATCCCCCTTCTGGCCCTTCTTGCGGATGGACGTCACATTAGCTAACATCCCCAGCTCTCCAGGACTGCTGATGGAAAGTGGCTTGGTGAGCACTTCCACCAGCTCCCTCAGTAGTCTCAGGTGGATCCCATCCAGCCCCACAGACTTGTGTATGTCTAAGTGCTGTAGCAGGTCCCTCACCATTTCCCCTTGGATTATGGGGGCTTCATTCTGCTCCCCACCCCTGTATCAGGGGGCTGGGTACTCAGGGAACAACTGGTCCTACTGCTAAAGACTGAGGCAAAGAAGGCATTAAGTATCTCAGCTTTTTCCTCCTCCTTTGTCACTGTGTTTCTGCCCCCATCTACTAAAGGCTGGAGATTATCCTTCATCCTCCTTTGACTGCTAAAGCATTTATAGAAACTTTTTTTATTGTCCTTAACATCAGAAACCAGGTTAAGTTCTAATTGTGCTTGGCGCTTCTAATTTTCTCCCTACATAGCCTCACATCTTTGTAGTCCTCATGAGTGGCCTTCCCCTTCTTCCAAAGGCCATAAATTCTCCTTTTTTCCCCGAGTTGCAACCATAGCAACTCAGGCCAGTCTTTTTCCCCAACGGCTCGTTTTTTGGCACATGGGGATGGCCTGCTCCCGTGCCTTTAAGACTTCCTTCCTGAAAAACGTCCATCCTTCCTGGACACCCTCGCCCTTCAGGACTGCTTCCCAAGGGACTCTATCAACCAGGCTCATGAAAAGACCAAAGTCTGTGCTCTGGAAGTCCAAGGTGGCAGTTCTGCTCACCCCCCTCCTTGCTTCTCCAAGAAACAAAAACTCTATCATTGCATGATCACTATGCCCAAAATGGCCTCCAACTGTCACACCCCCCACAAGTCCTTCTTTATTTACTAACAACAAGTCCAGCATGCACCTTCCCTAATTGGCTCCCTCACCAGCTGTATCAAGAAGTTATCCTCACCACACTCAAGGAACCTCATAGACTGTTCCCTCTCTACTGTATTGTATTCCCAGAAGACACCTGGTAAGTTGAAGTCCCCCACGACGACAAGGTCAAGCAATCTTGAGACTTCTCCCAGCTGTTTATAGAATATTCCATCTGCCTCTTCATCCTGGTTGTGCGATGTGTAACAGACTCACACTGTGATATCTGCCTTATTGGCGATCCCCCTGATTCTTACCCATAAACAACCCTATTGTCACCATAATTTACTTCTAGATGTCATCTACAGTCAGCATTCAGAACAAATGAGAGAAAGACGCAGCATCACCTAACAAGTGAGAGTAACACACCAATGGATGCACGCTTTACCTCTGTCACATTAGCTACTGGTCTATTTTCTTCTCCATCATGTAGAGGAAATAATTCCCACTAGAGCGCTGGTGAGACCTACTGTTGCTGTGGAGATACTGTGTATCCTCCAGTGCAGGTGTTGGGGAAAAAATAGCTGTAAATGAGTAACTAGCATCAGCAAGGGCCTGCTAAAGAGCATCCTTAAACCTAACTGCTTGCAAAAACTGTAGTTTATATTACAAATAATTTGCATTGTTTACAAATACATATTTAATCTTCATTTTGTCATACTGATAGCATTTAAAATATAATCAAAGCTTATGAAGTCTACTTGCTGCTACAAATATTCCACTGCTGTATTTAAGTTATGGTTTTCTCAAGAGGTCTCTGAACAGTTAAAGAAAAGGTTACTGAGTGAAACCTCAATTAATTTCTAACAGTTCAGTGACTTGCATTAACTAGTGGACAGTTGGACGTCAGAGATATCATGCTGCCCCCACCCAGTCAACAACTGTTGCAGATACACTGATGACAAGGAGAAAGTTTTCTAGATCTTAATCCTAAATACTCTCTAACCAGGGAATGCCCTCCCGAATTTTACCCACCTCCCAAAATCCAAGAAAACAAAATGTAAACAAAATCAAAGTATTAAGAACAACATTTGCCCTTATTTGGAAGTGGACTCTCAGTAAAGAAGAAAAACAACCTGAGGCAATTTTGGAGATGCTCAGGGCCAGGAAGAAGATCAGAAAAAAAGCAAAGACTTTCAGAACCTCAGCAACAGAGACACGTACTATTTTATGCTACTGTAATGTGATAAAAGAGATTTGTGTTCTTCCTTGAAAGTATGTTGATATCAGTAAATACAAGTACGAAAAATAAACATGTGGTTGTGTACTACAAGATTTCTTCCCTGCTTGATGTAGAAACAAAATTTCCTGCAGTGGCATACTGTGACAATAGAAAGCACAACAAAATCCTAACTAATTTATTCTCACAACTGGCCTGCAATATTGGCAACAGTAACTTTCTCAATGATAAAATAACAATATTTCATAATTAAGATGTTTTACAATAAAGACACAAGAGATTAAGTTCACCAAATCAGTGAAAGTTAGTAGAATAAAGCAACTCGGAACTTTGGGATTCCAGAATGATGGGGATACATGAGTGCAAATGAGCATAAATATCAAAATAAAAAGACATGTATTTTCCGGAACAGATAGTTCTATAGAGTCATATATTTAAAAACAAAGAAAAATGGATTAAAATAACTACCTTTAAAAGGTGACAAAATTTTGTTTTGTCAACAAGAAACATGCATGTGCATGCAAATAAACACAAAAGTTAGACTGCTAAAACCTTTCATTTTTGCTCAATAAAAAGAGGACACACTGTGTTTTAAAGAATCCCATAGAACCGATCCTTCACATGCACTGATCCTATATCCTTCTACTTTGAAAATTTCTTGTCTCAACATATTTGTGTGTGTGTGGCAGGACACAAGCATGACACAGGCATGAAGTTTTCTTAACAACCTACCTGGAAGAGACTATCAGAAACCTTTCAAAAGCAGAAATAGTTTTTATGCAGCCAGAGGAAATTTAGGTGTTGCTACCAGAGACTATACTCACTGAGGTACTTGTGATGATTTTCTCTGCTATTAACCTGTTCTAGAACTGCACCGCACCAGAGTTTCTGTTACGATCTATAGCATTTTCTTTTAAGTATAACATTAAGTTTGATTTTGAACAACCAGTTCAGAATAGCTTTTGAGCTTTACCAGATGCAGCACTGCTTATTCCCCTAGCCTCCAGCGAGCGTTAGTATCTGTTTTTAATTACATTACAGATCATAGAGCAGAGCATCTTAACTTCTTGACTGTACTCACGGGTATTTCCTCAGACTGAAGCACTATCAGGAACAGCAGACCAGGTGTGCTATCAGCAGTATAAGCTCATTGCCTCTCAGTTATCTGCCTTAAGAAACTCACTACAAATGTTTTTGTTAGCCACAAAAAGCTATTGTTTCTAAGTCTCACAGATGACTCTTACCTTTATAACAGAGGCCCCTGCCCTGGAAAGAGGACTGTGCATTTGGGCTGCTGCAGCCATGTTAGCTATTGTATTGAGGTGGTTCATCTGGTTCATTGCCATTGCAACCGAAGCGGGAGGTAGGCTGACGGGAAGCAGAGGGTGGGGCATCATCATAAACGGCAGGTCTATCCCTAAAAGAGAGCATGGGCAGGTTATATGTGTCAGTCCCTCATTTTATAACCCAACACCTTAATTTTTAGAGTCTATATTGTACCGGAACATTGTCAAACTCAATATTATTATGTGTTAATAATTTTGATGTTACATAGGGAATAATTGTTTTCATATTTCAGAAAAGACTGTATAGTTTGTGTTAGGGAAAGGAACATATAGCTGTAAAGCAACACAATATTAGCAATATTAATATACAACAGTGCATTAAGTTCAGTGATCTCTTTATAAAAAGCAATAAAGAAAAAAACCACAAAACATGCAGATATCTGCATGTTTTTCCAATACATCAGATGAATATTTATTTTTAATTTTATCTGACAATATACTCCTATCAAGTCCTCTTACTATTATAAGTTCACACACACAGCAATCTGAGACTAGATTTATATATATTAGGACTATTTCTTGAACACAGGAAGCTGTGGGTTGGACTATAGACACTACTGGACTACTGTACAGAAGGTCTGTGAACTGGAACATGTAATGAGAGGTTAAAATTGTGGCCAGAGGTTTTAATTTCCAAGAAGTCACTTTAAATTGTCTTCTGCTATGGATGTAAAACAATTTAAGAAGGTATAAAATTCATTTGGACCAACTTGCAGATCCTGACGTTGCCAAAAGGTGATGTTACTGCTACAAAAACTGGCTTCTCGTGTTTCAGTAGTATCTATTTCAGCATATGTATTACTTGTTGTATTTAGTAATGACAACAACGGAAAGCGAGACCAAGACACCAATTCACTGAAAAAACTGTTTCAGGTTATTTGGCACTTAAGAATTCTATAGAGAGACCACTTGAAGATAACTACGTTTGGCATCCAAAACTCCCCACCACCCCCCACCCCACCCCACCCCCCCCACCCCCGAAAAAATAGGACTCATTCTACCAGACAAAATGTATTACCATTTTTCTAAATGAAATCTAGATTAGAAATTCTCATTTAAAAAATCAGGTACAAGTACTAAATAACAATCACATAGCTAGTCATAACCATATGCTATTCACATTAATTATTTCTAAAAGTTTTTTAACTTTTGGCTCTATCTTAACTATTTTAAATGAGAAGGCCAGTCACCATTTTGGTGTATGACAGAACCCACAATAAAAAAATATCACGGACTGTTATAGCTTATGTTGTTCCAATACAATTTGACTATACCGTTATAAAAAGACCACTGCACCCACCACAAAAAGCAGAATTGTATATATTCTGAGCTCCCACATTATTTCTGTTTAGCTTGAGTATATCACGATTAACAACTGTGATGTCTTATGATTCACTATATACTTTATATGATGATTCACGTCAATACTAATTATGATCGGTAATAAGCAAAGCACAAATACATCTCCCTTCACTGTAAACCATACTGACAATCCCCTTCAGTGCTTACATCCATAAGCCTTTGTTCTCCTGCATATCTCCCTTAACAGCCCAATAATCTTTCCTCATACTCTATAGAGTTCCAAAACTCCCAGACACCATCTGGCCACATTGAGTTGTATGTCTACTTAAAGTCCAATTGACATGCAAACTAAATGCAAACTACAAACAGAATTTAACAGCACATCACCAGTTTTAAGACACAATCCGTCAAACATTTCAGAGGACTATGAAGAAAATATATCGTACACTTGCAAATCACTGGACATAATGTCTGACATTCAATAAACCCTTTAATAGCCTATAGACATTCGCCTACTTCAAAATCTACTGGAAAATATCTTTAAAGTTTTCTTTAACAGCAAAGAACACACTATGCCTGTATGTAAAATACATACAGATATTGAATTATATATGATATATAATTATATGTTTTATGTATATTATAATTCTGTGAATTATGCAAAAATATAAAATGAAAGGATAAACTACAGTGAATTTGAGTCCTATGATCTGGTCATTTTTACCTACCGACACTTAACCCAAAATGCTCAGGTCCGTACCTTCCAATTAACAAAACAGACCCATATTGTAGGAATCATTTCAATAGCTTTGATTTGTTCAAGTCTGGGGCCCTACATAGGTAGCAAGGAACGATCTGCTCCTAAAATTGCCAGAAATGTCATTCATCCATTAAAACCAACACCAAAAATCAACTTTCAAAACTTTGAGGATGAAGAGCTTAAACAAATAGCAAGAATTCAGTAATAGTGAGATTGTCATTCTTCATCCACCATCAACTGTTAGAATTAACTTTTTTTCCTCACTAATTTTTAAAATATTAATCTTGAGCATCTTTCTTGGAGTAACTTTCCCTTCCCTCCCTTCCCTCTTTGGGTGTAAAGGAGAAGGGGAACTGCTGGCTTCCCACCTGCCCCCTTCCTAAGGGAAGGAAAAGATGGGATTGAAGGGAACTTTAAGTTCCAAATCCAAAATTCATCTGTGTCATTTTATTCCAATTGCTTTAGATAGCTGGGTTCAATGGATGACCTTGCCCACATCTGGCAGGTACAGTGCAAAGCAAGGCAGAGGGATCGCTTCTGCTTGCTTTTCACTAGACATTTTGCAGGTGTTTCTGGCTGTCCTATTTTTATTTGGTGGTGAGCTTTTTCACCCGAAGAGCATTTTCTCATATAGCTAAAATTTTAAGCAACTTTATGGTTATTTTTCCCTTCAGTCTAGGTAATGGAAATGCCAATTAAGGAACACCCACCAGCAGTGGGTGATACAGAGGGCGGCTGTATCCCAGTGGGTGGCTTGGACACTATGCACCTGGGCAGCAGACAGTGGGAGGACTGACCCTCCTGTCGGCCATGTGTTTCCCATCCATTTGCCCCATCCCCAGGGGGATGGGAAGGAGTGCAAGCCCAGCCTCCAAGCAGAGCTCCATGTACTTTTTTTTTTGAGAGCACAGTACGTACTGTTGGTGAGCAGGTGATTCTGCTGGAGAGGACTGAGTGGGTGCGCGCTTCCGAGGCTTGACTGCCCTGACAGTGTGGGATGACCAATGCTGTGCTGTGATCCCGTTGTAATGGGAGACTGAAGCTTGTCTTTATCCCAGGAGGATTCACTCCCACCTGCAAAACAGGGTACAAACAAACCATAAATGGCATATACTTTTCTTTAAAGGACATCTTGCTTGGTTAGCAATGAGCTAATACTCTTTACCATAGCTAAGCACCTAGGACAAACATAGCACCTGAATCCTACGCCCAATGTTTTGGGGTTTTTTTTTGGGTTTTTTTTTTTTTTAATAAATTAATAAATATGCATCAGGCAAAAAATACAACCAGAAACTTTCAGCATCACCTACCTTCATAACACTAGCTTCTGGAAATGGAAAAAGCTAAATGTTCAAGGATAAAATCATCCAAGTAAACATCAGTAACAATTACGTAAATAAGGCACAAAGGGAACATCTGAGAAACTGAATCACAATCTTCTGCTATCACAGGGCATCAGGCCACCCAGTCCCTACCAGAGACTAATAGGTGTCCATCCTCGGGCTTGTCAAGTCTTTCACCACTGTTAATCTTACTGGAGAGTTGCTCCAGTATTCACTCCCTCCAGTGCTCACTAGCATTCTAGCTTAAATTCATCCCTGAACAGGTTATTGCAATTTATCCTGCTGCTGTGTTATCTTTCAGCTTAAACAGCTTTTCCTCCACTGCTAGGTTTGACCCTAGGGATGTCCTAAGTGAAACCCTCTACTTTGCTAGGTTAAACAAGCCAGGCATTAGGTTGGGCTTGGAAATCATCAGTATAGAGGATTTTAAATTTAAGAGTCCAGATATCTATTATGCACAGTAATTACCTTCTACAACAAAAACACAGTAGAGCAAACTAAGCAGTTGTGTTTGGTCTAGAATATCTGGTCTTCTGAAGAGAGGGTGTTCTGCAGCATTTTACAGATCATAGCTTTCTTCAGTATTACAGTTACATACTTGAACAACAAGAAGTTCTTTTCAAACAGCAGTTAAGTAGACCATGTCAGTGAATTCGTAAATACACCTGGTCCAAAGCCAAAACCTACTTATAAAGTTAGATTGAACATCTCTAGAGTAAAAAGGTATTTTAAGTACACTCTCTTCTCAGGTACACCCTACGTTTTCAATTAGATTATAGATTGTTATGAAAATGTGTAACTGCAGTATTGACTTCGTTTTGAATTTATGAACAAGAATCTGAGTTAGAATAAGTAAATAGATTACTGTGATGCAGCAGACAGAGGCAGCAAGCAAAAAACCATTCTAATTGAATATGAAAGTAACAGAAAAATTCCATTCTTTATGACAAAACTTAGCTAATAAACATGATTAATACGGCTAAATGAAAAAGTTTGAAGGAGCAATGATTGAGAAAAAAAGGAAATCACTCCGTCATTTTAGCACTATGTCCAAGTATGAATTACCTTCCTATAAAAGGTTTGCAATTTGTAAAATGATGAGTAATACATTGACAAGGAAATATACACTAAATTATGCCATGTGATATAATATAACATGGCGTAGTGCAATAATTAGAAGAACTATTACAATTAAGGCTGTGTCAGCACCTTTCTTATTTAATATACTGTGTATCAGCTCTTTCAAATAACACTCGACTGATACTTAGTATAGAATTTGTTCATCCTGACTATTGTGAAACAGAGGTAGTATTATCTGGTAAAGTATTTCTCCAGTTAAATGTATGATTTAAAAAAGATTTTCTGAGGAAACGCTTAGCATTTGATTCCACCAAATGAGGTTTTTTTTCTCCATATGCTTTTTCAGTAAACGTAAGTTTAACATTTATACTTCATTCTTCCTCAAAAAACACGTGACGCACCTTAGCATGAATTTTTTCCTAGAAATAGATTTTGTAAATGTAACTTCATGTATTAGGGCAGTGTCCATGAAGACTGTGCACAAGACAGTTTGTCAGAGATTTTTGAATGAAAAGAAAAAAATGCACACTTCGTCTAAAAGTCTCCCTCTCCCCATTTGTTTTTCTCCAATATTTCCAACCCAAGGCACAGATGGTCTAAACTCTTAGCTCATTTACTTATTTCTGGAAGTCTCTTTTGCCTTTCCAAAGCCTCATGCATCTATACACCATACTTCTGTAGCCCTGAAGCTGTATCAGAGTGCCCTACCAGCTTCCTGTGCCCAAATTTACAACTGTTGCACTTTGGAAAGTACTATTATTCCTATTTTGCAGATGGAGAACTGCACAGAAAAGTGACTTGCTTAAGGAAATACAGGAAACCTGCAATGGAACAGGAAACTACATTTAAATTATGTTATACAGTCCAAACCACTGGACCAGTTTTCCTTACAGATGGGGACAAGAACAACTTTTTCTCCCTGCAAATTCCACTTGTAAATTTGCTCCAGTGTTCAGTGACAGCAACACAAGAATAAATTGCAACACACTTATCTCTACAGACCATTCCGGTATTCTTATGTTCCCTATCACTTCTCCATAGAGAAAGAACAAAAAAATACTGCTGAGTGTATGATGTATAATAAAAGTGCACGTTAAATGGAATGTATCCTGTAGTCTGCAATAGACCGCATAGATAACAGCTTCATCACTTCATCTAGACTGCATATACTATGTAGCAGCAAGTCTCTTAAACAGAAAATAATAATTGTAACTTCTTACTTAGAACTGTTCAGTTGTGAAGTGTCTTATAAGGGCAGTATGATTATCTCCAACCTAAAAGTGGGAAAGTTGAGGTGCAGAATTATGAAGCAACTTCCTCCATGTTACCTGGTAGACTAATGGTGAAACTGGAAGAGAAGTCAGGTCTCACTGGTCCTACTCCTGTGCTCTATACCACAGACACTTTCAATTCATCCTGCCCACAGTCCCTTTGCCCAGCTAAAAAATAATAGTTTTAAAAGAAAACTTGCATCCTTCCCTGCAGTATCTATTTCCATACAGTAAGAAAAATTTACATACGAATTAACAGTAAGCCACAACGTTATGCTCCAAATATGTAAAATGCAAACCTGTAGTAATAAATTCAGTCCTTTTACTATCATGAAACATTAAAAAATTGAGCATATACATTTTTATTATTTAGTAACACAGTCATCAGCACGTTATATCAGCAAGTACATACTTGACATACATACATATGAATGTGTATTTTCAAATTCTGTGTTACCGTAACAATCAGAAGCAAATACATCTATGAAAATTAAGTCCTCTTTAACACTTCAAATTTAGGTTTAGCCACAATTTTCCAGCAGATTTCTGTTCATTGTTGTTTTTTGTCCAAATAGGTGCCACCAATAAAGCAAAGATGTCATGTTTTGATTCTAAATCCTGTCTTCGGTATGATGAGCTTACAGATGAAACTAAAAATGAAATTTCATGATAGGAATCACGCAATACACCACAAAGAAATAAATTTATGGGAGTTGAAATTTTTCTCTCGTTACATTCAAAAGGTTTGGTCTGTGAAGAAATTTGTATTAGGAAAAAATAATTTCTTTGTCCACACTAAGCTAGTGAAGGCTCTCACTCTTTTTAATATAGATGATAAGGAGTCTAAAATTAAACAATGATCCGTACTACTGTATATAGAGAGCTGGACTTCAAGTAATTTCTTTTGGGTATATATGGAACAAAAGGGGAAAAAATATATGGAAAAAGAAAGCAAACATACAACACTATGGAAAATGAGAGAACTGAAAACAGCAATGGAACTTACTTTACTTCTTGTATATGAAGGGAAATACGGCTTTTCATTTTAAATGAGAAAGAATATTTCATTTTAAAGTATTAGTAACTTGATTCATAAGTGTCATAGGAGTATTATTAGAGCACACAGAAGTCTGTTGATTTGTCAAAATGCCAATACATCATTTATACACGTTACAAAAAGCTTTACATTTAACTCTATTACCCACTACCCATATGACCTTCTCTCCAACAGATAAAAGTAAAGGACAAAAAGGTAATTTTTCCTTATCTTGTTTGCATTCTAGTCGATCTTGTCCCAGAACTGATTGTACTCAGCATTAAAAAAGGGCAAGAGAGACAAGAACCTCCATCTTCCAGAGCTCCTGACGCTTGTCAGAAGCAGGCACAGAGACTGCGGTTTCCTTAACAGAGCCACACAAAAGTGGGAAGGAAAAAGCCAGAGATATTAGCCAGCCAGCCATCCTAAAGACTGCAGAACACACTGGCTGCCCAGCAGAGGCAGCTGAAGAAAGGTCTGGCCTGTTTCAACCACCCTGTTTAGGCCACACAGCAAACATGCGGTGTACAGTTCTGCCTTCAGATTTGGAGCTAAATGCACAATATGGACAAAAAAAAAAGTCTGATTGTCTGCATCATACACAGTTGCCTACACAGAAATGCAGTGTGTGTTTCAAAGGGCACACATACAGACGGACACTACATGGATTTGGTAAGGAAAGTTATTTACAATATACTTAATAATTAATGTCTGGTATTTACCAGTCTTAATAGGTTATCTGAGAGAACTTATTTATCAGTGCATGAATTACACTTATGTTCAACTAAGCAAAACTAATGTAACAACCCTCAGCCCATCCACTTCTAAATTAAAATGCGGTGAGAGGTAAGCATTCCCTTAATGCCATTTTACAGCCCTGTGGCCAAATTCTGTACGTCTCTGTTCCCAAGTTCCTATGAACAGCAAATTGAGACAAGTTCAGATGCAGAGGGAGTTAAATCACAGGTAACGTGAACAAATAGGGAAAATCGGCCTAAGGAATACAAACACATGCTGTTGATGATATACACTGTACTCACAGACCCACTGCAAGGTTATTTACAATCATGTACACGTCTGTAAGTAAAATGCTTCTGTTTAGGTTTCATTTTGTTTAGTAGAAGGAAATGCAAGTGATAAACTCAGGTTCATTTTTCTGAAAATGTTGCTTCTTATCCATCTTTGGTTTTAGTAATTTTATAAGATAACTCTCAAAGATACATGTTTTCTAGTAATAAACCTTTCTGTGCATTTGTGTTCTTCAAAACAAAATCCAAAAACTTTTTCTGGTGAAGATATATTTGTGAAGATTCAATTAGTGTCTTGGTTTTAGGTATCGAAAGATCTCCAGAAAGTAATCAAAGTTCAATTTGGTGACAGGTTTTTTTTCATTTGGTTTCAAATTCATTTTATCAGCCTTAAAACTGTCTGGTCTAGCTAAATGAAATCCACTCTGTCAGAGGTACCTTTGAATTGAACAACCTCACTGTTTCAATCTATGTCTGTCATTTTATTTTTTGTTGTGATACATTTCTGAAAAATTGAACTCAAATTGTTGAAAGCAATACCATCTTCACTATCCAATTTTATTCTAAAATTATTTTTAAACACATTTTTCATGCTGTTGAGTATAACATCAGCTGCACAGAAAAAAAAGTATTCAGTGTGTTGCTATTTCAACACTGATAATTTCAAAGTCTTTATCACTTCTTTTGTAAGTGTCCACCTCACACAAGTCCTCTGAATTTTTTTGGCTTATCTAGAACCCCTGTACTCCTAAAACAACACGGGCCTATTTGCCAGCATTCCTAGCACCAGTGTTTTTAAGTGTCCCTGTGTCATCTTTTTTTATTGATATCCTAATCTCACCTTGATACTGGGAAAAATGGTCACTGTTTTGGCCTACATAGAATATTCTCTGCTGAAAACACTTCAGCCTACAACCTTCTGTCAACTCTTTTCATGGTATTAGCATTTGAACACCCCAGGAAGAGAAGACTACGTCGAAAACAATTTTTGTCATATACGATAATCTGAGAATCTCACTACAGTAAGAATAGGAAGATACCACCCAGGTTATATTCCTGGTAAACTGTCACTTTCCTGTCAGAAAAACATATAACTGTTCTAGGTCAGGAGTATGACCCATTTAACCCCAAATTCTGTCCCTCATATTGGCAGTAGATGATGTTATTTATGGAGACCACGCAAGCAGGGACACTTTCTGTGGCCCCTTATTACCCTCAAATAAGCTTTCTTACTTTAAAATGGGAATGAGATTTTAAATCAGCCCCCCAAAGCATGATAGCCATCTGAAAATCTAAATGGAAGACTTGCAATACATTTAAATCTTTAATGCATTGATTTGTTTAGCTGTGTGTATTCAGCTATATCAACTTCTGGATTGTGTCCTACAGGAAAGCTATGAAATTGTATAGGGTAAGATATTAAAACTCAAGAAATCCAGTGATGGCTTTACTGGGCTAC
Source organism: Charadrius vociferus (assembly GCF_000708025.1). NCBI lineage: Eukaryota > Metazoa > Chordata > Aves > Charadriiformes > Charadriidae > Charadrius > Charadrius vociferus. The sequence continues at coordinate 1,970,443 of NW_009647735.1, read as the reverse complement.
TTCCAAAAACTTATCAAGTGGTTCAGCAAATGTAATTACTGCCTAGCCCTGCCAAAGCTTTGAAATGTGCCCATTAATTCAGCAATTCCCAATCTGTCCATCAGTCAGTCATACTTAAAAAATATGTCTGTCACAACTTAGGTGAAGTAATCTGTTGATAATTATACAATAAGAAGGCATATGAAATCTGAATATAACTTCTAAACTTTTTGAAAAGTCCTAATGACAGAAAAATCAAAGTTTATTTCACAGCAAACAGGATACTGAAGATAACTGGTAATGTGTCAGAATATTTGATGCCGGTAATTAAGAACAATTAATTCCAGGAAGATACTTCTTTAGAAGATAAAAGCAGAGACGTAATATTTATTTAGGAACCTAACCATGCCTCCCAAACCATCAATTCCTTCCCTTTAAAATGAACAGAGAAAAAGAAATAAGAAGGTGGTAAATACAATGTGTTTTAAAGTTCCCAAATTATGACTGATGATTATAGTGCTAAAGTACAATACCAGAGACGTCTTCTTATTGTCAGTTGGACTTGGAAAGTAAGACTGTGCTACAATGGTTTTTCCAGTCAAAACAAAATCTCACCGTTAAAATCAGGTGGCTCAGTGTCAAAGACTCGTAACAGTACAAAACCTGTTCTGTATCTCTCACAACAGGCTGGGTCATTCATCCCTTCAAACTACATATGCAAAAATGCTGATGGCTACTAAAATACGGCAGGGGGCTTTCTCCAACTTTCTAAGACCACCGTAAAGGAACTACTGGCTGCAGCAACGAGTCTTTTCAGCAGATAAGTCTTCTGTAGGCAATTGCTAAAATATGCATGGCCTTTTTCTCAAGTAACTAATATTTAAGAATGGGGAAAAATGCTGCAAAACAAAGAGATGCAGGAAAAGGAAAGAGAATGCAACATGATGTAAGGGACTAGTTTGATAAAAACACAAACTGCTCAAAGTGGCTGTATCTTCATTTAAACTCAAAATACCAAACATGCCTCTATGGGTCACCTGCTTCAACTTATACCAAAGCACCCCATTAAAATTAGATTTATCGAGATGAAACATCATATTTATAGAAAGTTAGATACAAACTATTGTGATAATTTTTATAAAAATACACTAATATTTGAAAGTACTTCTCCAAGTTAGCTACTTATACCCATTCTCTTCTTTTCTTTTGCTGATTTACACATATTAATCAAAACAAGTTGCTTCTTGGCTAGGAAGGAACGTGACACACTGGAGAAGAGCTCTGATAATTAATACATGAAGTCTTTGCTTCATTGTTATGTGACAGGTAACCATGCGTTAATGAAGCGGTGGGGGAGGACACACGGATGGTCAGGGAAAAGCCTGTAATCTTCATATCAACAGTTAGATATTTGTGGCTTCCTAAAGAGAAATTAGTCATGATACTTCAGGAGGGAAAGGCAACATAACTAAAGGAAGAATGGCTCCCAGAATGATTGCATACAAACAACTGCAGTTCATCTAGCCTAATACCTTGTCCCCAACAAGGCCCAAACACAATACTTACTTCAGAGTTTAAATACAGAAAAAACTTACAGTTAGGATTTCCTAGAATACTCTCCAACAATTTATATAAGAGGAACTTCCTGAAACAGAGGTATTTTCCTTGAATTTAATAACCTTTAGTAGATTTTTCTTCCACTAAATTAAACGGATGTCAGCTTTTTGCATCTACAATATCCCGCAGCAAGGAGTTCCTGCAGCTTGCCCATACATTGTGTGAAAAATTACCTCATGTTATTTGCAGGTGTGTTGTCGGAGAGTTAAGTTGGCATTTGCTGCCTTCCTTTGATATCTTCTAGTTCTTGTAGCGGATGAAATAATAACTAATAAATCCCCATTCAGTTTCTTCCATACAATGTGTACTGTTATCCTTGGAATTAGAGTTAAAAATCTAAACTTTCTTTTGTATCTATGTCAATGTCAAAAGCACACGCGATCTCTTTCCTGAGAGATAATAAACGACCTCTGTTCTCTGTCACTGAAGGTACTGTTGTATGAACCTCAGCAAGTCTGGGCTAGTGGGCAGACAATGTACCCTGCATTCTCATTGGGAAGTTGGGTCAGGCAGACCCCTACCCCTGACAGCTTACAGAACACGCTTTTGACAAAAGAGGGCTTACAAAAATCTGCACAGATCACTGTTTCAACAGACATGATGTTGGTGAAGGCAAAAGAGAGAATAACCTTTAAATGTTCAACACTATTTTGGAATGTAATCACAGGATTATGGTTCATTCTTGCACAACTGATCTGCTTCCTTCTGAACTCCCAATGGATATTGATAATGTTTTTAGAAATAAGCGTGTGACTTTATCGCGATTTATTTTTCTAGACAAAGATAACAATATTGTACTAGACAATGATGTCTCTTCCAGTTTTGGACCATCAACAAAAAAAATAACTGCTTTCTACTGCAGGACCAAAGTCCTCAGACTCAAAGTCTTCAGAAAAATGTGCATTTTACAGATAGAAATAAGGTCAAAATTTTAGTCTGTCGTTTTTTTATTACTGTTGATGAAGCACAAGCCAGAAATAAAACAGCTTAACTTTCAGATCTTGAACACAGTTTGTAGGGCTGACTGCCAGAAAGGATAAAACATATATCCTTCTAAACTCAACAACTGCATCCAGCAAGCAAGGAACGAGGATTCATACTCTAGCGATGATAATCATTGACATGTTCACTCCCCACAAACCAAGTGGGTTTTGCTTTTGGTTGTAGGTTTGGGCTTTTTTTTTAAATTATTTAGTATTTTCCCATATTTAACAACTTACTGAAACAACCACTGATACATGTACTGTATATTTTTACAGTGACTGTAACTAGCCAGATAGTTTAGTTTGATTTTGAGAGGCTTTAAGAACATCTTGACATCCACAGCAGATAGGTGAATGCTAAAATATCAGATCCCTCAAGTTTCAACAATTTATCATTTACTATTTCTTTGGAATAATTATTATGAACAGTTCAAGTTACAGATTGTAATCTTCTGAGCTAATTTGTAGTGACATAAATGAATTATGTATTTATAATCTTTTCAAAACCTCCTAATACTAAAAGAACCCTGTGTAATATAAAGCATGGCTTGAAAGAACTAATTACAGTCTGTGGCACTTCCTACATACACATTCAGACAATCTTCCAAACCCCTGCCAACTTGAAGCATCTACACAGAACTCAATGATATTGGAGATTTTACTAGAGAATGAGACATTGCAAAAAGGATGTCTAACATCCTTTTATACTGCAGCTGAATGACTGGAGAAGCTCTCCAATGAGATTTACTGTCATAAGCCCCGGGTTCCATGAAGCATCAGTAAGGGCAGACACTTGCACTTGCAGAATTCCAACAAGTTGTGTCAGGATGGGGAACACTGGCAAGGTATATACTAATTCTGAAGTTGCACCATTTTTTATATCTGGCATTTGATTTCTTACATTAAGTTATTACTGACTTCCAAAAAATTTAGAATGCTGCCAAAACCAGGAGAGCCTGTGAGTAAACCTAATTCACATAAAAGGTCATCAGTGAAATCAACCATGTTTCATTTAATGTCAGTCTAAAATAACACACACAAAAAAATCTTGAACTTTATTAGCAGCCAACTTCATATTTCCTTTAAAAATGACTTTCATTTTTCCCCGTAGTAGTAGCTGAATATACACTTACCAGAGCACCTGGACATCTTACACGTTCAACCAATCTTTGATTTCAGCATATTTTTCTCATTCAGCAAACCTAGCCATTAGGTGCTCCCATCTAATCTCTAGTACAATTCTCCTCAATGGGTATCAGTGGGAGCATTGCATTAGCTTCTCTAAGGAGCAGGATCAAACCCCTAGAAAAGACCAACAGTGCCAAAGAAACTATTCAAGAAAATACTTCCTAAACTTGTTTTTGTGCAAAGGATATTCTATGTCTTCAAATTAATATTTCTTTTTGAGCTATACAAAACCATAAATAACAACTATCATAAGAACAAACATTATTAAAATGTTGATATTAAGACCAGATAAAGTGAAAATATCTCTTAAGAAGGAAAGTGAGAGGCTTCAGCAACAAAATACAATAGCTTGGTGCCAAGCTGAACTTAACTAAGCTTGAAGTTTTGGACAGGATTCATTTCTGCTTGTGGTATAAGTATGCACCACCTTGATTATCATTTAAAAAAAATATTGACAGCTTGCCTTCTCATACCAATGCCTAGTAACAAATTCCAAATGTTTTGTCACATTTCTTGTGAGCAATGCCATCTGCCAGAGGTGGCATTTCATGGCTGTTTACCCTGACTCCCTCCAAGAATTCATCTGCCACTATCTAATGCTGCCTGAATAAAGGGGATTAAGACTCTGATGCAACAGAGACTATTGATAATTTGGTATAATTGGGAAGAAATGAAGATAAATGAGGTTGAGGATGGAGAGGCAATTAGTTGAGCTGCCTGTACAGCTGTGTTCTCGGCCTAGCTCCCCTGGCCTTTTCTTTGGTGAGGTATGTCCAAATTAAACATAATGACAAATACACTCTTCCCAAAGCTCTTTAGGTTTGGGAAGCCTGAAGGTATGATTTTCATTTCTGAGAATCTAGGCAGTTTTCAGTTAAAAAAAAAAAAAGGGAAGAGTCATATTCGCTTTTAGGATTTTTAAACAGCAATGCACTTTGTAACAGAACACCTATGGCACAGTATCTGTTGTTTCAAAACACAGCTCTTAATTTGGCAGTGATATATAGCACTGGTACTGATTTTGTGGTTTTGACCAAAAGGATGAAGGCTTCTGCCTCCCTCAGTGCCACAGAGAGCCTTGATGGTTCCACAACTCCAGTTGTCTTTGATACAGATATTTGGTGTCTCATTCTGTAAATATTCTCTATCCGTGTAAATGTTCAAACAACAACCCCAGAGCATAATCCCCCTGAAATAAGGATTTTTTAAAGTCTAGCCCACATTTTGCAGCTGGGTCTCAATTTTTTAAATTGTGCTAGCTTTTAAAAATACGGGTCAAAAAAAACGTAAGCAAAATGTCTACAATACACATTTTACTCTACAAAAGATCTTAGAAGTGAGATTTTTAGTCTTAAATGTAATATGAAGACAGCTACCCAGATATGAGCCTTATTTCTAAGCTGTATTATTCAGATGCGGCCAAGTAATCAAGCTTGAATACCTTGAAAGGTATTTAAATCCAAAGTGAACATGGTCAGACTACAAACCTCCAAATTAGAAGGCACAAATCTGCAGGCTGATTTGTAGTTACTCTTTCAAACGTATTGAGGTATGTTCATATATATAACAATGTGCACATATATAGTTTAACGTAAACATACAAAAAATAGATTTGCCACAAAAGATGCCATTGTACATTTCACATAAGTTTGTAACAGTTTTTCATAAACGTCAAATAATGTAAGATCCCTTTCAGAAAAAAAAACACAGTACTTACAGAGGCAGCTTTGGCTTACAGACATGTTTGCCTAACTGCCCACCACATGTGAATTTTCTGCTTTCATATAGAGGTTCTATCTGAATTAGGTCTTAGATGAAAGACTATAAAATTGCAATTTTTCCCGCATCCATATTGTCTTCAGCTGTTTTTAAAAATTATTTTACAGATTACTTCAAGAACACTCCTTAGATAAAGACAAAGCCTAGCTCCTATGCATAGAAGGGATTTTGGTGAATTTTGGAAGAAAAATGTTAAATGTCTTAAAAGAACAACAATAGATTTATTTTGTAACATGAATTTTCAACATGGTTGTTTTGTATCGAATAGTACAGTTCTTTGGTATATTCTCAAAGCTAAACTCTCAAAACACTAAAAATTATCCCTTTTCAAACTCACAGAGTTTCTGCAGAGTACAAGGTCTCCCAATCTGTTGCATATGCAAAACCTTTCTCAATCTCTACACTGCACTCTTCCCCACTACCTAGAGGTTAACAAAAATTTCAGTTTAGCTTTATCTAATGTACTTTCTCATTTTGGATTAGATCTCTACAAAAGACAAAAAAACAATTCACTTTTTATTAGGGAAACATGCTGAGAAAAAAGAAAAAAAAATTAACATTGTAAATGAGCAAAATTATTTGCTGCCCATCTTCCAGCTCGAAACATTATCAAAATATTCCAAGTTATTCTTCAACCTTGTGATTGACCGTGTACAGTGCACACATTAAATAAGTCACATTGAGCAGAGCTTTGGCCTTCCACTGGGAACAAATGCCCATGTCCTGGCTTGAGAGTCGGCAGCGGCTCCCTCCAGCTCTGCCTTGCTTTCTCACACCTGCACCACAGCTGTACACACTTACCAACACTCATGTTGGCAGCCTCCATCTCCTGGGATCACACAGGGTTGAGTGCTCTCAAACAAAGCCAAAATACATGGCTCTGTGGGTGCTCCTGACGTGTGTCAGCATTGCTGTAGTCAACAATGCCCAATCCAGCACTTGCCTTTTATTCCGCATTTGAGAAAACTGTTGCAAGACTTGCCTGATCTCTTTACACCTCAGCGTGCCCCCTCTCCTGCACCCGCAGCGACAGCACTAGCTGCCGTATGAAGAACAACTGCTGGCTGAGGGCCACGTGCTCTGGCCGGGCAGGAGGGAAAAGGTCAGGGGGGATTTTCAGAAAGGGTAGAAACGGCAACGCAATGGGGAGACCAAAATCTGGAAAGTGACCCACTTCAGCACAGGGAAAAGGAGAAAAAGGATCAAAACTGTCCCCTAACTTCAGTAGGTTACTGAACACAGAAAGGATGGCAATTTCAAGAATACTTCATAACCTAAGAGATTATGAAGTAGATAGGCAGTTTTTGACAGAGCAAGCTAGAAAACAAAGGAAAGCAAGTGATAAAACAGAAATAAACACATGGAATTTTTTACATTGGCATGAATAGGACAAAGAGCTGAAAAGGAAATATTCCGTTTTCCATGTTCATCCTGCTTTGCTTTCCCACTTTCACATTAAAACATTTGTATAAGTCCTTCTTCTTTTTCCTCCATTTCATATCGCCCTTCCTCAGAGGTGGGCACTAACTCATTTTAAATTAGAATCCCATCCCCAAATCATAAAATGTGACAGACTCATGATGACCGCAAGGGATTAAGTGAAGCTGTTCCTGAGAAAATACATTGTCTTTTTATAGAACCCCTTCTCTCTCTTTTCCAAATGCGTTTGTGATTACAGCTGTATTATGAGGGCAAACATGAGTTCTGCTCTACCCTGTTATCAATTCTAAAACTCAGACACATCCACTTTGAGTATAAAAGTCAGTATACAATAAACAACAGCTTTTAAGCTGCTAGAGTTTTTTCTTTATTTCTTTCTACCCTACTTTTAAATGATTGGTCATTTTCGTATTTTATAATGGTACCTACAGCAGTATCATGTAAGATTTCTAAAGCTAAAACAACAACATTTTTACAAAGGTAACTAATTTCTCAAAAGTGAACCTGGAAGAGAAGTAATTGACGAAGTATTTCTGCAATTAGTATCTTACTCATCTTACTAAAACGTTATCATAAAATATTCATCTGCCACAGTTCAGGCAAGCCTTTTAAAAGTGGTGTTGGAAAGGTATATATATATAGCTGGCAATGCTGTTCAAGGACTATCTAAAACTCATAGAAAGTTCCTAACGAAAAAAATATTTTTCTGAATAAACACTACCCCAATTAACAAAGTTGACTTGAAAAGATGTAATTTGTGGCTTACTACGGTATTTGCATAAAAGAGCTAACACACAGCTACAACTGATGATTGAGGATAATAGCCACAGATTTCAACTGATTTTCAGAGATCCCTGGTATATGCTGAAACAACAATATCACAAGGTTCCTCTCTCCAGCACCGCTGGTGTCAAGGTTAATGAGCTAAAACTTGTTAAATTGATATTACCAAACTAATGACTTTTCTAGTATACTGCATGGATTGTAACAGACAGGCTACTGCGGAATATTGTTGGTCTTAATTGAATTAGAAGTTATTGCATGTATACAATTAAGATAACTAAAAATGGAGGAGCTGTGAGGCAACTGCCTAGGTAAACCATGCTATTGCCACATATCTCACGGGCTGCCATGCATGCACTTCAAATTTCAAATTCAGTCCCTGAATTCAGACCACATTCAGCTGCAAAGATACAGAGGAGAGGAAATGCTAGCATCTGTAAAGATAGTCTATCAGCTATAAGTAACTCTTTAAAAAAATCATTCATCTTGATCCTCGTAAGTTCCCTCTTTACTGCTTCACACACTGAATCAGAAAAAAGCCATGTAAAACTACAGATCCTCAGCTCACGATGACTCCGCAAAGATACGCTCAACAGCAGGACGAAGGGAAATTGCCTTATTCCTGACCCACTGTAACTCAGAGCCATTTGACAGCTACAACCAACCACAGCAGAATAAAGCAACACACTTTCTGCAGAGGTATCTTTTTGCATCGGTATCCCTCCCCTGCTGGGGAGTGGGAATGTACAGCTTTTTACCAGTTGCAAAAACACCTGCTGCGTGCTGGAGGAGCTCCTACCTACAGGGGAATTTCCTGAATTACATGTGTAGTAAACGGGAGGATACTGAAAATACAAATTTTCTTGAAAAGTAAAGAAAACAGCCTCAATGAAAATTCCAAGACAAATCTGTAAAAAGTAGGTTACTGCAGAATAGATCTGCAATTTCAAACTTTAAAATTTGAAATTATTTAAATCATATGAACATTATTTTAAAATATTTTTACATCAACCCCACCATACATTAAGACAGAGGGAAAATAACTGCCTTGAGTCTACATTCAAAATAGATGAACAAACAGCAGAAAAAAAAAGGATATTTAATGAATCATATTAAAAGTGAAGGACCTTATGAAAAATAAATGGCATTTGTAGATGATTAAATTTTGAAGGTGAGATGTTGTGTAACTGCACCAACCATTTATTTCCGTGCCATAACGGCATCTAATAAATAAAATACTTTTTTTTAATCCAAATGGAAGGTTCAGTGCTATCTGATGACTTGGATTTTCCATTTATGTAGTACAGGGGCAGGGTTTGGGCTGTAATTACTCAAGGCAGTTTCAAAGAAAGAAGAGCTGTTTGTTAGTTGGATCGAATCAATCGCTAGCAATAGGGCAAAGCAAAATATTTATTCTAAAGATGTAATCACAGGGTTTAAATTCACAGAGGCTCATCCGAGATTATCCTCCTAAATATAAGTTATCGACAAGTTTCATGCAAATGCACTTGTTTAGATAATATTTTTCTATTAAAGTTCAATCTCTCACTAACACGGAAATGTCATTTAACATACAGTATATACCCAGATACATCTGGAATTTATAAAAAAATAAATAAAAATCTTACTCATGCTAGTTATTCTAGTGTTCTCTAAAGGACCTTTCTCCCTGAATTTTACAGAGAAAGGGAATAAAGTTGCATTCAACTTATAAAAAATACCTACTTTGTCAAAACCAAGAAAAATATGAGAGATGCTGCAAGTGAGGGTGAAATATTTCTCAAGGATGAAATGCCAAAATCCCCCTTACATCAAATTCGTAGAGACAGTCAATCAGAAAACAGATCCATAGGAACCCGCAAGACAATTCTGCTTACTACCTTCCCAATTTCCATCTGAAACACAGGAAAATAAATTACAATTTAACTGATATTATATGCCTTATTGGAAGAGGGGAAAATACAGCCTCTCATGCCACATGACATTAGTAACCGAATATACAGCTCTCATGCAGATACTCTAGAATTTTACTAGTCCCAAAATTTTACTTGTCTCCATCCTTAGAATACCCTGAGCATCTTTTCAAAAAGAAGAATCTATTCTACATTTGTACAATATAAAAATGAGAACAGACACCCCCACACACAATTTTCTAGGTTTTAAATATCATTGCAAGTGTGATCTTAAAAGCAAGCTCAACATTTATGTCTTGTCTTGGTGATAAAGTTCATGAATATATAATGAGAGTGGAACAACTCTGCTACTGATTAAATGTCAAAAAAGGTTTTATTGTCAAATATACTGTAAATACAGAAGATATACAACAAAAAGCATTAATTGCAGATGGCTCTGGAGAGCTTAAAAAATGCACATGATCTAAACAGGAAATGTTGTCAGTTTCAACTATCAATTTTATTTTACCTTCAGAATGTACCTCTACTCAACCTGCAAAGTTAGATTCAACTATAAAATGGCCAAACCAACTCAATGAAATGCTTCACATTCAAGGGCAGATGTTAGCATGTTAGAGTCTATATCATAAGCATACATAGCAGAATTAACCAGTCCATCCAAAACTCTGGATCTTTATTAAAACTTATCTAAACCTTTGCGAACATTTAATAGAGACATAATGTGAAAATTTGGTCAGGACAGATGAAAGGCTGGAATAGCCTGAGGTTAGGTTTGACTGCCTGTGTGGCTCTTAAAAAAAAAAAAAAAAAAGACATCTAGAGGCTACAGTGGACTACAGGTGAACACAGGTCAGCAGTATCCTGCTTCCAGTGAATGTCAGGAGAGTAAGAATTTCACACATTTATACAAGATAGCTGTATGTACAACTGGGAGAAATTCTTTCTCCCTATCCTGTCCTACATTGCTGCACTAAGCACTGCGTTGGGTTTGGAACCAGCAGGATATGAATCACCTGGAGAGAGGCCAGAGGAGTGCAGTTGCAGTGAGAACAGACCAGGGACCTAGAAAATCATTGGTATAAGGCACGTTCAAAAGAGTAGGCTTGTTTAATGTAGGGAAGGGAAGACAGATAGGAGACTCACTAACAGCCTTCACTAGATAAAAGACATGTTCAGCAATAAAAGGGAATAAATTGTTCTCCATACCCATGGTGCACAGAGTAAGGCGCAGCAAAGAAAGACGGTAACAAGGAAGACTTAGGTTAAATATTAGAAAAAATGGCCATGATTAGTAAGCCTATAAAAGTTCTAAAATTAAGCTGGACGACTATCAGTCATACATGACGCTGGCACAGTTCTTGCTTCATTGAGAGCGGATAAGAAAACAAGTCTGAAAGTGCTGTTTTCCTATCATCCTAAACACTGCAAACTGCAACACAGAGAGACCAGATCCAGACGCAGTGCTGGGTGAAATGGCCTGGCCCGAACTCACCCTGCCACCGCTAAACTACAGTTACTACCTGAACTAGATCTGTACGCTGCAACATAATATACCACATTGCAGGGTACAGCCTAGATGGTTTTTCTGCAACATAGGATCATTATTCTGCATTATGGTCTCTTTTTCAGCTACAAGAATGGTTCAGGGTAAAGCTCTACCTACTCCGCTCTTCAAGAAAACACCACAGGTTGAGAAGATACCGCTATTCTAAAAGCATTAGGTGCATTCTTACTGTGCCTCCCAAGATGAACCATGTATGTACAAAAACTAATACACAAACTGGCCATCCTAAAATACTTATTAGTTACTTACTAGATATCTTGGAAATGTAACCAATATTATCTTAATAAACATATTAAGATGGCATTTGAAACGTACTAAAAATCCATGCATCTTCCCTTTAGATTATGGACAAATTAGTAGCTTCAGTTATATACTGTCAACGAGATTTTCTTCTCCGTGACTAAATGGACCAGGTTTTAAAATTCTTCAGTGATCTCATTATTAATTTAAATTAAGCTTCTAAGAAATTAAGAATAAGAATTTCATTTGATGAAAAGAATTCACAGCCACGGAAACTAAAGTTTTCTACCACACTCTGGTGATAAAAGTACATTTACTCTTGGTCTGGGACAACATTGCTGGACTTTCATAATTGTAACTGGAATGATCTGATAAATTGCTGCTCTTGTATACAGTTAGAGGTTGGGGCTTTTTTTAAAAGGAGCTAAAAACATCGACTACCCACCTGTATCTATTTTTAATTTGGTAATGACTGTACTTGCTAAAATTCTACCAAAATGTCACTCAGCTTTGGATTCCAGCTTTTTTTAAACAGAATATGGAGCAGAAAGCATAACCTATTATGCAAAACTGTCAGATGCTTACTTTCAAAATCACAGAAATAAACGCATAATCCTGATTTTCTTATAGACCAAAACTTTATTAAAGGAAAACAAAACTTGAATATAATTAGTCAAGATAGCCAAGGTATTCTATGAAAAGTAATAAGGTTCTGATCTGTGCATGTCCTGTTAACCCATATAGTCCCTACTCCAGAACTAAGGGATGCCTCTTACTTTGTGGGTGCAAGTAAAGGCAGAACTACTTCAGACCACTGTGACTTCCGTCTCATCAAATTCACAAATCAGCTAGACACTAAACAGTGCCAACTGTTGCAAGTAAAACTGCTATCAAATCTCAGCTGCAAAAATGTCAGTTCAGGGCACTCTGAAAAAATCTAGTACTGAATCCTCAACTAAAAAGCCACATTATTAAAGGGGGGGGGGGGGGGGGGGGGGAGGTTTATTTTTTTTTTTTTTGAGGGTGGATTAATTCTACCCTTTTGAGTGAGAAAATATTCCAAATGATCACACTAAAAACATTTCTTAACCTCAAGCATAAATTAACTGTACATTAGGGAACTTTTTTTAAAAATCTGATTAAAATTGTAATTCATGAGACTCCTGCTGTTGGCAGCTGTATCACTTATCAATGACATCCTTTGGGGGGACTCTCAGCATGTGGCCCGCATCAAAGGTAATATGCCAGTTTTCATCCTAACTTATATATACCTTAACAAGAATGTTCCAGACTTCAAAATGTAATTAAAATATTAAAGTATTTTTTATTGTTAAAATATCATTAATGTGAGATTGAAGTTGACTCACTAGTATTAACAAAGGCAACTATAACTAATACTTGCTTTTCCTAACATACTGGAATTCTTTACATACTAGATACCTTACATCCTGAAACAGGAAATTAAGCCACATTCGTTAAGCATGCTAATACACCACAGTGTTTAAACAAGTAAGTTAGTTTGTGCAAAATCATATGCAGACAAAATTTTGTTGAAACAGAATATATATACAAGGACCTCAAAAAAAAAAAAAAAGAGATATGTATTTTGACATACGGTGCTTCACTATGCTTGTTCTTTGGTAGCTCTGTGGAAAACCTGCAAATCACCGAGTGGAAACAAGCGTACCTCTTAGCATTTTTGGCATCCCTAATTGCCAGAGCTCATCTGATCACCAGTTGATGGTTCATGCTCCAAGGACCACTTTTTGCTTTTATCCAACAATGGTTTAACATAAATTACAAAATACATTTTAGAGAGGTAGATATGGACCACACTTTTCTTTTTTCCTTCCCTTTCCCACTAAGCATCAAAACCAGAAAGGCAGAGATGCCTTCTCACCCTACGCCTGCCTGCAGAGAGAGTAGCTCTGCTTCTGAAAGGGCAGGACAGTACTCTTCACATCATGTCCTTCAGCAGTCGCAGAAGCCTACTAAAAAGTCTAAACGGGAATGATTTTTCCTTTTAAAGTGCAGTGCATCTAATCTCTACCTGTCTTAATAAAAATATATATTGAAAGTCCTAAATTGGGCACATTTCTGGTAAGTATCACTCCCTACAGTGCTATGGCAGTTCCTGGGCTTTGCAGAGAAACATGAGACTGTCTTAATGATGGACACTTGAGCAACCTTCTTTCCTTCGGCAGGTTGATACTGACCACGCATATCTGCTACTACTAACAAATGTGAAAATTATAACCAAGGAAAACATGTAGCCTTGGCTCTACAGTGGCCAAAATGATTTATGACATCAAGACCTAGTGAAGATGACTAATACTCTGAAGGGACTGCATGAGCTCAGCCTGCGCTCACATGTTCTGTGCCCACTCCCAATTACCTCATTTATGACTGTAAAAGTGTTTTAACAGACAAAATTAATTATTTTGAACAATCCTTCTGAAATATGATATCAATTTTAATTGTATGTACCCTGTCATTAATTAAAGTTCCCTACCTTTTGGTGCATTAATCCAAAGATCATATCAGTGACAACGCAAAAATTATAAGACGACTGTTTACTAAAATTAAAAAAAAAAGTTAAAAGGTTAATATACTCTTGTGATACACTTAAAGTAATGCTAAAATGTTTTCATTTGAGTTTTTACTAGATATTATTTTTCTACTCTTTAAAATCAATCTCTTTGTTCCAGGAACACATTTCCTGTCAATAAAATGAAAAATGATATAGATTTAGGAGGATAGTGGTCTCAGCGTAGCATCTCTCATATTATTATTCCAGTATCATCTGTTACAAAGTAAGACCAATTCCCACATCTAATTACAAACAGGATTTCAGAGTCATTAAACAAAATACATTTCCATTAGTGCTGCTGTAAGAAGATAGGGGAAAAAATGAAGATTAGTTCATGCTGCACCTCTGTTTTTCAAGCTTTGAAGATTTAGACCTCTGCACTCTAAGACTATAAATTTGTAAAGGATCTGAAAGGTGACAGACATGTGAAAGCTCTCAATTCCACACAGTTTAGCCATACCATTTGCATTTTGTCATTAGTTTATCTTTTGCTGCACTTAGTTCTGTTAGTAGATATGGCAAGAATCTAGAGAGGTTGTTTATGATTACGCTGTGTGCACCCAGAGGCATTTTATTTGGTGCTAGGAAGGGTTTGGGTTTTTTTAACATATATGAATCTTCATTTTCTACACTAAATTTGTTCCAGCGAAAGTTAGAAATCATAGTAAGGAATTCTGTCTTCATGAAAAAAAATGTACTTTATGCTCTGGAAAAACAGAAGAGCAGTTCTCTGACTTCAAATAAGATAACAGTCAAAATACACCAAGGAAGCAGATTGTGTGATATGTTTAACTGTTGAAATATAAACTTACAAGTATATATATTCTCTATTCATAAACATTTAACAGCATCTAATTGTCATGAATCCATCTAAAATATACCCTTGAGAATTACCCGCTCAAAAAGCATTCACTTAAACCAGAGCTTAGACATTTAATAAGAACTTTTCTAAAAAGTCAATACCTAAATTTGCTTGATCTTTAAAATAGTTTATATTAGCTTATGATGTTATGCAAATATAAATTAATTTCATCATGATTGATTTCATAAGCATCAAAACCAGAAATTCCTCTCAAAGAAAAAGATGTCCCAGATTTAAAAAGCACAGAGAATTTAATTTTCAGAAGTTGTCCAAAGTTATATTCCCTTTATTAGTTTTAAAAATACAGCCAGAACTACTTCATATTTCTCAGAGGTGGGTGTCAGTCAATCCAAATATGTAAATACCAGCTGATGAATCAACACTTATGTGCGAATCATATACATTTACTAGAAAGTATTTATGTTTATATTTAAACACATAAGAACGCTTTAAAAAAAAACAAAACAGTTAAAGTACTCGCATTCAGGAGGTAACTGCTTAACAATCTATCTAAAATGGGACCTTAAAATAGTTTGCAGATAAGAAAAAAGTCCACTGAAATTGGTTCACTAAAGCATAAGATTCTTGCTATTAAATCCTGCTCAGTGGTGGAGTAACACAGCAGAAAACTATCCACTGATATTCACTCTCCAATAAAACCCCAGTTTCCCAAAGAAATAGGTATATGTGCATCCTGTTTCCAAGCTTCACACCTGGAGACTGGGTTCTTGGGATAACTGAGTGCCCACGAAAGCCATCACCACTAGGAAGAAATAGTCGAGAGAATACAGCAGAATACAAACAACATACAACCAAACCAAACAAACAATTTATCTCTTCCTGGCTAATGTTTGAGGACCTGTATCTTCAAAGAGAAAACGGCACATCAACCTTTTCCTCCAGAATTATCAGCCACTGGCTTCAGGAAGGCCTCACTTACATTATCTGCAGGGAAGTCATTGCTCTGTATCATTCAGCAACCATGGACATTTTCTGACAAGGAGCAACAGGCGAAGCTTTTTAAAGCCTCAATGTTATGTGAACATTTTAGTTCCTTCACTCCATTTTCACTGAAAAAGAAAGCCTACAATTTCTTAGATATCACTTGCAAGTGAGTTCAAGAAACTTCCAAGAAACCACACCTCCAAACCTATGTATGGAAGCGCATCCTGAAAGCCACTGAGTTTCATCACTACACGAATCTTCTTCAAGTATTATTGCCTTTGGATAAACACTCTTATGTAGAGCTTGTCCTCGCAGCCAGTCACCTATGGGGCCATACATGCCTTCATTACCTAGAGGAGCTTCATTCGTACATCAGACTTCAGCATGCTGTTCCCTCACACCTGCACTGTGAGTTTGCCCTGAAGAACGGACACATAGCCCAGTTCTACTGCAGTGTCCAACCTCCCACGGAGAAACACATCCCAAACTGATGAGCTGAACAGGAGCCGTGAAGTGCCCTCAAATTATTTCTGATCTCCAGGAGATCTTTTAAGCTGTGTCTCTTCATGACACTGACCATCACTGCCTATGTCCCAACCCAGACCTGTTGGCTGTGTAGTATGTGTTATACCACGAGCCATGCTCACAGTACAAAATCACCCACATGCTTGAGGAAAAAGTAACATAAAAAATGTCATCCTCTTTCCTATCTATCCTACCTATCCCAGTGCTCATCAATCCATTTGTGTTTGATGGCCATGGACTAGCAGCTCACTGCTCTCCACCACTCAGCGAAGAGGAGGTCCACTTAGCCACTATGTGCTACTCTCAACTTCCAGTGTAAAAAGCAAGTATCTTCACACTCACCACGACAAATGCAGGTACACGTCTAAAGGAATAGCACAGATGTCTCAATTTTTAGGATGAAGTGTTTTAATATATCTGCTAGGGCTGGCGTCAAACCAGCCTAGTTTTTGGATGAGATGGCACAGAAAACAAACCATATTAAATTCTCTCTTACTTCAAGACTGTATATATTCCTCCTGGCAAAAGAACAATTAAAGAAAATTAAATGTATGCTTCACTAGCTTTTCAATTGATTCTAAAAATATTAATAGTAGTTTTGACTGGTTATATTTTTAAAATGGCATGAATGTTTTGTGTTCGTTAAAAAATTATCATATTTGAAACAATAACTCTCTGCTCATGTAACAATAAATACTTGTGTTAACAACAGGAAAAATGACTTCACGAAGTCTGCACGGCACTCAAGGATTAAAAAAAAAATCTGTTCTCTGGTCTTGTCATTTTTACTCTTACAATAAAATAACAGCTTCGGCATCCTGCTTTTTAGAATAAAAGAACTACCTCTTTTGACTTTTCAAGCACTTGAAAATTTTAAAAGAGAAAAACTAAAAAATGCTGACCGTGTAATAGCTGGGTATTCATGGTGGGTGGAGAACATGAAAGGTTACAATATGGATCTGTGCCTACGCGTTTCTTTTCAACTTGAGCAGCATCCTCCTGCTTCTGCTAACTCGGCAATCATACAGCTGACAGATTTCTGGGTTTTCTAAATAATGCATGGGATTTTCTTTTAACATGTCAGTGCAAAAGTATCAATTCTGCCCCTGTGTCGTTTGTGATGCTGATTTTCCTTGACAGCATTCCATTAAACCAATGAGTTTTTTTCCTCCTGATGGTTCCTTAAATATTCCACTGAGTGATGTATTTGTGGTTTTTTAAACAGATTGTGAAGGATGTTTGCATTTATGAGAAAACTGCATGGCAGGTACTGAAGAGAAAAAAGGATAAAAAGATAACACTTTTTTTTTTGTTTTTGTTTTTGTAAGAAGAGCTTTTTCTCTGATCCTCATATGCCAAAAGCCGGGGTGTTTTTCCTTTCTTTTCTGCCTAACTTAGCTCCTTGTCTGGAAATTAAGCAACAAGACTCTACATACAGAATAACATTTTGACTTCCTAAGGAAATACCACTGAAACACTTAGTACTGTTTGATATCTCTCTTGGGAAAGCAAAACACATTTATTAAATCATGCATGCTAACTCCAAAAGCCAACAGAAGGAAATAACTGCTTTATTCTTTGCACTGCGGTTTTGTACAAACAGCTACTGTCATGGATTGCTATGCACTGATCCTTCTTTGCTTATGCAGCTTAAAGGATGTTCAGGTAATATCACCAATACTAAATTTTGCAATCTATCCCTCACATTCCAGTTCTATCACATACTTGTACAAATTACCTACTGCCATGCTATTAAAAAAAAAAGCTCTGATTTCAAATGTTTCAGATTTCCCTAGGTAATTATATGCTAATTTCCAGAATACACTTCACCTAATTTTAGTACTGCATGATGATGAAACAGATGATCTTTACAAACGCTTCTATGCAACCAGAGAGGTTTTGTTTTGTTTATCTTATTTCTATAGAACAACAAAATTGGTTACGTGGCTGGGCTTTGAGAGATCTCCACACGCATTGAGCATACCTGGTTTCAGCTGCCAGCTTCAAACTCTTGATCTTACTCATTTTCTGAAGTGGAATATGAAAGGCCACATCACTCCTGGCACATATTATCAGTCATGCTTTACAGCACGACTTGCCTTAGCTATGGCAACCTTCTGGACTCAAGGCAATCCTCAGATGTGTGCACTGATTGCCATCAACAAACTGTCTCACCTCCAAGGACTCGCATGGAGTAGCCAAAAACGAAGAACAGGATTATCAAAGATTGATGGCCACTGGGAATTGGAGATTTCAGAGGGATTAATTTCTGCCAATTCCAGACACCTATGTCCCCAACTACCTGGTTCTCTAAATTCAACCTTCTTTCCCAGATCTTACAAGAAGATAGAGACAGACACTAAGCCACAAGGAACAGCAAGCACAGATCGGCTGGACTGTGGGGCCAGAGAACCTATAGTGCCAGATTAAATATGAGATTTTCAACTGCCTGAGAAGTTTGTTTCAACACTTCATATGATGAGTAGGAAGGTGCAAAAAAAATCTCTTTCTCTTCTGCAGAGAGAGTGGAAGGAAGACATTAACGTTCAAATGTATAACAACATTCTACATGGCACTGTGAACTAATGCATTATTACTTCAACTGAAAATACGTGCAATTTTTTTTTGGTACTTCCCTGCCCCCCCCCCCCAATTTCAGTATTGTCTCTTGCAGCATTTTTTTTTTTAATACGTTATTTAGAATATTCCAGTACTAAACTCTACCATTACTGAGATTATTATAATATCACAAAAAGGAGGTAGGTAGGAGCAATGGCAAAAGCATACCAACTGAACTAGAAGCGGGAAAAGAAGTGGCACGTTTACTCCCCACTTCCTCAGACACACTGTAATTTCCCAGAGGACAACACAGTATCTGAGGAATTACAGTCAGTGATCCTGAGAGTTAAGAGTTCAAATTTTAAATTGATAGCATGAATTCTGGCTTCAGACACAGAAATTTTTGAAAAATTTCCATCATGATAGGTGCACACATACAGAGAGAGAAAGAACAGAAGTGACATTCTAGGCATTACTAAAAAAGCAAATATAAACTTATTTCATACTGACTTCAACAGATACAGATGGGGACTGAAATGAATATGACAAGACATCCTCACCCCCTTTTTATTATACTAATGGCCTGCATATAATGACACACTTCCAAGAAATCTGGCAATAAACTTTCAGGACTTAATACCCATCAATTACATTTTAATTCAAAACAAGCAACAGCAAGACAGACTATTCCACACATCTATCTATGAGTGGAATGAGGAGGAATGCACACTTCCTAACGTGAAATATTTAATGGTGGTGTATCTTACGCTCTCCAAAGGAACTCAACGTGTAACACTGAGGTAAAAACAACAACAATCTCTACAGTTGTTTAAGTAAAATTTCAACCCTTGAAGTCTTCGTTACAGTAAAAAGAAAAAAAAAAAAAGAAAAAAAAGGAAGCAAAAGGTCCTCTGCTCTGTATAACTGTATTTCTGATTTGACAGCTACAATTATAATCATTCAGACATCTATTTCCCACAAACTCTCCACAGCCATAACCTTTAGTGATTAATTATAAAGTTCCAGGAGCAATAGTACACAGACTAATTTCCTAAAACAATAAAAGACAGAATTTCTCATTTGGAGCTAAATGAAACACGAACAGGTTGTTATTCATGCTGAAATCTAGATGCAGAGTCATGTTGCAGCCATTACAGAAGCTATTAAACACAACCTCAAATCAAAGAAACTGTAGGTCGCTCTCCTAAAATAAAATGTTTTTCTCACTTATGAGGCTTCTGAGTCCTTTGCTCTGTTCCTTTTTACCTCTTCCTAGTAAAAAAATTTCAAAATTCAATTTTCTTCCTCATTTTGCATCACCATTTTGTTTGTAATAGTCATTTAAACTGTAAGAGTCTAGAGCAAAACAAACATTTGGTAAAGGTTTCATGCACACAGAATTACCATGGTGTACATGTATCAACTTCTAAACAAAATGCCAACTCCCTTCGTGCCCCACCTCAGCCTCCAGTGAGTCTTCTATGGTGAATATTTGATAATTCCTCAGTTAACCATACCTTTCACTATACAAGGTAAGTTTCACTTTCTGTTCAATTTGGTTTTCCTTTCTGATACTTCCTGCTGTACCTGCTTAATGTACACCTTTAAAAAAAATGTTACTCCAATAAAGACAGAAGCCATGCATTACAAAACCAATCCTAATGCTGGCATTGCAGATACTAAAAAGAGGGGAAATTGTGATTTTTAACATGATTAGTAGTAGGTTTTTTTCTTAAGGACTTATTTCTCTGTCTGCAAGCAACATTGGCACTCAATCCAGGAAATTTGCCCTCAGCAATTTTACTGAATTAGACAATCAGAAGAGGACAGAATTGAGAAAAGATCTTTACATAACTGACACCATATCCTTATCCTTGGGCCCCACTGTAACCAGCTAAAGTCAGTGGGAATTTTCCCACATATTTAAATTAGTATTGAGTCAGTTGTAGAACTCATTGACTTGCTAAACCATAGAGAGCTTTCATTCAATATGCATACTCTTGACGTATTGTTGAAAGGCTGGTATGATAGTCCCCCCAAAAAGCTTGTCAACAAGGTGCCTAAAATATTAATACACTGTAGACTATCCCCATAAAAAGTATATAAGATTTGCCATATCAGGTCACACATGAAACCATGAACATTCCAATTAGCAAGCTTTTGTGCAGCAGCTCTAAAAAACCCTAATGCTAACCCTACATCTTTTCTGTATGAAACTTCCTTGTTTTTCTGTAGGAATTCTATCTTCAGTCATATTTCTTAGCATTCAGTGAAACTTTATAATTCATTTTGAACTATATACAGACCATAAGAGTTACACAAACTATATATGCTTTTTCAGTGCTTTTTTTCTGAATTCAGTATGCACTAATTGATTAGGGTCTGAGAGGTGAATAAGAAATACATACCCTACATAATAAAAAGCTGTGGAAGGGTTTAACGCATGAATTAGAAGCCAGATTTCTTCAATACAGATGAGTACACAAAATTAGCAAAAGGCAATACCACTTTTGGAAAGACTGCTTTGTGCATAATTTGTCATGAATTCAAAGTTATTCCTTCAGAAAATGAGTCTACGACCTCCCAGCTGCTGCTTTATTGGTCTAATAAATTACCATTTTGATGGTACAATGCATATACACTATATACCATCCAAGCAAGCAAACTGTTAGAGCAGCTTCATCTGTAGAGACGCATGTGTGACTTCAGAGACATGTGAATGCCGATGGGAGATCTGAATGCAATGAGGGATCAGACAATGCCTCTGTTCTTGAATTGATAATGAAAACAAAGGATGTGTGAGTTTCCAAAACAGGAAGAGTGTACTGTGGGATTGCTTGTGTCAAAAAAAGTGAGTCCAAGTGAACCTGCCCTTATTCTAATAGGTATCTAGCAGCTTTCGGAGACAAAACAGATCTATCTTATTCTAGGGTCTCTACACTATCCCAGTAAAAGTCTCCTCTATTTCCCTGAAAAGAACACTAGAATAAACAAAGAAGATATCCTCTTCAAAGGATCCATTTCTGACTTAAACTTTGAGCTATTCTTGTGGAGCTGGGGAGTTTAGTTCAAGTTTATACTAATGCTTCTAGTAGTATAGACTGAACATGTGTCAGTGCCTTCTACCCAAGGTTATTCCAGCCAAGCAGGCCATAACAAACATTTATCATGACTCTCCTTCATAGCTGTGGTTTGCAAATATCTACTCAAGGAAAGAACACAATGCAGAAAAGCCAGAAAGTTGGTGATTTAGCATTCCCTACTTTACCTTTCTCCAGTGAACTGTGAACTTATTATGAGTTCCAACAACCTGACGTTTTGGAAACTTTCCATCATTTACAGGAAAACTCTAGGCTCACTGTATTATTGCCAATAGAGAATTTTTTTATTACTACAAATATATTTAGGGAACAGTTTAAAATGTCTGTATTCTAACATCATGAAAACAATCCTTCACCAATATTTTTCAAAAAAGTAGTGAAGATGGCTGTTAGGAGGAACACTGGAAGAATACTGCAGGAATGGGTGCAGTAATTTTGACTGGCAGAGCAAAGCTTACAAAATAAAAGAGCACAAGCATTTGAGATAGATTTTTGGTTTTGTTTCCCACGCACAAAAACAGGTGTTAAGAGCTCCCCTACAGGTAACATGCACAGCATTACTTACCTGCATTAGAATTGAGCTCTTCATTTTCTGATTCTGTTCCATTTTGACTTCCACTTCCGTGAAGGCTATTCATTGCCATAAGTTTCATTTTCTGTAACTTCATAGCCTCTGCCATGGCAGCTGCTGTCAGACCTGGAAGAAGATAAATAAATAAAATGCAATAACATACCACACAATGCAGCACTGTAAAATGTGAAGAAGAAAACAACTCCTTTCAGTGAGAATAAGTCACACAAATTCGATACACATTCCTAGTCCAGTTATGTAATGTTATTCTGAATAGTATTTTAAACTCGAGTTGTCTCAGTACACAATTCTGCAAATTATTTTTTTTAATTCTTTCATGTTTCTTTTTTTTTCATTTTTTACATGTATAGCATAAAGAAATATTTATTTAATGGTATCACTTTCCATTATACTTTTAAATATCATTTCCTGTCACTTTGATCATTTTGTTACTTTGATCCCTTTCTGCTTGACTTATTTAGCTTCTACAAAATTTCCAAGTACACTAGTAAGATACAGTATTCCTTAATTTCAACAGTTTGAAGCCAATTAACATGGAACAACCAATGCTGTACTATTATATTACATATGCAAATATTATTTTGTCTTTTTCTGAAGTCAGTTGGTTTGGATTAACTTTATTGCTACTGGAAAAAAACATTGGAAATATTGGAAAAGTACAATATCGGAAATTACAAACTTGATCCCACCTTTATGAAACCATTAAGAACAGCACAAATTTACAGAATTAAGGGGGATTAGTGGTAGAAGATTTTCAATTTCCTAATTTCCATTAGTAAAAGAGAAGTAGAGCAGTTTCAGGCTACAGGTTACCAGCATTACCGTAATTGTTTAATTATTATTTAGATTCCCAATATCTGTTTTTCATAAGAGTAAACTTTTTAAGTTTTAACCTTTTGACTTGGTCAGTAACAGATCAGCTTTTCTTCCTGACAGTATCAAATTACTATTACTCTGGGCAAGATGTGACTGAAAATGTCATATCTGAAGTTCATTATCTCACAGGAAAATACGGGGCATAAGGCTACGTAACCAAAAAAGATTTCTACAGGTATAATTGTTTATTTATTCAGTTATGGTTTAAATGGGTTTACTGTCTTCCTCCCAGTATAATAGGACTTGCTTTTGTCACTTGCTAAAAAGCAAGTTAAATGCTTCCTATTGGCTATCTTGTAATTGACTGTTCGTAGTTCCACAAAATCACTGAGCTGCATTTACCAATAAACCCCATTATTGTTTGTTGGTCGTGCATGTTGTATCAACCCACAAAGATATCATACATCAAAACGGAATTAAATAATCTGCTGTTTCTGGAAAGTACTGCTTACTGAGGAGATTAGATACTGATTAAAGTGAACTACTAATTTTCATATTCTATACAGCCACACATCCATAAATTAAAATACTATCTTTGAAAAGCTGCTATGAATTTGACATTTAGATTAGCTCTGCTGCTGCTAGAATAGGCTTCACAAAAGTTCTCATTATTTTAATATTACTTAAGTAAGCAAGCAATCAATACACTCCAAGTGCGTGGAGGAGGGACATGTATTATCACATATGGATACAGCAATTCGGTTAACTTCAGTGAAGATATCCCTGATAAATATCAGTTAGTTGGAGGTGACACATTACAAGATGGGAGTTACACAAGCCCTCTTCTCTTTAGGTCGCCTGTCCTCCTCCTTCCACCTTGCCTAAGAGTCTTTCAACATTCACAAAAACAAACTGCAGTTACACACTCCTATAATCCCAAAGCACTGATACCAGATCTAATAAATACCACATACACAAATTAGGCACTTGTTTTACCGTTTCGTCACTGATACATGAAAAACTATATTGACTTCATTATTAATATACACTAAATACATACCTATAAAAATAAGTCCAGAAAATATCATCAACAATCTTGACTTTTAGGTCATTTAATGCAGTTCTCACTTCATACAGAAGATCACTATACCTTAACATTACAAATTTTTTCTTTAATCTTTTTTTTTTTCCTAACACACTTTAAAGTTCTTTTGCAAATGCCACTTTTTTTTTTCTTTTCAAGCAGATATAAATTCTTGATGTTAAAAATAATGTTTTTACTAAATTGTTTGGCTGACATCACTCACACTTAATCCATCAAAGAATGCTGCTTAAATGATAAAACTGTTCACACACTTTCTGAAAAAGATGAAATAGTCTATAAACTCTTCCACTTTTTTTCTAGGGAAAGGAAGTGGGATTGCTCTTTGAGTGAATTTCACATTATTTTCAGGAAGTTCAAAAAACAAGCATCAGCACAAGTCTTTTGAGGAATTTACTGTTTTCAAAATTTCCAGGAACCTCTGTGATTTGCCTATCTGGACATCTGTACTTTCCTCCACATCCCAACCAATTCCAAGTTTTGAGGAACAGCCATCACTAAAGCATTTTCAGAACTTGTACCCACTCACAGCCTACTCTCTTCTCATGTCTAATCCATTTCCCTTCACATTTATTTTAAAGGTTACAAAAAATACAGTCTGAATATGGAGGTTTTTATCATAATATTTTATCATTTGTATGTACCCAAATACATATAGATGAATCAATATCCCAGTAAATATTTTCATCTGGTTCAGTATTTATACAGGTTCTTGATTCTGTAAGTCATAAAACTTTACTTAGTTTAAATATCCAAAAGAGTAAAGAAACTATTCATAAGGAAATAAACAGGGAATGGAAAGCGAATTCAGACCTTTAGTAAAATGTTCAGTTTAAAGACAAGGGTATAAAAAGAAAAAGCACACACACACCCCCAACCCCAAACTTCTACTGAACAGTTGTATCAGAAGTGTAATGAAGGCAGAAAGGGTATCGAGGAACAAACAGAAAAGAATAAACAGTCCCAAAATCACCACGATGCAGCCTGCAGAAATTAAAGGTAATTATTGTCAGGCATTTTTGAGCTCCCTAACCAGACACAGCTGCCATAAGGACAACAGCCAAAAAACAGTGATGTATCAGAAATCTATGCTGTGCCATCTGCCACTCCAAAGTCACTCTACTTCAGCATTAAAAGTTTAAAGAGTAAAGCACAGTCCTGATGTAGAAAGCACTACAGCCTGAAGATCCTGAGCAGTCAGGCATAAACTTGAAGCAAACGTAGCCAATACTCTAAGATCAGTATAAGCAGAGTCTTTATACTTTCATTCATTTATTCCGCAGTCTGTATAATTTCTTACTTGAATTGTGGTAGCAGTAAAAGCCCCAGAATCCGACTGTATGAGGCACTTTAAAAAACAGTGTAATAATTCTTCAGCATGTCTGAAAACTAATAAAATGGAGGTTAAAGCAAATAGTTTCAGCAGTAAGGGTGCGCTACTGAGTGAAATGATGGAAGAAAACATACAGCAAATCACCCACTGGCATAATCTTCAATTAAGGGTACTGCCGCGGCTAACGTTACAGAAGTTACTATTTAATTTAACCATTAATAAAACTCCTTTCTATAATTGACTCGGCTCTGGCTAGCTGTGGCAAGGAGCACTATTCTTCAACTGACTTATCTAAAGATCTACAAAGAACTGAGGAATCATTTCCATCTTCTCGGATGAATCATTATCAGTGGCAGAATCTCATCTAGAGTACCCTGCTTTGAAAAATGTACTTAAAAACTGCTGTAACATAGGCACCTATCCCTCTACTTTCACCTTAAAAAAAAAAAGGATCGCTAGGAAAACCAACATCCTGGATTACATACTTCAAAGCTTCCGTTTTTTTCCTCTCCATTTGCACTTTAAAATTTCCCTTCCTTCAGTTATCTTCTGCCAGCTGTGATCAATCACTAAACACCCAGAAAATAAACTATGTATCCCTTATTAGCAAACGCGTACAACATTTACAATACTAACAACCACAACAAAAAAGCAGCAGTCTCATCACAGTTGCAATGATTTGTTTTCAAAACTGCTACCAACCATGTGGCCGGTGGGCTAACAGTAGCCCACAACCCATCCGTCGCCTTGGATGAAAGGCAGCAGCTCCTAGAGGAGCTGGTAGGGATCTTTAAGACACATCAGCATTAATGCAGAAATCTCAGAGCCATGTTCTGGGTCAGCTCTCTATATATGAATCTTGATTACAATTGCATAACAGATTGTGATGGTGTGCACTCAGGTACACCTGCATCGTGCATATGGCAAAACAACCAACTGCCATTAGTAATCTTCATTCCGTAATTTCAGTTTTGTCAGGACACTGTGTACTCTCCCCTTTGACAAGTCTGCATAGCTCTGCTGTACAACACATGAATTTAGCCCTGAAATAACCCTTCAAGGACACACAAACCGGCACACTTTATGCTCATGTTGCATGGAAGTAAAATTCTCCAATTATATTCTGAACCACAGTTAAAATATACCTAAGTACCAAACAGTTTTTAAATTAAGGTTTTTGTTTCAAATTAGGACCATACTCATCTTACTCAGCATGGCACATCACATTGCTCTGGGGAAGACCCGCCACTTGTGGGGCACTGAAGATGAAACAGACAGACCTGAATGTACTGTGAAGCTGGGCTGCTTCTGTGGGGGTTGGAACCACTGAACACGTCCTCTGCTTCTAAAGCCAAGGTACCTGCAGTACTTGAGAGGGTGTGAAGGTTTCTCTGTCCCTTGTCTGCATCCTATTAAAGTTAGTGGTTAATTTTTTACTCAAATATCCCCTATGCAGACACAAAGACTACTGAAGCTTCTTCCTCTGTGAAGTCTCAGGAATTATTTAAAAAAAAAAAAAAAAGGCATTTTCACTGCACGGCCCAAAGATCAGAACTCCAAGGTCATTTGTAGTGTATCCCCCTCAGGGCCAGTCTCCCATTACAGGGCGGTGCTGAACCCACCAGCTGCCCTGAGCACTAGGCAACAAGGGGACAGTGTCTGTTCCTTCGAGTAAACATCACTGATTAGCAAATACAGAATCACAGAATGGTCAGGGTTGGAAGAGACCTCTGGAGATCATCTAGTCCAACCCCCCCACCAGAGCAGGGGCACCTACAACAGGTTGCACAGGACAGCGTCCAGGTGGGTTTTGAATGTCTCCAGAGTGGGAGACTCCACCACCTCTCTGGGCAGCCTGTTCCAGTGCTCCACTACCCTCAAAGTAAAGAAGTTCCTTCTCATGTTAAGATGGAACTTCCTATGTTCAAGTTTATGCCCATTACCCCTCGTCCTATCACTGGGCGCTACTGAAAAAAGACTGCTCCCATCCCCCTGGCACCCTCCCATTAAGTATTTGTAAGTATTAATAAGATCCCCCCTCAATCTTCTTTTCTCTAGACTAAAGAGACCCAAGTCCCTAAGCCTTTCTTCATATGAGAGATGTTCAGAGTAGAGGGGGAGGATGACCTCCCTCGACCTGCTGGCCACACTCTTCTTGATGCACCCCAGGATGCCATTCGCCTTCTTGGCCGCCAGGGCACATTGCTGGCTCACGGTCATCCTGTTGTCCACCAGGACTCCCAGGTCCCTTTCCACAGAGCTGCTCTCCAGGAGGTCAGCCCCCAACCTGTACTGGTGCATGGGGTTATTCCTCCCCAGGTGCAGTACCCTACACTTACCCTTGTTGAATTTCATAAGGTTTCTTTCTGCCCAACTCTCCAGCCTGGCGAGGTCACGCTGTAAGGCAGCACAGCCTTCTGGCGTGTCAGCCACTCCTCCCAGTTTTGTGTCATCAGCAAACTTGCTGATGGTACACTCTATCCCTTCATCCAGATCATCAATGAATATGTTGAACAAGACTGGGCCCAGTACTGACCCTTGAGGGACACCACTTGTTACTAACCTCCAACTGGACTCTGCATACCTTCTTGGAGACATAAGAAACCAAAACTCAATTGTATTCCCACACTGAGGTACCCAGGGTGTCTTGTATTCAAGTGAATCCTTGATGTTTAACGAATGTCCAGTCATTGAAAATTGGATTTTGATGGTAAATACAAGGACTCTGAGCATTTTAAGGTGACCCTGAGTATCTGCTAATCTTGTACTCTAGCTACAGCTATTTTTTTCAGTTCCTTAATTAGACTGTGCCCCCCCCTTCATATTAGTTTGAAAGCTTTTCTGTCAAAACTGTGAACAAGTAAATTAACTAAAGAACTATGAGTAATCAAATCTTGAGGTTTGCAATTAATTAAATGAAATGGTGAGTCAGCAAACTGAAGAATGGTCTTCTATTAAAACAAAACATTTCATTAAATTAACAGTCAACACATTGCAATTAATAATATTCAAAAGAAAAAACGAAAACCAGTTTAGCCTTGCCATATTATTTCAGTCTAACAGTCAAGCATTGTGCATCGGCTTGTTTGTTATTTGCATTCAAAGCTGCTATGGGTCAAGTATGACGTGCTAAAACAGGAATAATGAAACATCTGGTAGTATGAAATGTTAATATGAGATACCATATTGCAAACAGTGAAAACAATTCTGAAACATCCAATAAATTAGGCCTTGGAAGACTGAAAAGGATATGCTTTCTTTCCCATTTTCTTCAATAAGGAAATTAATAAAAATAAAGCTTGAGAAGTGGGCCTGTGTGAGCCTCGTGAGGTTCAACAAGGCCAAGTGCAGGGACCTGCAGGGTCAGGGCAAACCCCAGTATCCATACAGGCTGGGGGATGAAGGGATAACGAGCAGCCCTGCTGATAAGGACTTGGGAGTACTGGTGGATGAAAAGCTGGACATGAGTTGGCGATACGCGGTCGCAGCCCAGAAGGCCTCCTTTGACCTGGGCTGCATCAAAAGAAGCATGGCCAGCAGGTCGAAGGAGGTGGTTCTGCCCCTCTACTCCACTCTGGTGAGACACCACCTGGAGTACTGCATCCAGCTCTGGATCCCCCAAGATAAGAAGGATATGGACCTCTTGGAGTAAGTCCAGAGGAGCACCACGAAGATGATCAGAGGGCTGGAGCACCTCTCCTATGAGGACAGGCTGAGAGAGCTGGAGTTGTTCAGCCTGGCGAAGAGAAGGCTCTGGGGAGACCTCATTGCATGCTTTCAGTACTTAAAAGGGGCCTACAGGAAAGATAGGGACAAACTTTTTTGCAGGTCCTGTTGCTATAGGACAAGGGGTAATGGCTTTAAATTAAAAGAGGGTAGATTTAAACTAGATAAAAGGAAGAAATTTTTTACAAGGTCGGTAAAATATTGGCCCAGGTTGCCCAGAGATGGGAGATGCTCCATCCCTGGAAACATTCAAGGTCAGGCTGGACAGGAATCTGAGCAACCTGCTCTAGTTGAAGGTGTCCCTGCTCGTTGCAGGGGGTTGTACAAGATGACCTTTAAAAATCCCTTCCAACCCAAACTATTCTATGATTTGACGATAAATACATATAATGTACTTTACTGTTTTCAGAATGCATGCAAGAATTTACAAATTAATTTAAACATTCACATTAGAAAGTGAAGGCTTCTCTGTAGCTGAAATGAATCATCCTTGTTTAGAGATAAACAGGTAGGTAAAACCCAGCTATTAACACAAAGGACTGAAACCAAATTCTTTAATAAGAACACTAAAATGACTAAAGTGCTAGAGCAGTCTGGAGACAGGTCCAAACTCGTAAGTCGTATTATTGCAGATTTCTTCCATTTCTGTAAACTGACTCAACTAGAGACTGTAGGAAAGTTTCAGCTCTAGTGCGTGTTCTGTTTTCAATGGCTGTTCAAAGATATCCTGGCTACCACAATAATCCATCAACGTGAAACATTTGAGAGACTGTAAGGGAAGAACTTAGTGAGTAATTGGCCACTGCAGGCAGAGGATGGGATTTCAGCGTATGCACCGTAGCGCAAAGCTTTATCATGGGCTAAGTTGTGTGAGTATTCACCCCAGGCCCTGGGAGGACACTTTGGAGCCCAGACTGAAATCCATGCTACATCCATTTGACATTACCAAGCTGAAACGTAGTCAATATCCAAGAAATGTATTACAAGAGTTGAGTTTCTTTCATTTGTTCTGGTACCTGCAGCCAGTTGTTCTTCTATTACAACAATATTTAAAAAGTATGTTCTTTTCTCCCATTTTGCAACAGGAAAGCACCCCAGCAAAAAATGATTTTTTAGAGTAGAAAATTTGAAAGTATTTATACATTATTTATCTTGCTACATGTTTGAAATGAAAGAGAAAATAAATATTAATTCTCTAAATATGTTCCATTAATGAAAGTTCAGAGAATAGAAGATCATCCTTAGCAAAACACTTCAGACAATAGTTAAAATTTTTGCGTGGCCTAAAATTTTTAAACAGCACCTCTTTAAAATCTCAAGAAAATTATACAATAGCAAAAGAACCTTATTGAGAGAGAAAAATCCCAAACAAACATTGTGCATATTTGTCAGGAATTGTGAGAAATTAATCTTCCACAGAGGAGCTCCAGTCAGCTCACTTCTGCAATGAATTGTCTCACAGCCTTTACTTGAGAACTTATTCTTTGCCTTTGTGCAGTGCCTGAATATTCCCTACATAGCTTCCACTTCGGCAGCAGAAAGATAGGGAGAGACCTACAGATAGGTCTCTTCATCATACAACCTTGCATCGACAACAGGTCGATGGATTCTCCATCATCAACCAGGCAGCTATGCTGGGAAAAAACCAGCATGTAATAATGTAATTTAAAGACTTTGCCAAATGCTCAAGGGATCAAAATTAGGGTTGCACAAATGTTTCTGAATTTTTGACGGCTTGATTTTGCAACCATAGTAATTTTTGTTTAACAGGGTGTGCTTGCTCACTTTATTTTTATTCTAAAACATAATTTCATGCAAAAGTTCACATGAGCATAAACAAGATTAAAACCTTTACACACAAAACATCACTGACACTCCATGGAATAATTCACAGAAGTAACAGGTTGCCATTCTCTAATTTCACACATATTTAAACAGTAGCAAAAGTCTGGATAATGACAGATTTAGGTGTTCACTTTAAAATAAGGGGAGAGTTTACTTTCATCCCATGTCTGTCTCTATTCTTTAGGCTTCTCACCCCAGTTATAAACTCTGTTTTGTACAGCCTAATCTTACACACAGTCAGGGCCCTGGATGCACTAACAGGGCTTAATGGCCACCTTCTCTTGGGCTTCAGTGCTCACTGCATTTGCTTCTGTCTGCAGGACTTGTTATTTTTTTCTCCATGTTTATTTCTTTGCCATTAAATCAATTTCTGTGGGTTTAAAGCACTTGTCCATAAGTGGTTGTGATGGGGAAATCGCTGAAGTTTTTGGAGGTCCTTTCAGTTAAGTCTCAAAGCTTATCTGGAATTGGCACAAATCTCTTGAGTTTGTAAAATTAATTGGGCTGGAAGATCTTCTGAGAATAAGGATATCTTTGAGAGTGATTTCAAGCTACTTCCTACTTGTGATTGGAAAATACCATACAAATATTTCTTCTGTATCAGATGGCACAGCTCAGCTACGTCCAAGCTGTCTCAAATCACAATTTAAAAAATGGTATATTTCAAGGATTTTAAGTGAATACCGAGCTCCCTAAATTCATTGCACTACAGTATTTCAGATGAAACCTCACCATACTGTCAAAATAAGCATTGTTGTTAGAGACTGGATTGGTAAAATATTATCCCTGCTATCCGCTGTTCACTTCAGCTGGACCAGCCTGACCAGTGTCATGGGCTTTCGAGGATTGTACTGTGCAGATCCCTTACTCAACGTCTCCTAGAAGTTGATGTATTAGAGGGGAGAAATGTTACTCCAACCTTTCCTCAGATGTTTTCAGTGAACTGAAACTGAGCAAATAATAATTTCACATTATTACTCACCAAGCTGTAAACAGCAGCAGTGAGGTCCCTCTGTACTCAAGATGGCAACTGCACCATAGAAAGTTTGCTTGCAAATAAACAGCAGAGATAATGTGAACAATAAACTGTTCTCCACTATGGTTTGCACTGGCTAAGAAGGAGGGAAAATAATTTGTATTCCTCAAACTCAAACTAGCTTAAGTTGCAAGCATAGATGAAGTACTCAACCAAGGATACAATTCTGCCTTCTTCATAGACCTATAATCACTTTCCAGTTCTGGCTGTTGAATGAAAGTGAAATATCGACACTTTAACATCATTTGAAATACCACAGCTTATTCACAGTGAAAAATATTTTTGGATGGTATCAGGACAGACTAGTAAAGCAGTAATATCGCTGGCAAGAATGGAAAACAGTTCAGTGAAAATTCAGGAAATCAGTGACACAGGCTCCAAGCAGGTCTCCAGCTTTAAGGCAGAACCTACCACATTTGATAATTACTATCAATTTGATTAAAGATGTAGATCATAGTGAAGAAACAGAACTTAAATTTTCTTGGAATGGCTGATTCATAATTTTCCCTAATGAATTTTCCACTAATTCTTCAATGTAAAATAAAGTAACACATGGGGGAGCAAGGACTAGGTCTCTATCTCCTCAAGTGAAGACTCTACCTACTGTTAGGTTATGATCTCTTTCTCTATACACTTTTGTTATAATGAAACCTGTTGTGTTTGGTTTTTTCTTTTTTAATTCAGGGAGAGGAAAAATGCATCCATCCCCAACAGTTATAACCTGATGCTTCACACAATCATCAGGAATGTAGCTTTTGCCACAAAGTCCCTTCCATCAGTATTGATTATTTTCAGCA
>NW_009647735.1:1892154-1937030 GCF_000708025.1 Charadrius vociferus | reverse complement strand
CAGCAGGATTCTGTGGTGAGTTGGCATTAGTGGTGTGTCATGGCATACACATGACATCTATTTCTTCTTTCTAAGAAGAAAATGAAATATTTCAGATGAATTTATTTTTATTTTAGCAGGGTTTGGACAGCAACCCAATTGGCTGTACTTGGGAAAGGACAAGCTTTCATGCAACTTCCCAGCACATTTCTGTGAGGAAAGAACCACCACGTCAGGCAGCAAATGGTACCCAAACACTTCCTCGGCTCAAAGCTGAGTTGCTGCTTTGGGCACCTTCTGCAAATAGGTGATGGATACGTGAATTTCAATATTGCACAGGAAAAAAAAAGAAGGAGCCCACAGGCTGGAGAAACCAGATTTAACTTCTAGCTATGTTTAGACCACAGCTAAAGAAACACAAAGAGCTGTATTTCCTCTCGGGCATAAATTAATGACTATCGATCACACAACCAGAATATGTGGAACATGATTATAGAGAAGTGCGTACCTTAACTTTCTCTTTTGCTAAGCATTTTTTTAATTCTGATTGTTCTGGTATCTATGGTTTTAAGTTACTTACATATCATTTTGTTGAAGCTTATTGATGCACCATTACTTACCCAAATAACACAGGAGAGAAATAATTTAGTCCCAATAGGTTAATATCTTCTTTGTTTCTGAAATTATGCCAGAATAGCTATTTCCATTTTATGTTGTGCAAGGTAAAGAACGTTTTTCAAAGCTGAGACACTGACTGGAAGCTTATTTTCTTGTTCCAGGTGGTGAATAAAAATAACACGTACAAGATGAACTACACTGTTTTTAAAATCTTAAAAGATATGTCTCTACTCATTGGTCAAGCTGAATTAACTTGCAGCCTCCAAGTCAAATGCAGGCTCAAGAAGGAGAGGAATAATTAAGTCACTGAACTGAAACACTCAGTAATCTAAAATTATGCAAATATTCTCTTTGCCCTAGTAAATCTTTTCAGATAAACTCTACTGGTCTTTGCTCACGAGTTTCATTTCTTCCAAAACTATGGCAGCAAACATCTTTAGCTTAGGTTTTGTCCAACTATTTCAGTAGTCAAAGTACATCCAGATCTTAAAATAGATTCTCAGACTTTTTTATTCAAAATAATTAAATTTACTTTAAAAATAAAAACATATTTAATATAAATGATGTCCAAGATCTATGGAAAATTTTTTTTAGACAATTCTGAAAAGTATTGCAGGTATCTATTCATCCTGCTTTTCCAGAAGTCTACATTATATAAGAAACCCATTGCAAGCATTCCCTTTAAAATTACGGTACTCTGCAGTCCTCAGCCTTTTCTCAGTATTAATATTGTACTTTTTGCAGCTATCTTTTTAGAGCTGAGAGGTTTGAGTCTACTTTAAGGCATTTTCCCCACATTGATAGGTTATTATATATTATTATAAACTTATCTAGGTAATATTCCAATGTGTTTCCAGTAAGCATTTAACTCTGGTTTTAGAAGTTTAATATGTCAATTTAATAGTTTATTTAAAAGACGTTCTTTTTCTTCTACAGATATTGCTTTTAAATAAATCTTTTCAGTAATTATTTACTATATCCTTTAATTGAGATTTCCCTAACAGTGGCACTACATTGATGAGTAGGTTTAACAGAATAGTTATTATGGATTAATTAATAATTGACCAGTTCACTCTGTTAAATATAAATCTTAACTGTAATTCTATTCATCTGTATAGTTTTAGGAACCAGTCTGCATTTAAAAAAGACCTACTCACTCCACTTAAGCTGAGAAGTAGATTTGAAACTGTTAGGCTGCCCTAATGTGTAGGAACTTACAGATGACCACGAAACATCTTCATATTTCTATTCAGGAAATAAAGAACATAGTATCCACAACCCCATCCATCCTTATTTCTTTCAAAAAGCCACTAAACTGCTCATACTTGAGAAGAAAACTAACTTTTTTACTGATTAATCACTAGGCAGCTTTGACTGGTGAAGAGAAAATTGTATTACAAATGAACAGCTACCTGTTATCAAATTACAAGGCATTTTCATCAAAGGACCAAAAAAATGCAGCACATTGACCAGTTAACATGTTTCCACTGACCTGGGGGGATTTTTCCAGTTAACAGCTTCTGAAGAATGCTTCCTTTTGATTCTTGTCTCTGACACAAAAATGATTGTCCCATTTAACCACTGTTCTATCACATACATCAGAGAATCCTATTTACTCACACACTACTGGAACACTAAAACACAATAGTGCAATTGTCTCTGGAAGAAAATTTTAAAGATTGACTTTTTTCTTTTTTGTAAAAAAGGGAGTAAGATCAAAAGCTAACTTTAATAGATGTTTGACTAAGGTCATACTCCTAGGAAATGGAACACTGAAGATGAAAGAGAACAAATAGATTTGGCTTTTGATCTCAGCCAAATGCATTTGGCATTGTTTAGCTTTTATAAAATACTTCAACTTTAGGCCATATCATGACTAAAATGAATTGGTTGAAGTCTGGAGGTTTTAATAGTTCAGTAAGACTTTAACATGTACCAACATTTGGAAAAACTTCTTAAGTATTTGGCTAATTTTTTTTCTTACTAGAATGAAGTCAGTTCAAACCTGGTTATTGTTGCTAATGCTAGACATACATAAACAATTTTAACAATATATCCACTAGCGCTGTTAAACCAGGACCACTGGCATTCCTAGCTAGAAATTTTGAGGAAAGTGCAGAGCATTGAGAAAAGGTATTAGAATTATTCCAGTAAAACAAATAACTGTGTCCGTAGCCAAAAGTGCATATCAGATCATTTCACCAAATTATTTCACAGTTCTAATCTTTCTAAAACGTTCTGTGGCCATCCAAATTTGTAAACTAAATAGCAGTAAGGGAGGAATGGATTACCATCTACAAACTATTACTTGCAAATTCTTCAGTAATACTGGTGTTTGCTAACTGAAGACAACTTCATTAATTAAGGAAAAAGATGAGATAACATTCATCAAAGCAATATGCTTAAATTATTACTATTCCTAGAAAAAATTAATTATCATTAGCCATTAGAAGCACTGCAAAACCCTATAAACCACTTAGTAGGCTACACAATCACAATTTACAAAGTAGTTTCATCAGCCCAGCCAGCTCAGCCCTCTGATAAACAGCAGTGATAGCAGGAAGCATCCCAGCCCCAAGCTTCACGTTGCCTTTTTAAAGTTTTCATAAGAATTAGTGATTTATACCACAGAATATATTACAATAGAAAATATTATATCTGTGCTATGCAAACTTTTGGCCTAAGGAACTATACAGAAATTATACACATGGAAAAAACTTCCTGATCTTACTTTCAAATTATTATATTACTCTATTATAACAATGATAAAGAACAGAGAAAATCCAAAGATCTAAGGATACGTATTTATCATCATAAAGAGAG
Organism: Charadrius vociferus; assembly: GCF_000708025.1. NCBI lineage: Eukaryota > Metazoa > Chordata > Aves > Charadriiformes > Charadriidae > Charadrius > Charadrius vociferus. The sequence continues at coordinate 1,933,610 of NW_009647735.1, read as the reverse complement.
ACATGCCTGACCACAAACCCTAAAAGTAACCTAGGGAAGGAAGAGGTCATTTCCCATATACTTCTCCACTCATCGCAATACCTTTCTCAAGGGCCACTTAAAACAAAGCAAAAAGGCACAAGAAGCCTCAGCCATTTGCTCTCCAATGTCTAGCCACAAATTTAACCACACCAAGTAGTAATTCATTCATTCCTTATTTATAATGTTTATCTCTTAAAAAGAGAAAATATCACAGGCTTCACCCCTGCCCCCCCTTTTTAAGAAAAGGACACGGTTTATTACTTCTTTTTATACGACTTATTACTTTATGTACCATATTTCTGCTGCTAAGGCAATACGTATGATTTGCTGAACCCACCTGGACACTGAAGACCTCTGCAGACCAGAAACCCAGTAAGCTTACATCTGACTGAACACCTGCACCCAGCAATATTTTAGCTATGTCATTCTCAAATATTACAAATATGCACCTCTCTTTATGTACTAAACATACCTGCAAGACCCTGCCATCCATCACAAATAAACCTTTTCTTGTTTTTAGCACCTCAGTTACTTCTGTTTACTGTCACAGAAAGACGTACACCTTCAGCCGAACTGGAACCTCATCATTCATATTCTACCCAACTTCAAATGCAAGCAAGTATTGATTTACACTACTGCAAACCTGATGCTTTAAAATCCCTGGCTTAAAACAAGAATAGAAATTAAAAATAAAAAAAAACCCTAAAAATATAGCTAATTTTCAAACCAACATAGAAAAACTATTCAAAGCAGTATTAAAATACCTTGTTTTCAAGCACAGAAAACATTGAAAATACACTGAGGATGGTACCCATCGAAGCAAGCTGGGTATCAGCTTCAGTGTAAACATGTGCATTTAGACAGAGCGAGGTTGCGTACTCACCCCTTGTCCCTCTCTCCCTAGGCCACGGAGAAGCAGGATGCAAAAGAACCAGACAAGAAATGAAAAATGCGGGACAGTCACTGCTGGAGCCTCCTTGCCTGCTGCATGAGGACCTGCGCTAAACCCCTATATTCCACAGAAACGCCGGAGCCGGCGGGGAAGGCACAAACACAGATTTATTTGACCTACTGTCAGTCGATGTGAGTTTGAAGATAGTCTCAAAGTTGACAGTAATGACATACGTACCTTTATATCCACACACACTTGCACACATAGGGGTTTTTTTAACATATACATATATCATTAAAGCATTTTCTACTTTTATATCTATAAAAGAGTATATATGCTTTCATTCTCAACAGTTTCTGTTGATCAAAAAACACCCCCCAACATATAATCCATTCCATTTATCTTCTTAGCTATACTTGCTCAGGCATTGAAAACTTTCTGTTCTTCTTGAAGCTAGGATAATTGTCACTCCTCTACCCTTAAGACAATAAGCCAACAGAACTTCAATAGATAATTTCCTTTGTTTCAAGAGCCAGACACTTCCAATTTTGCAGCCCTTGTTCTTCTTGAAGGATACAAAACTTGCAGCATTAATTATACAGCAGATTTAATCATCACCACAATAGGTCTTGGTCTCATCCTTTTCACTGACTAGCAGTACAAATCAACATATTGCGTTTTATACATTTCCCGGATAAGGTGTAAGTTGCTCTGCTGACTAAACTATGGAATTAGTTGCTCCTGGAATTTCTGAAGAAATAAGCTCAAAATCAGAAAAGACTTGTTTATATGGAATATATATAAAAAATTTGCTGAATGACAGAAAAAATTTTAGAATTAAACCAATTAGTAGACTACTACAAAAATATTTCAGATGTACAGTAAACAAAGTTATCTCTTGAGTCTTCCAACTGTTCTGCTGGTGGACTCAGGTTTCAAAATACCCTGCTTCTTAAAAAAGGAAATAAACTCTTCATTGTCTTCTGTGTCTGGTTCTGTGCAAGAAAAGGAATTTATTAAAAACCAAGAGTGTATTTATGGATAAAAGTGAACTTTTACAAAATAAAATACGCAAGAATATAAAGCAAAAATTAAGCAAAGTAGCGCTTGATTAATTTGGTCCTTAGTAGGAATATAAAAGCACCAGCCTTATCTGTTGGAACATATCATAAGACCAAGATACATTATGAACACTGAACTACTGAGATATATGCTTATATATCATATTTTGTAAGAGGCATCATGGGACACCCCATCTGGTATGGAGACATCAACAACTGCACCTTTTGAAAAACAGCAGCCAGAAGCCAAAAATTATCACTCAGATCTTCTTTTGTTTTCTTTTTAAATACTGAAATTTTCTAAAGAAAAACAGCACCACAGCCTTGCCGGCAGCAGCCACTGCTTGCAGGCAATGCAGGAGTGCTCAGTCTTCTCACACCAGAGTCTTGCTGCTGGTGCACAGACCCTGAGTAACAGGCAGGGGCAGACAGGAAAGTACTGTGCTGCTGTTCCGTTTATGCTTGAGATAAAATACTAGTCTCCTTAAAAAAAAAAAAAAAAAATATATTTGCATTAGGTAACATCATAGGCAAAAAAACTTAATTAAAACAAAATACGTTAACTAGTTCCACGATTAAAATATCCCATACAACTGTTTTCTCCTACATAATGTAAAATGTAGTAGAACATATGCTGCTGTATTTTGCTTATTTATTGCTGGAAGAAATCCACAACACTGAAAAGATACAGCCTCACATTATATGCATGTCTAGACATAGATTGAATTTGATTTTCAGGATATTCCGGACTCAGCAGCACTCAAAACTGCAGTGATGAAATACAACTGCGTCCAATGAATTTCACTGCTGTTCTTAGGTGCGTAGCAGTAACACCTCTATAAACTACACTCTTAATATCTGAGTTACGATGATGTATGTGTGACAAAAGCATGCACAAACTTTTTGCCAATTCTTCAGACAGCAAATTTGACTGGTAGCCTTCAAGCTCCCAAACCGCTGGAATTAGGATGGAGTCATGCAAGCATCAATAAGGAAGACCACTTTTTTATTCAACATCTGTGAAGCCCTTTAGGCCAAGCAAAGTGAGAAAGAGATAGCGTATGTGCCAACTTCATGTGTAACTTTTGTTGCCACAATCAAAACACTGTAAGACTATAAAAATACAATATGTAACCACTGTAACAAATGTCCCTGTTTTTATTTACTATAAATCACATTTAAGGTACTCCATTGTGGATTCAGAGAATGAACAAGTTCTGATAACTAAATGCGGGCTCCTGACTTGAAAAAAAATTGCCCTGAACAATTTTAACCATGGGTAAAGAGAGATATTCCTAGGTAAACGCTAATAAAACTAGATTTTTTTGTCTACCTGTTACACCTTTGATAAGTACCCAGACTTACTGAAGATACCAGTACTTTGATTTTGTCCAGAAGACTAAATATTTTTGTTGTTAAGCAAAAATATTTAGTCTAGTTGTAAGTGCAGAAAACAAACTCTCTCCAGGAAATGAGTTATTTTTCCCTTCCCGAAAGAGCTCATAATAAGTATAACATCACCAATAATGAGATTAAGTAGTATTGTAAACCACTGTAGAAATAACAAATCTATTATTCATAATTCCCACCAGAAATCCTGGAAACTGGACAACAACCTACTGCCTGTTCTTATTATATTTAGTCGAAAGAGAAAAATGAGAGGGAGATCTGTACAACTGGATTTCAATTGGCTTTACTCACAACTTCCAGTTGCACTCACTCACAGATGACTAATTGTTGTCTTCCGTTCTTGTCTTTCCTCTTTGGCCAGACTGAACAGAAGGCAAAGATGCCTATTGTCCCCTGACGCATTAGTATTCATTATGGTGAAAAGTAAATGAGAACTATTTCATCTTCAGAGCGCTATCCTAAGACATTAACATCTAATAACAATATTAAAGTCACATTACAGGTCTTTAATCTGTGGCAGTAATAATCCTGTCTAGTTTAATAAAAATACACATTAAAATAAATATTTTGGATATCCACTTTTAGGAGTTTGCAAACAACATTATTACCAAGTTGAAAAGACTTCAGGACAGTTAGAACTAAATTTTGAGAGCAGCATTGTTGCAGTTACAGCAACCTGCTTCCTCTTACTTGCTTACCCATAGTCTCCTAGAGAGAAATGAAAGCTATTTTATCAGGATTTCTCATGTTAATACTCTTAAAAGAAAAAGACACACAAAAAAAGTAGTCATATATCTTGAAATAAGTAACTAGGTAAATAAGCGCAATGAACCAGAGCTCTGGAATTCTGCACATCTCCTGCAAATGTTATGTGCAGCACAGCCAGTACATTGCTCACTCCCGAGATACTCCTTACAAGATTTTTATTGGAATTCTACCAGAGGGACCAACTTTAAGAGAGATCTTTTCATGCAGTTCAGCAAATTGTAATAGGATAAATGTTGATTAGCTAGGAAAGTAATCTTGGAAGCAGGAGTCTCTCACATCAAGGATTTCTGGCCAAAACAGAACGGCACTAATTATTTGTTCCTAAATCCTCTGGCACAATTAGGGTACTCTGGATACACTAACATGTTTCATGATACAACTTACTGGTGAGCATATTTAAAAGTTAGTAAATAATGTTTATGGCTGCAAGAGCTGCCCTTTTAATTTGCTAAGGAGTTTGAAAATGTATCATACTAAGTTCTTGCTGGTTTACATTTACAAAACTGAGTGCCAGCTTTGAAGTTTTGGGAGCTCTAACAGTCAAACATGAACACACTCAAATGCAATGCTGCAGGCATAGCATTAGCCAATGAGATACTTATTAATTAAGCTGTTTACCAAAACTAAGAAATAAAATAAGCACATTTTTGCTGTTGGCTTCACAGAAAGTACAATCAGCATTTTCACCTTGCAAAGTAGTCTCTCTTCGTGTTTGTTTTTGGCTGAATGATGACATTTCCTTGCCAATAATGTGTTACTGTTTGCTCTTTTTTCTTTTTTTCAGAAATTGTTAGATTGAAATAATTGAAAGGCTTCTAAATAATATTCCAGCACTCCCTTAGCAGCACATGAAACACTTGGCAAATGGAATTCCCCTAATTTTATTTTATAAGCTCAATGGATCCTATTTACCTCTTTTTCCCTAGCTATTCTCATAGTATGCAGTGCTTAGACACAGTAGCAGATGACAAGCTAGATGATATCAATTACACGTGATGGTAGATAAGGTGAGCTGGTACAAAGAACAACGTCTTTCATTTGAAATTTCTGCTGTTTATCTTTCTTGGAGAGATCATTCCTGTTGGCCCGGACTTGTGCATTTGATGAATGGGTCAGCAGCTAGAATCTGTATGAGCAAATGAATAAGATGCACATCTCATCCCTCAAACCATATTGAAAATCTTTATGAGATTGGATTCACGCATTGAGATGACCTAAGAATATGTTCCTTGTTTTTTACATATCACAATTTAGTTATCAAGTGACAGCATGAAGACGAACCTGCACCAACCATTCCTGAAAGCTGGGAAAGTAACTCATACATGGGTGGCACTACTATAAGCAGATATTTAATATTAAATTAATTTTAAAAATACATAAAACAGCAGTAAGTCAAACTTTTCTCATCATATATGTTCCAATCATCTTTTTGAGGAGACATAACTGCTGACAAAAAACCCTGAAAATGAAATTTCATGGGCAGAAAAACTTTCTAAATTGCCAAAAGTGGCTCAGTCCTATCATTTATTTTTTTTCTGAATTAGCATGTAATGAGACCACCAAATTAACCTACATGAAATACCTGTATACGCTTGAGGGTAAAGGACTATATAATTTATGCTGATACTTGCACACATACACAGGCCTCTGTGTTGTCAGAACTGAGCGTATTTACCATATGTAGGATCTTATTTCTCTAAACATCACTCCTGCAAACTTTCTATTAATTATAAATTGTAGTTTCTAGTACACTATTTACATTGAAAAAAAAAAAAAAACAAAAAAAAACCCCACAACCGTGGAGTCACACAAAATTATAGCAAACCATGTTTAAAATCCTTTGGATGAAGAAGCATTCCACTGAAAACCAGGTTTCTGTCAGAGACAAAACAAACCTGGGCAACAAACAAGGCTGGCCAAGATGGAGTAAGCGCACCGCTATGACAGCTGCTTCTGCACATACACAAAGGATCTCAAAATCTGGGCAGCAGTGCGACACTGGGCTACACCATCACCTCCCACTGCTCTCCTGTTAGAGCTGTCCTTGGAGTAACTAGTTAAATACCCTCTGGGTCAGGAGAAACTGACCTCCCATGGACATTATTCTTCTCTTCATGCTAACCAGGCCCAATGGAAAAGCACAGGCATGAAGCCAAACCTTGCACACCCCGGTCTGCACGCTCAAATTCTAGTTACCCTGAAGTTATCCAGAAGGATGCAGAGCTCCCCTTCACACCTTGGGAAAAGGACCATGGCGGATCTTTAAAACTTCTCCTGTTAAAGCTGTCACGTAAGTTCTCTCCCAGAAAGTTGCTGTCTTGATGAAAAAAAAACTATTTCAGAAATTCCTGGTCAGTTTTTCATAGAAGTTTACTACCTCTAGAAGCTGCTAGTTGATGATTTACTGACTTGAACTAAAAATTATTCAGGAAAACCATTCACTTTCTTTGCTGAACCCATGCCGAGTTTGTTCAAGCTTGTGTTTCCTCAGCAAGGCCGTTAACTGATATAAATGATATTTAGCAGGTAGAGATTCATTCCTTCATTCTCTCTCTTTCATGATGGAAAAAGATTTTTCTTTCAATTATGAAAAGCCAAGAATAATGATACCCTAAAGAAGGTGAAAAAGTACAACAAAAATATATATCAACTGTTACAGTCTGGACAATGAAATACGGAAATATGATGAAGAATATCCGCAATCAGCACATAATATATTGATTGCCCTTTCTCAAATGAAGGGCCACCAGCTAGTTTAAAAGTAAAATTACATACTAAAATAACAGCAGAGAGAGATAAAAATTACGAGGGTCGTGCAAGGGGAAAAAGATGTATTTTCAGCAAAGATTTTTAAATGAGATGGAGAGTCAATGAGGCAGAGAAATACAGGAAAGCCCTTCTGTGCCACAAAGAATTGCAGAAGAGCGGGTTCTTTTAGCATTAGTTGTGAAATGTTGAGTGGCAGTATGGGAAAGAAAACTAAAAAAGCGAAGTAGACACTCTTGAAATAAACTGCTGTAATCCTGCTTTTTAGAACGTATATTAATTACATTAGCATACTGGCAGTTGTCTGAAAGGCCAGACAAACTGGGTAGAAGAAAATAAATTACTTTCTAAAAATGTGCTAACAAGCTATATGACTGTAAACATAAGTTTATATTGTATATAAATCATGAATCTCATCACCTAGCTCTCTCCTGAACATATAGCTTTGAAATCCTCCTTCCCATGGCCAATCCCAATCCCTGCCCCCGCTGCTTGTAGCCATACTCCACATCAATTTTTGTTACCAACGTTACTGATGTAACTTCTCTCACTAGGTACATCTGCTACCAGCTCACTGACTTCAGGGTTGAGCGAGGGGAAAAAGGCAACAGGAGAAAGAAAAACAGCGAGCATTTGACCATGGAGATAAAGTTCAATGAATTTGCAGCAATAGGCAGAAAGTTTAATACACACTAGAAAAAAAGGTCAACTTCTAACAGCACACATAAACAAACACTGGGAAAATTTACCAGGGCATGGTATGAATTCTCCATCACTTGAATCTTTGCACTGGGACTAGATATGCTGCTCAGATGCTGATCTAGGTTACTTAAAAGTTGCAGGCTTAACACAGGAATATCCTGGTGAAATTCCATAGCCCAGATTACACAAGAGGCCTACAGAGATTATCAGTATGGTCATCTAACACATTTCTATTTACTCATGCATGGAATCCAAGAGCACTCCACGTCCACAGGCCACCACTTGCACTGTAAATTCACCCTACTGAGTGTAAAATTTTGTGGAAGAGTCAGAATCATTGCAAACGGTAAACTCCTTGGATATTCCAAGGCATAGCTTTTTGTGGCTTTGTGTACCATGGATGTAAACAGACTGTTTGCACTCAATAATTATGTACACAGATAGTAATTTGGTTTTAAAACACTATGGTGAAATTCAAACTTTTTTAAAACAATTATTCTAATGGTTCGTTGGTTTTAGTTGTATATACCCTCTCCAAATGTATCTGGTTTTAGAAATGTACATTTAGAACGGGCAAGAACATTGGTTAAAACCTGTGTCCCTGATGGCTGGGGTTTTTCTCCCACCTTTATCCACGATGATTAACAAGTTTAACCATGCCTCGTACGGAAATCAAGTTGTGTCCTTAAGGTTATTTTAATGCACCTCGAGACTGACTACAATACTGGTGAGAACGGACTGAAGAGAATTTATGTTTGTGTCCTGTACACAGGCACGTTCTTTGTCTCTGCTTCATGCTTCACAAATCTGTGCAGAGGATGTGGCTAATGGCACATCTTCTCACCATGTTGGTGAGCTGAGGTCTGCATTGCAGTGATATGGGCCAGCAGGAGCCACACCAGCTCTGAGGGGGTCTGTCTGTACAACCCAACGGTGATTTTGGGAGAGTGCACTGCCTGCTCCCTGCCCTGCCCTCCACTGCGCGTCCCCAGGGATGTGCCCATGAGCATTTCTGAAGCGGACATATAACCCTTTTGGCCATCTCCAGACAACAGACAGTACACACAGCTTGGGAGGGAGCAGCCTCATTGAATTCTCCATCATAAGACATACAAGACAATACCCTAAGTCCCTGCAAGTCTCAGCCCTTCAGAATTATACCCTATACAGTCCAGTTGAAGTGCTAAATACTAGATAAGTATTAAATCTGTCAGAGTACCATACTCTTTCAGAATATTGCATTAATTTATATATAACCATTCCTAGCGATAACCTTGCAGATATGTTTGAAGAACAGGCAATGAGAATCCCAAACTGTATTTTTATTAAATGTTTTTCCTCTGAACTGTCAGATACAATTAAACAAAAAAAAAAAAAAAAACAAATTACTCAATTGTGAAATCATATTTAAATCTAAGACTTTATCTGACTATTAGAACACCTCAGCCCAAGCTGTGTTGCAGAGCAGTTCCCTAACCTGTGTAATTTAGGGCTGATTTTAATTCAGCCCAAACTGCTGTCCTAGAACTGCTCCAAGTCTGCCCCGGCTCTGCTATGGCTCTGATAGCATGGACACGATCGCAACGAAAGCACAGAGGACTGCGTTAGCACGGATGAGCAGCTGATGATGTGTGCTAATTCATTTCTAGGTCTATCTAGTTTGAGCATCCACAATGACTAGGCTTCAATCCTTGACCTACAGAATTTCAAGCACCACTTCACTCATACTAGAGATTTTGTATATAGGCAAAATACAGATTATGGATGACTTCTATATTAGCAGGAAAGAAAATCCGTCTCAGTCAAGATTATTTTACTGAAGATTCAATTAACAACAAAAATTTAAAAAATCCTTCTAAACTCAGAACTGTAAATTAAGTTTAAATTTAGTAGACATGATTGTTGCTAAGTACGTAAATAAATGAAGTGGGAGTGGGTAGCATAGTTTAAATGTAGTTATAGTGAGACGCTAACAGTTTCTCCTAAGAGTTCTTACCATTGCTATCAGAAATATAAAACTATAATTTCATGTACTTAGTCTACTCCTCTCTGTTTTATTCAGTTAACCACTCTTAATTTGTCTTATTTGATGGAAAAAGCCTGAAAAAGGAAATCTTAGAACAATAAATTGCCATGGGATTAAGGAGAAATTCCAGTGCATTAAGAAATATCACAGAACAGCTGAGATTGGAAAGGATCTCTGAAGATCTGCAAGGATGGATACTCCACTGGGTGCTCCAGTGTTCAACATTCCTCGCAGTTTAAAAAAAAAAAAAAGAAAAAGAAAAAGAAAAGCCTCAGTGAAGGAGAGCAATCTACCTGCCATGAAAGAACTGCATACAATACACTGGATTTTGCCAGCTCTCCTTGGCAAACATTCCTTTCTTAAGAGCTGATTACTCATTCAAACTAAAAATCAGTATTGAAAGTAGGCAAAACTGCCACCTGCAAAAACTTAGTATTTTAAACAAGGAAGAACCACATTTATGTAGAAGAAAAGTGTATTGGCTTTGCTAACCAGCAGTAGTAGAAAAATGACAGTATGTAGAGTATCCTACTGGATCTCAGACATGCTAGAAGTGTTAATTCAGTTCTAAAAGTATCTGTCTCCGCACTACCCCAAGAAAATTCAAGTTTCTTGAAGAACACGTAGGAAAGAATCCTGTATCTGTAACTGAACTATCACTATGGTCAGTGTCTTCATCTTTGTCACCAGCTCTGACACATTTACAATGACATAAACACACAATCCTAGAACCTTTGATTTGTATTTTCAATGTTAGCCTTTAGAGTTAGTTATTTCTCTGCTTAGAATCATTAAAAATACCCCACAATTATAACATCAGGTATATTTGTTGGCAATTGCTACCCAGTGGAGCACGACCCAGTAGTCATTTTATTTCTGAGAAATCCATCGAAGTCCCAGAAAGAATTTACACAAGTACATTGAAATTGTAAACAAATGTTTTAGGTGACAGCAGAAAATCAAAACCAGTCACCCCTTGTTAATAACCAATGGGTTAAAATAATGCCATACATTTTTTATTTCAAGTATCAGTATGTGTATGATTAAATAGGTCATTTAATTTAATGCACTTAAGTTAAATTGTGATTACAGTGTACTAACTTACCCTTTACTATGACATCATTATATCCGTGACAATGGAAAAGTGCTAAGAACACATCATGCAAACCAACCAGGGAGTCTACCTGATATTCAGAAACCAAAGTAAAAAAAACTTGCAATACTTCAGCTCCCTAGTGATAGACTGCCATGATTGTTCAAGAGCAAATCAAAATAGTTATCAGAAAATATTATCCTGGGATTAAACAAGAAAATTTACAACAAAACATTTCTCATATATTTGTATAGATGAATGTTTGTATATATGTTTGTGTACGTGTGTGTATGCGTATATATATGTATAAAAACCTTGGTTTTAACCCCACGGAAAGAGAAAAGAAAGGAAGACTTCAATATAGCTGAGGTCAAACAAGCCACACTGAATTTATGATCCCAGTATGATATTTCAGGTCAAGAGCTACAGACTTCATATTTCATTTGCATAAAAGAAGAAAATAATAAAACTGCGTCCACACTGGCTCACACAGAAGCTGAAACAACAAGCAGACCTGTTTGTAACCTGTATCCTACAGTCTTCCCAGTGCATTTCTTAGACAGAACTTAGAGCGACAGAATAACCTGGGTTTATGAAAAGCACACCTGGTTATTAGCACTAGGGCCAGCAATCAGACCTGCTTCTTTCTGTTGAAATTGTACCTCCAGTCTGTTTAGCGATATACATGATCATTGCAGTTTCAAGATTTCATGTTACATCTTTAATTGTGAGCATTTAGCAGACTGCCTCTTATTATTAAGATACTGCTGACTTTTATTGTCAATGTGGCCACAGGACAAGGCTAATAATTACTAGCACCAGAAGCAGCTTGTGGTTTTATATTACATTGAGGTAAATTACACTGGAATTAGAGTGGATTACTTTTATCAAATGGGGAATAAGCTGTTAATTAACTCCCCGCTGTAGCAATCTTTTTCTGAGCTTGCAACTGTTATTAGCTCTAGATTAAACTGTTGAATTAATTTCCCACTTACTTACTATTTCAAGAGTTTTTAATTTACCTGGCAGCAGTTTTAATGGGAAATTGTATTAGTGAGCATAAATTGTTTTTGGGAAGGGTAAACAGTTTGTGATAATGTTTATTAAGTCGTTTTGTTTGAGCAAAAATATAATTGCAGTTTTAATTAGTGCATGGTTGTTGGAGTATTAGGTTTGAGATTACATTATGGCATTCTGAGAAAACAATTGCCCAGGTAATCCCAGCATTTATAACTGATAGCAAATAGGCAAATAGAAAAGCTATGTCAACACTGCTCTGACTTGTGTGTGTGTACACATGCGGACATGCACACATGCCCATGCTCGTATGCTCATGCACACAAGCATAAGCATGTTTAGAAAAGTAAGAGAGTAGTATGCCTAGGAGAGAACGTCATTTCCATTTGCAGTTAGGCAAAGGCATATGAAGCACTGCACTGCACGTGCGGGCCTGTGTGTATAAACGCATAAGAGAAAGATTTCAATAAAGTAACAGAATTTTGTGTACGCTAAGCTGACACATCTCTGACGTTTCAGTTAACACTTAAAATGTTCAGATCTTTTGACAGGGTAAAACTTGCTTTAAATACACTGCATTTTCTAGCCCTGCTACTGTTATGTCAATGGCAAGCCTAAGAGAAAGCCCTAAGTCATTAGAAGAAAGATTTTTAAAAAGGTAACAAGAATTCATCCACTATAATGAATTGCTATAGATCATTTACTTTTTTACTTATTGGTTGAATATATAGAGAGCTCTTTTATTGTAGTCTGCTGTTTTCTGATGTTTGTAAAATCCTGTATGAACTTCCTTAAAGATAATTGTAATATAACTGTGGGTAGCGATATATACAAACTATTTTCATTCTACAGTCTATTGACCAACAAGAAGAAGATTCCAGTAGTGCCATGTGTCCTAATGCATCCTACTTGGCAACAGCTTGTACTAAGAACACACGGTCTTGTGCCTTATCTACTCACCCTGGGCGATGTCCCAGACAGCAAAGGGCATCACAAGCAGGGCTAGGTACACACCCTGAGGAAACATCGAGCTTCACAAATCCCCACAAGTAAAACAAGGGCAACAAGACTGCATTCATACACCCAAACTGGAAAGTAGAGACCGATTTTAAAAGAGCTTAACTCTACCCTTTCCAGCTGCAGTGTTACTGGCTGTGGAAGTTGCCACCTAGATGCCTAGCAGGCACACATTATCAAATTCCGTATGACGCTGCTGTCAGATGTGTCAGCTCTACTACTCCTGCAGTAGCCCTGTAACTAGTTTAAAAAAATATGTTAAATTATTGAACTAACCTGACTGAAAAAGGTTAAGAAGGGGTGTCCTGAGCAGCTCAGCCTGGAGATGTGAGGGGACAAGTGCTCTCTGCAGGGGAGCAGTAATGAGGACTGCATGAAGATAGAGCCATTAACATCTAATGACCACACCTAGAAGGCAAGGCTGCAACCAAGCCCATAAGCTCCACGGAATCTATGAACCTCTCACAGTTCTTCCTCGCACGTAATGGAATCTGCTGTAGCTTCTTATAAAAAAGAGCAACACATAGGCAGTTAAAATATAGACCGCTATACTTAACTTCCAGCAAATATTCCATTAGGTGACTTAGGTGCTCAGTATCTTTTTTAAACTCTTACAAAACATACGTATTTTCTTACAAAATTTAGAAAATACGTAAAAAAATACCTGAACCTCCCAGTTTTAGGCAATATAGATTCAGATATTTAAATTCAGAAGGACATTCTTCAACTTAGCCTTATGACTCAATCATGAAGACATGAGCTCTTGAGGTTCTTGCACACCCTCAAAGTGGCCCAAAGTCAAATAGGGTGGAAATGTGATAGTAACTAATAGGAATTGACATCATCTTTCATCATTTCCTGTAAACACAGGCCACTGCAGCAAAAATTACTTTACTTTGTGCCATGACCTCAATTGTTACTGATTTTCAGGAGCCTAATGGAGGTGAATTGAAACACCAAGACGATAATCGCAAAAAGAGTTCCTTGCCCTCACAAGGACAGCAAACTCCATGTTAGAGGTTTTGTATCTTTTTACCTTGACATCTGATATGGACAGTATTCACAGATGTAAACATGCAGTAAACTACCTAAATTGTTTCAATAGACCCAGCATCATTTCAAAATGTAACCACACGCAAAAGCTGGTTAAAGCATCACATAGTGATGCAAAAGGAGTTCATGAGCATCAATTATTTGGTAGCTTTAAATATATATGTATATTGATTTACAGAATACAATAAACATCAACAGGAAATAAAAAGTTTAGATACCGATTTCCCAATTTGTATGTTGTAATTTGGTTTAATATAAGATTTGCTAATGGAAAACTTTTACCTATGGATTCAGAAATCTTTTTAATGCTTTAAGAAATTGGCACTAATCCATTCTAAGCCGTGCTGATCTGTCTTCAGATCAAGAATGTCAGGAATCATTTTTAATGAATTCTAATATTTTTAATTGACTGTCAGTGATAATAACAGGATTTTGCTATAAACAGTTGTTCTATTTATATTAATAAACTCCTAAAACACATTGTTTATATATGAGTATCCTGGATTTACTAAATACCACCTTCTACATTGGTTGCTACAGTCATTTATACTTTTAAATTGATGTTGGATTTCCTGAAAATCATAAAACTTCTGGAAGTTATACAGTAACAGAATATGATTAATACTTTATCACAACATTTTTCAACCGTTAGAAATAATGACAGAAAAGTAACATCTTTGATTTGTATGTCCTCTAGTTAACATACTTGGGTTATTTTGCAATTTCTATTATACTAAGTAGATTGTAGCTGTTTTCAACTTCAGAAAAAATAAGACACTTTTAGAGTTTGCCATCCATTAACAATCAAGATACACCAGGAGAAGTACATAATATTTAAGCCATAGTATTAGCTCAAAAATTGCAGGTAACCGCTTCTAGCTTAAGGACTATAAAAAACCCAAAACAAACAGCACCCTTGCTGTGTCAAGAAGCATTTGGTACCTTTCAGAGATGCAGAAAAGTTGCTCATATTCTGCATTCCGCCTTCCACTGTGGTTTCCAGTGACTATTTGTCACAGCCCCCTTCCACCTCATCTTGTGCTGTAAAGCCCACAGTGTACAACAACAAGAATTCATTATTTCAGTGTAAGAGACACCACAAAACCCTAACAAGTGAGGAGAATCTACCTCTTCCTGCAAGTGGGATGCTCACCTCTCTCTACACACCGTATTACAGCACAGGCATCCTCTGCAACGCGCACACCAGCACAGCTGTACATTGTTATTACACCCCAAAGAATGAACTAGCTTTTTACAACAACAACAAAAAAAACCAAACCAAACCACGAGCAACCAATTCCATTTGTGATTCACTTTAATCTACAGATTCTTTTTCCTCATTCAGTTTCTTGGCCAGATAGATCACACCCTATAATTACTCACCTAAAGCTAGGAATGCCAGAGGCCGCTACGTGTACAGCAGCACCCCTCTGCCCTCCTGCTCCAGTCTTGCCACTACTTTCCCTGGTTGCCAACTCCTCTGTACTACCAATGTAATGTAAAGTCCCTTCTTGAGAGGGGTTTGGAGTAACAAGACAGAGGAACCAACTTGGCTTAAAAGTGACCTGGCAAAAAACCCAAAGTTATCTGGGTCAACCTGTAGCCCATTTCTCCAGGTAGGCCTCCATGCTGAACTGGTGCAACTTGCTGAATCTAAGGCTGAAAAAAAGCAGTGGCCGATAATATTTCTTTACTGGACAGAGAAGTACAATGTAGCAATAGACAGGGACAACTATATTACAGTGGTAAACACAGCTGTAAATCATAACGCTAATTAGCATTTGGTCTTGGGTTTTGTTTCTCTCCATCAGCACTTCTTTCCTGTACTGCGTTCGAGGTGTGGTCAATGTTAGAAACCACTAAATGTTCTTGCAAAAAGTCTACAATATCCTTTCATTCAAACAGAAACATAAAAATGTTCAACTGAAGTTTATACAATTAATTTTAGTTCTCAATTTATAAAGATTTTACTATTCAAGCAAAGGAAAATGAGAATTAAGATGCAATGTGCTGACATTCAGTGTAGTTTTACAGCCTTTTTAATACAGAAGTAATTTTAAAAATAATAGGCTTAAAATAGTAAAAAACCAAAAACTAATAGTTTCGCTAAATTACCTTTTTATTGCATGGTTTCAATTAGCATTCCCTCTTCCTCCCACCCAACATGCAGATTGTTCTCTCTTTTCTCTGAAGGAAATTATGAGATGATGGCAGTACAGAAGAACCTCAATTGAAAACACCAGTATACAGCATTCCCAGAATGATTTGTTGCAGTATATTCTATAAAAGTTAACAGTTCTTAAAGAGACATATATAACTTATGAAGCATGTTTCTTGCATATGGTAATAGAGATTATTCTACTAAACTCATCAGTTATTACAGTTAATAGGCAGTATGCTAAAAATTACAAACAATAAAATGCTTTCAACCTGAATGTGGTTTTTCATTTCTTTGAAGTCATTAGAAAGCTGCTGTGGTTTTAGTTAAGGTATTATTCTGTAGCATGAGGAAAATGTTATACTACAGGTGCAGAGAAGATTTAATCCACATGTTGCAAGGTTACATATGGATATAAACAACAGATTAATTCTCAGTTCCCTTCAGTTTTGACTCTCACAGGTCAGAAGAAAAATGGCCTAATTCTGAAATTGTATGGTTCCCTGTATTGTCAACACCTTTTATTTCATCTGCAGAAGGTTTTGTGAGACAGATCTTAACTGATTGTAATTTCATCATCATTTATAAAACTAAAGATCACAAAATAGTTAGAAATACCCATACTGAGAGACAGAAAAAAGGTCACTCCTGCAGACATTATAAGCGAGCACAGCAACATAAAAACTACTCAGCCTTGTCTATACTGCTGTAACAGTGTGCAGACCAACCACAACTAGACTTAAGTTAGGCAGCTCAGGTATTCAAACATGCAAGCAAACAGTATCACAGAGATGAGACTGAAACCCTGTTCAAGAATGCTATAAATACCTAAAATCAAATTCCAAGATGTTCTAATAAGACCAAATTTAATATGTGCGTAGATACAGAAAGTATTCATTCTCTTCCCTGACTTAATAAGCACAGCTTTTAATGCTTGAGGTTCTGTAGTGAAAGTTTGCATTTGGAAATTCCAAATGCTTTCTCAAGGCATAAATATTTTATCCTAATAAAATCTCAATTATTCTCCTCTCAAGGTATACATATTTTACCCTAATAAAATCAGTCTTATTCCCAAAAAGATTACAATATAAAGTACACTGATATATAAAGCTGTAGAGCTTAAGCATTCCACAAAAAAAAATGTTTGTCACTTCCTGTTCTATTTTCTCTCTTAAACAGAAAAGGACAGTTATGCTAAAGAGTACTCCGAAAGAGCCAGCCTATGACCACAGTATATGTAGAACTGGAAACCCATTTCCGAAAACAACTTACTAGGGGACTCAATCCATGTTAACTATCAAGCATCTGTTTTGTTCTGTGTTTTAAGAAAAAAAGGACAGCCTAATTACAGCAAATACCTTAAAGCTTTCTTTGGAGAATTTCACATCTATCTATCAACAATATGTATCATTTATACTATCTTCATTAATATTCTCTATGGTGCCATTCCTTAAAAAGAACATTTGTCAAATACGAAACTGTTAGGCCAGAGTAGATCTGTGTTAAGATTAGCTCTCTACTTGATACCAGATTCATTGACCTGAATCTGCTTGACATACCTATTGTAGGACAGAAGTGAAGAACACAAGCAGGTATAAAATAAAATTAAAAAAAAAAAAAAAAAGAGACTGTTAGATGAAAAAGAATTTTTTTTTTTTTTTTTGAAGGAACCATATAGAATACAAATCTATTGAGTGATTTCTGGAAATCTACAGAGCTCAATTTGATATGCTGCTATTTAGGTATGTACAAGCCCAGATATAAATCAATGAAAATCAATGTGTATCTTCCTATTAAGTTTGATAGCAATTTTATAGTTGTGATTCTTACATCTAAAAGCAGCAAATTTTAGACAGCAGTATGAAACAAGTAAACACGGTTCAGAACCAGCGCTAAATACAGTCATCCATTCACAAGAGATATAAATAGTAGTAAACACCTTGGACTTGAAGAGTCTCAAGCTTTGCAAACTTTACCTGTTTTTCACCATGAAAAAAACAAAGTTCTTAAATCTGGAAAAAAAAGAACACTTTTAAAAGCACCTATATGCCACTAAAAGTGAATTTCATCCGCAAACTTCTATTTATTGCTAAGTGGGGAAAAAAGTAACCAACAGCAATATAAAAATCTTTAAAAAGGTTAACAAGCAACAAAGGTTCAAATGTTTTTCAGTGTGTTCATCCATGCAAGTATATGAAGTGCAGTGTGTAAGACATGGTCTCCGCATGTGTTCAACTCTTACAACTGTCTCCAGGAGAAAGTTTCAAGCACAGAAACATTATGCACAGAAGTGTATATTCTCCAAGGAAAGACCGCGAAGAGGCAGTGCCAAAAGACTGTTTACCTCCTCTGAACGACAGCTGGGGATCAGGATAACTAAGTAAGACTCCCTGTGACAGGTAATCACAACGTGGAGCCAATATGCCGCAAACTTAGCTCAGTACTAGCCCTGTTGTGTCCAAGTCAGGTATGCTGTAAAATTTCAATGATGCCTTTAAATTCTAATGGTTTCAAGCTGCTGTAAACTTCTGCAGCAATCAAAAATAATCTGTCATGGGACTAAGGGGTATGAACATCATGTCATAGTCACTCTGCTGTTAGATTTATTGGAGGGTAAAGCATGTCATTTATGCATCAACTCACAGGAGAAAAAAGCAATCCCTATGAAGTTAATCTAATAATAGACTGGAAAGCAATGATTACTGTTTCATGTGCAGTAGCTATTTGTAGCAGTGGTTGGCCTAATTCAGCAGGCCTTGCCTGTCAGAGCCCTGGGATTAGCAAGTGTTTAGATGAAAATCTATCGGGGAACATCAAGAAATGGTTTAATGAGGAACAAAAGTCTTCATTGTTACATTTAATATTTGCTGAAACTTTTCCATTTGCACCACTACATTTTTAAAAAGCTTACTGGAAGTGACATGTCAAATAGAATACAAATGTTGAGGGACCGTAACTTTAATTAATCGACGATAGCTCTCTACAATTTCAATGTAAAAGTCTGCTCTCACTATTCTTAGGCAGGCAGAATGCTCTGAAAATGAGTGCAAGGTTTTTTTTAAAGACATGACTAATAATCATGGACTCGCTATACTATATATGTTTTCCATCAACTAAATATTTCACATGTATTGACTAATCAACCTCCTCACTCCCCATATGGTATAATCCAACTGTTGGCACCATTTTAGAGGAGTGGAAGCAAGACAGACATCTGATATTCAGAACCCAAACATACAGCAAAATGGCACAATGGGGATTGGACCCCAGAAGATCCTGAGTGAGTCCCCAGATCATTCTCGTGTCACGAGCCGTGCACCTCCATCTAGAAGGTGCCTTAAACATTTCTCAGTTCTTAAAACAATTTATACAAAAAAAAAAAAAAAAAAAAAGATCTCAAATTCCTTGAATAGGCTCAAGTTCTGATGTTAAAGAACCCTGGGGAAGAGGTTGCCTTTCATCTTCCTTCATCCAGTAAGCAAAATTAAAACTAACCCAGAGAAGATATTTCAGTTCCCTTTGCTTATATTGTTCACAAC
Source organism: Charadrius vociferus (assembly GCF_000708025.1). Lineage (NCBI taxonomy): Eukaryota > Metazoa > Chordata > Aves > Charadriiformes > Charadriidae > Charadrius > Charadrius vociferus. The sequence continues at coordinate 1,914,087 of NW_009647735.1, read as the reverse complement.
AGATAAGAATGAATGCCTCAAATTGAGAAAATAAGGCATTCTTATCAAAAGGAAGAATCAGAAGTTAATCTGATTCATGCATACATTACATAGCTAATTCTCTCCAATAAAATTCTCAGCAAAGAACAAAAAAGAAATATAGAAAACAAGACACTGCAGTGCACTTTCACATTAATATGACACATACAAGGGAACATATAGCCATCCCACAAGTTCTCATTTTCATAGACATACAGTTGCTTCCACACCCTCTAAAAATTACCTAACCAGCAGAACCCTCCTTCAGATAATCATCAGCAGCTACAAAAGATCTAGATTTAAACCTGTTACTACAGCCAAGTCATCCCCTTCTCACAGGATGTCATATAAAAGAGGAGACACCACGGACTAACAAATCAAACCACGCACCAAGTCCCTGCTCCATCCACCACAATCCACCTCCATGCTCTGTCCATGTTTAGCCACCAGCAAAATACCAACTTACGTCACACTAACGGCAGCTTTTACTGAAAGTCTTCTAAAATCAAGTACATCCTTAGTAACTAATGTCATCCCAAGTACTTTTCCTGACAAAGTTGCTATGAGTCCCTGAACTCCCCTTAATACAAAAAATGCTGCAAGATGTCTTTACAAACTGTTCTCATGTAGTCTTTTTAACTGCAAAGGTAATCCGGAATTCAATTTTTTTCCAAGTGAGATGGAAGTAAAAGCATAGCCACAAATATTTACACTAGAAATCCCATTTTACTAAGATTTCAACAAATTTATGCAGAGGAATGCGATATAAGTGCTGGAGAAAAAATTATCTAGGACTAGCACAGATCTCATGCCCTTTCCTGTAAAAGTGTAGAAACAGGCAAATATGGACTACTTTATCAACAGTAAATACTGACATGCTTAGAAGTCTGAACTGACAATACCAATATCAACCTACTGCATCTTATCAATTGAACTCGTGGCTCTTCAGAGTCACAGTTAAACTAAGATTAACCAACACTGCATACATCTTTCACTTCCGAAAAAGTTTAATTTTTAACCTAGTATTTAATGTAAAAACGAAGAGGAAGTTAGTTATATTTTATTTCAACTTCTTGTTGAAGGAATCTTGCTGCAAAAGTACAGGTCAAAACCTAACACATTCAAATGACTAATCTTGATAACTGGTTTTAGACACACAAAAGCAACTTCTTTTGTTTTATAAAATAAAAGAAAATCCTGCGTAAGGTTGCAACCCCCCCCAAAAAAACCATTAAGATGTGGCTGAAACAACTTATTGTTTCTTGAGCACATTTTAGCCCCTTAGCTGGTATTTGTGAAAAATCATTTCACCACAATATTTAGCTGTCCTTCCAATTGCAATTGAATGGCAATTCACAAAATCCATTGCAAAATTTCCATTTGTTACTTCACAGGAGATGTGTAAAACCATAATTTGATTATACAGAAGATACAAGTATTAGAGTTATATTACTGGCTGTCATTAGCAAAAATACGTGTGACATGTGAGTGAATATATTAGATCACAGTTCACCCATTCTTTTAAAGACCAGTATGATCTTCTTGAGCTGGAAAACAGAGAAAACTAGCTCACTACCAAGACCAGCTAGTTCCTCAATTAACATAGTGGCTAATCATCTTAGCCTTTAAAAATATGCAGGTAGTTAATCCTAAAACTAAGCAATATTTTACTATCTAGGAAACTATCTATTTGATGAATGGTAAGAGAAAGGTAAAAAGAACAGAAAGTAGCCAAGGAGATCAAAGGTTATCCTTTGATCATACCACATCTTTTATGATACCAATACAAACTATCTCTGTCTACTCACAAACCAAAACCACTCCCCACCTAGCCATTACACAGCAAGGTTTGTTGTTGTCAGTACAAAACTTTATCCACAGCAAATTACAATACAGCCAAAGAAGAGTGGCCAACACTGGCTCTCCATACAGGGCATGGCATGCAACAACACGTAGCCATAGGAGGGTCTTGAGGCTTCCGTCACCAATGGCTAAGAACCCCAACTGTACTGCAATCAGGCCACTCTTAACACTCTCCTCCTATTTAGGGTCAAACGTGAGGCCAGACTAACCTGCTGTCTGACCATTAGTCATCAAATTCCTGATCTTGATCCCTGACAGCCATCCTTTGAATCCTGAGAGGTTTGCTGAACTTTCAGGGATAAGATTTATCTCTCTCATCCAAACCCTTCCTAATCCTCCTCCTTTTGCAGGTGGCACAGACACTGCAGACATGAGCACAGGAAACCTACCAGAAACGATCATATGATTTATTGCTTCTGATTTCTATCTCTTTTGTATCACTCCTTCTCTTTATTGCCTGGAAATAAACATTAATTTGAAAGAAAAAGAAAAATGGCCACAGACCAGTTTCTAGGATGGCTCTGCTTTTCAAATCAGAAGCACATCATGGAGGATTTTGGTATAGGCCATGATACTGAAACAGCTCAGCTAATTGAGGGCAACCTCAAGGTCAACACAAATTGTAGTGTAGACATAAAAGTCAAGGGCAAAAGAATAAAGAGGAAAGGCAGAGTAATATGATGCAATGAAAAATGGAGATCAAGAGAGACACATCAGAAAGGGAAGGACATGTCCATATCAGCAGGCAAAAACCCTATTCTCAGGATATTTTCCTATGCACAATATACAGTGAAAACTTTCCATCAATGAATAAAAATTCTTAACAGCATTAGGACTCATGCTTAACTAATATATAGGACTGATAAGCTACTATGAAGAAATACCACCTGTAATTAAAAAATTTAATGAAGCAGTTCCAAAACAGGAAGGCCAGAACAATTTATGGTACATTTCCCTGATGTTTATTTAACAGGTTTGAAAAAGAGATTTTGGTGACAAGTTTTCAGCAATCTAACCCAGCTGCAAACACAAAATAACCTTCTGAAGCCTTATACAGACTAATCTAATACATTTCAGGAAAAAAAAAAAAAAAAGAGATCAATATATCCATATGTCATGCAAGACTACACAGAACGATTTTGTACTGGGAAATACCAAAACCACTATCTAAATGGCAAAGCCCTTCGAATTGCCACTGAAAGATGGCATGGCTTTCTGGGTCAGGTGGATTTGAATAATAGGGTGTTCTCAGCCCAAATAACCTATTGACTTCCATATATAACAAAATAGAGAGACTCTTTCAAGTGCCTCCTAGATTTAGCAGCTGTTGCTCTGACATTGTCACCAATGCATCCATCTTAATCACAGTATGAGGCTTTCAACTTTTCTTTTTGAGGTTCTGCTTACTTCCTTCCACCCTTCCAGTCCCCTCAACTGCCCAAGACGTATGTCAGCTCAAAGCACTGTGTGAATATGAGTTAAAACAATATATCTGGTTTCTCCTGAATCATGCCTCTTTGTTTTAGCATATGAGCCATACACATATTTCTGTACTTATACATATAGGAAACCTATATTTCGATGTCTATGGGAGGTGCCTTTTGGCTACTTTTGTTTTCATATTCGGATGCATTCTGCTGCAGCAACTCCCCTGTAACATCCCTTGCCCATCACCACAGGCATTTTACTTTTTATTCTCATTATTCTTTTTGATTTTTCTTTGCTTGAAATAAAAGACTCCATATGTTTTGCTCCCTTTATTGGAAAATGTTAATGCTGTGTACCAGAGGGCACAGTCAAATGAAGGATTGCCATTTGGACAGAATTACATACCCAAGTATTGCCTACGGTATATCACCTGTATGAGTGCTTTAAGCAGATCTCAGCTTTGTTTCTGCCAGAATTTAAGGCAATATTTTAATGTTGAAAACAATATTCAATGCTTTTCAAGGGAGTATTTGTTCCATCAAACTCTTTCAAATTAACTGGTACTTAATAGCCTACAACTCATTGCAGATACATTTCTAGTTCTTAAAAATGTGACCCATCGGAATTATCTCTGCTTTTAAAAGAAAGCTCAACCATATGCACTTCTAGTTAATTTTAAATCATATTCAAACTATTCCCCTCATTCAAGTTCTCATCTGAAAAACTGAAATACTATTTTAACTGTATAGGTCATAACAGTCATGAGTCCCTTGGAAGGAGAGCAGACCTCATTTCACCACTAAAGCATGAGAAGCCTGCACATCTGAAACAGCTTTAGCATACTGGGTAATTCACATTCACTAAGTGGATTAGCTGAAATAAGCATAATAAATGAAAGAGAATAAAATAAAAAACAATTTCACACTAAGTGAAGGCTTGACTTATAGGAAGTGGCAGCTCTGATGGCCCAAGGCATAGAATTAGTTTTGCCACTCGATAATTTGACTGATTCACTCGAGTGGCCAGAAGAGGACATTTTCTGCCTGATTTCAGTGTAATCAAGTCACCTGCTCTGCGATTACCAGGGCCAAGTCAACTACTCTCTGCTGCACCCCGCCTGCGTGCCGTGAGTAGCAAGAACAGTGTTTTCTGCAGATGTGTGCAGAACTAGTGAGCTGTTAACGACAGTGAGATTTAGCTACATCTGTACATTAGTATGTTTTCATTTGAGACCATATATGCAATATTAAAATAATGTATTCCATTCACTCCTTTACTTACATAAAGTTTGGGGCTACTGATGGGATGTTCTCTCAGTTCTGTTACACATACCAGCAAAGAGCTTATGCATTACTTTTACTTAGACAAAAGAGGTGACAGACGCAAATACAGCAAAGTAGTAATTCCAAGAGACCGGAAACATAAATGACGTTTTCTGTCTTAATTAGAAATTACTATGAAATTCTTTACAAACAATTACAGAAATATTTTGTGTTTAAATATAATTTCCCTCCTCGTATGTGTATTATTTAAAAAGACTATAATATACATGCAGAGATTTGGGAATGCATATGAACAACTCGCATGACATGATATCAGTTTTACTCCTGCTTTGCTGAACTGCAGACAGATAAATGCAATATATGTGCTCATCTTTAAGCATATGACCAGTTTCACTGGTTATTATTTATAGCTAACCTTTCAAAGTAATGATTGTATACTGCATGTCAAAAGAACAGAATTTTATATTACTATTGAAAAGAGTATTTTCTTCCCTTTATGCAAATATTAGATTGAGACTGCCCCAGTCAGGAGAGAGAATCCACTCAGAAATATAATTCTTATTAACGTACATACAATCAATATGCAAATGTGAAAAATAGTAATTAAGCATTTTATTTTTTTACAGTTGTGCAATGGTAAAAACAAAGTTATGATGTGTATCAAAATGATTTAACATTTTATAACCAATTTTCTACTTGACATATGTTTCTGCATGATTCATCCACATTTTCCAGAATCAAAGTCCATGATCTGGCAAACTAAATCTGTTAATAAAATGAAAAGGTGACCTTGCTTAATTTAATAAGTCTGTGTAGAAATACTCTTTCAACGTGTTAAAGAATTACAAAAAGGTTATCATAGCTCGCTTTCATGGGAGAGTACTCTACCTTTTCCAGCTCATTTCTCAGGCTTTTACTGTAATTCATTAGATTACATAAAAACAATGTAGATCATTATATTTTAATAAAGGCTTTCCTTTCCTAATAAAATGTCTGTCATTTACATTCAGGCATGTATTACATAAAATGCTTCTCTTTCTGAAGAAAAGCTTTTCGTATTCAAGTCACAAGAGGTTGGTAGCTCTAGGAATTATTTTTCTTTGCTAAGGATTTTCAGGATGAATTCAGTTTCTAGACTGAACCCCCCAGAGCCGTGATCCTACATTTATCTTTAAAATAGGTACAACATGGTAGCAGCAATGCCAGTTGCTATGAGCATGCCTCTCTGCAAACTGAAGAGGTCTCTCTCTTCAGCAAAAGGATGATGTATAATACTTATACTCATTAAGTCAGCTTGGTTTTCTTTACACCAATTAATGTTGACTGTGATAAAATAGTTCATACTATACAAACATATTTCCAGTGAAATCTTAATATGGTCCCAGTCATTTAATGAGAACGATCAGACAATGAAATCTTTTAGTTATGCTAGCTTCAAAATCAAAACGTTAGCCTCTTCCATACACTCAGTAAGAGATGCTTCCTTTTCATCATGAATCCTAATTTGTTGCCAGCACTTGGCATCATGTTTTATTACTTGGGAAAGGCTGAAAAAAGAGCACATTCTTCTTGTGCAGGAGGAAACACCAACTTCAGCCGCTGTACCTTCTTTGTAGCAAAGGTCTGCTCCTCGGGAGATCAGCTATACAGGCAGCTTCCCCAGAAAGGACAGTGAGACAGCCTTCATTGCTAAGCTTGCTTCTCCGTTTTCTGCATATGCATGAAAAATATGCCAAAATCTTCTCTCCCAGATTACCAGGGCAGTTTTTCACTACTTTACATAGACTCAAATTGTTCTTTCCTGATAACACACAGCATTCTTTGCCCAGTTTGAACATATTTACCCTCTTGCTTTCAGCATTCCAAGCTCTGTGAAACTAATAAAAAGCCTAATACAGAAATCATCAGCAGCAAATGAAAAATTTCTACTATTTGTTATTACTGACTCAACTTGAGAAGAAATATTTCCAGAAGGGAGAACGAGAACCAGTGTTTTGCAAATCATCATCCTCAGACAAGCGGGATTTCTATCACCTTGGACTCCAACTGCAAGCGACTCCCACCACTATGAGCAGCTCAATGTGGTCAAAAAAGAACAAATAACCACCATCTTTCCAGTTGACTTCCCAATCAGCACTGATTTCGTTAATTTTTTTCAAAAATCACGTTGCTGCTTTTCACAAACCCTAGTAACACAACACAGTAGAAGAACGAAGACTGCTGGGACAATTGAAAGGGAGTATTGGTTTGAAATAAGCACTTACTGAATTCACAATTTTGCAAAAGAATCCTTATAGAAAATGTTCTCCAAAACACTATAGTAAGCAGCAAAACTCTTGTTTAAGAAAACAAGTAATCCAATCCAAATCAATGGGATTATTTGTTTGCTTAATCTTAAAAACTGAACCACAACAGCTCTTAAATTACATTAGAAGTACTTAATACCTGACCAGAATTGTAACTCTGGAAATACTTGGATTTAAGTATAGTACATGCTTACTTTTTAATCCAGTGAGGTTTATTCTCTATTTTCTCTGAACAATTTGCAGTACTGCTGTTATACTAAGAATTTTGCCAAAATGCAGCCTTACGAAGCTTTTGTTTAGGAAACCAAACTACTCAAATCTAATATAGATCTGAATGCTGCATTTTAACATAATATTATTTATGTAAATGCAGTAGATTTTAGCATTTCAAATAGGTGATGGATCAACATTTGTCTGCAACCAGAGATGTATTATCCAGCCAGTTACAACTCTATCTATTTAAATAGTTAGAGAACGTTACCTCTCAAAGTCATAGGAATAAAAATTTAAGTGTGTGCAGGCACCTTGAGCTTAACCAGTCTCCTGAAATACTGATGGATAAATCTAAAGCAGAGTAGAGGTATCAGTAACAATCTACGCTTCTTTTCTCTGATCCTATATGCCATAATATTCCATTTCTGTTCTTAGCATAAAATATTCTTCGTTTAAACAGAGAATCATGAATAGGCCTTATGTCACCCTAGGTAACAGTCCAGAATCTGAGGATCCTTGATTTGGCTGCCAGAGAATTATCACCCTACAGTGCATTTGATGAGCCTTGCACCCAGCTAAATCAATAAGCCGTTCTCCATTAGTGTGAATGTAAAAATTCTTCAATGACAGTTTCACTTCAGTGAATCCAGAAAACAGCTTCCTGTATACAAATACAAGACTGTACAATGTGTAGTCAGTCTGCGATTCTTACACAAACAGTTTTACAAGGCATTTAAATACACTTGCTGTGATACTGGTTAAAGGTACCGAATGGAGAACATTTCAGACTACGTATTTGTTCAACTTAATCATGCTACTGTAAAGGAAAATAAGACCAAACAAAAACTATTCAATTACAATTGCATTACATTGTTAATGCCAAATTTTCCTCCAGAAAACAGAGAGCACTAAAAATAAATCTTTCATACCTCCTGGTACTGTTTTTGACTTTAAGATATTTCTTAATGATGACTTAAAAAAGCTAAAACACTTTCAAACTCAGTTAAAGATGTGACTGAGAGAAGCAGATAATGATCATTATAGACCTCGATGCCTTCAGACACCAGGCTAACAGGAAACCTGGTAGGAAAGACTGTCGCAGATTACAAAAACAAACAGATGAAAACTTACTGATTTTATTAATTCTGTGATACTTGGGCCAACTTTTTCAAGGGGTTCCCTTCCATTGGCAAATCAAGTTAAATTCAGTGCAGACCTGCCCAGAGTGTCACGACAATACAGTCTTAATTCTCTCAGTATGACCACTTTGGTTGAACTTCCTCATCTCAAAAGATGCAGGAACTCCGCAGGATCAATTTTTAAAAAATATTGTGCAAAAGCTTAAAAGTGAAAGTATATTACCAAGTTTCACACCTCTTGGACAGTATTTAGTATCTGAGGCTATATGTAAATTAAATTTACAAGTTTAACCATTCAGTAAATTCTCAACACCTTTAACTATTCGTTTGTCAAAAATATGTCTCACCCAGATAAAGCAGACACTAAAAATGGATCCCTAAAGAAAGATAATATTAAAAGAGAAAAGGAAAGAGAGGAAGCGAGTGACTCATAGTCACCAAGTACAGTTTTTAGATTATCAGGTCTCTACTGAATGGCTGTATTTTAAAGAGTAATGACATGATCCTGCATTCCTCATTCACTCAAATTCATGCTTCTTTCAGCACAGAAATTTGCTGGCGTGAGATGGGGTGGTACTCAATCATGCAGCGTACATGGTCTTTAATTTTAAAATCCAGTTAAATAGACGTTCTAACATCATTTTTTATCTAAGAACATTTCATGATAAAATAAAGAGTGAGCATGTAACTTATTTGTCAGCTTTATTGTGTAGTGTATAACTTTCCTATGTTACTCACACGAGCTTTCATTTCCCAAAGCTATATGCATTCATTATGACAGTAAAAATGAAGAGTTGTTAAAGACATGTATGCATTTTTATTATTGTTTGAAAAAATAGATCTTTCTACAGTCCTTTGAGCTTCTGAGTGTGTGATTTGTATAAAATATTTCTCATTTTGGGGACACACCAGATGGAGTGCAGGGCACTGTGGGATATGCCATTTATCACAATGACAGTGCGTAGGTAGCACTGATCCTCTCACCACAGGGGGAAGCTAGAGCTGCAAATGTGGAGCAGCATTAAAAGCCCGACGAGTGGAGTTTGGCAACACTTGTACTACTCATTAACTTAATCATATTAATTTATTAGCCATATATATCAAAGTAATACACAACTGAATTGTCACCAAGAACAATTTATAAACTGTTAACGTTCCCCAGAGGCAGAGGACTGTTGTGACATCCTAAATCAGTATGTTTGCCTTTGATTAAAAATAATAATTTCTACCAAGCCAGGTAATGCCAACAATGACAAAGTCATGCATATGTTTCTCATTATAAATGGAACTTTAAAATGACATCTATGACAACTGGAAAAGAAAAAAAGGTTAATTGTAAACAGTGAAATGAGCCACAGAAATAATGTAAACATACAAATATGTTCAGTTAAATGTGCTGAGAAAGGAAAGGGCTCCCTTAACGTTACAATTGTCTGCTCCCTGCTCTCAGAGGCTCCAGGATTATTGCCAGCAGCTGCCAGCAACAGCAGCCCTACATCAAACACCCCAAGAGGTGAAATCGCTCAATAGATGTTCTGTAAAGTGACCCTGAGTGAATGCTTATTCTTCAAATAACAGCTCTTTCTTGGAAGCAAGCTTTACAACTCAGAGAGGAAAAGCTTCAGAGCTTGGTTTAGACCATCCCAGTCTCTGAGCCAATGCTACATGTGGAGCAGACTCGCTGCCTCCAGACCCACTGCACCCCTCCGTAAGGGAACATCCTTGCTCCTCCTGGGGCTCTGCTCTTTGTGACCCTGAGCACATCTTACAGTTCCTCAGCCAGGAGAGGCTGGCGGGCACTGGAGCAGCACCAGTCTCAGGTGGAAATAAAGAGATGATCCACGGGATCGATCAATGGCACCAGGGGGTTCCCGCAGGGAGCTCTGTGCATCAGAGCTGTGCTGGCTGACCATGTGCCCACCTTGATAAACAGCAGCTGGATACCAAAAACCTTGAAAGCCTCTAGTCTCATTCATTTCTCTAACAAGGATATACCAAATTAAAGTACCTAAAGACTGCAGCAAATACGGGTTTATCCTCTCTTTTCTGCAGAAAGACTAAGTGGCTGCTGCTATCACTGCTGAATTGAAGTAACACATGAAGTTACCATACTTCTGTGAGCTACTCTATTTATTTGAGTCCTACAATGATGTGACTTGGTATAGCTATTAAAATATTAATTTCCCTAAATATTAATTACATAAAATATTGACCTGTTTGAACAGATATAAGTACTTTTTCATTATAGTTTTGTCTTATCGTTAAGAGAAGCTGTTGTGAACAGAATAGTTTTGATTATTACATTCTTAAAAACTGTAGACAAACAGCTAATGAGATAGCGCCTATTTTAACTGTCTGTTTATGAAATAAAAAAGGATCACATCAAGGGAGTGAAACTAATCTAGCTGATAATGAAAACAGCAGTTTATCTTACACATTTCAAAATGCAGGTGGTTTGCTTCTGTCACCTGGGCAGACCAATGTAAGAAAACAGCAGGGACTTGATGATAGGTGCTAGCAGTGGGTTTAATCAGGAGGTATTAACACCAGGGTGAGCCTCGGACATCCCACCCGCCCATGGCAGCACCAGCCACCGACTCTGCACACAGTACGGACCACAAAATTTTCCCAAGCAGGGAGACAATCAACTGCGGGTGAACCTCTGCCTAACCTCTGAAATTCTGAATCCTCCTGCCACCCATCCAGCAAATGCCACCAAAGTCAAGTATCCATTTGAAAATTCCTCATTTTCCTTTTCTAACACACAATTGCCTACCAGCCAGACTTCCTTGCATCTCTTACACCGAGCATTCAGCAGCCCTCAGCCCTAAACCAGGCCTACCAGGCTGCCCTAAGCTCCAGACACCAAAGCACAGAAATATAAAATGGCAACGGAAATGTTTTAAACAGTCTTGCATCCACCTTCCTGGCCCACAGTCTCACCAGACCTTCCAGCACCCCATCAGCTTCAGCTGCGGGATTCCCAGCACACATGCAGTCAGAGAGATGCCCGCCCTACCACCTGAAAAAAACACCTGCCCCAGAAAGCAGGTTTGTGCCCTGTACCACAGTCTAACAAAGTTCCAATGGCAGGATGATTTTCTTCATAAGCCACCCTCTCCCATACCTTGAGAACAAGATGGAGCAGCCCCCAAAAAGGTTTTATTGAAATAATAGCCATCCTACAAACTGAATAGAGAAAAATTGCAAAGAATATTTCTTGTAGTGGTTTTCTAACCTTTTTTTGGGATGACCTAAATGAAAGATGGGAGGATTGAAGTTGGCACGGTTAACTAGCAAAAGATCCAACTACTCCTTGAGCTTCATTCCATATCAACAGTTTTCTGAACTGCTGGCTTAAATCATGTAATGGATTTTAGCTTCTCCCCACACAGCAAACTACTGCTTCAGACCCTAAAACTTCCTTGAAAATCTATTCCATAAATAAGTCCCAACTGTCTTGTTAAGATACACTGATGACAGACTTGTACATTAATAGGAGATAAAGCCTTTTTTTGTTAATGTCACTTCATCACAGTGCATTGTTTGAAGAACTGAGCCTTTGATGACCATCCCTCTGTGACATACAGAATTTTTCCTTTGCCCTCACAGCAGGCAAGGGCACCACACTGATTTCCACATTTCCTACAGGAATACAAGAAAAACACTTCCTCCTAAGTTAACGCAAAATGGACGGTTCTTAAATTTATCAGCTCTTGAAGGATGCGGTTTGGGCACGATTATTGTGCTGTTTACACAAACCCTTCCCTGTGGCATGCATCCAAGACACACCACCTCATCTGTCTCAATCACAGCAGTTTTAACCACCCTGCTGGTCTAGTCTCATCGTAACTCAAATGTGTCCATTCCCCAAAGGTGGAAAGTACCTAGAAATATTTAAAAAGGTCAAGGCTTCACTTATAGCTCCTTCACAAATTACTTGTGTATAAGCGTAGCTGTAGTCCACTTTGCCAAGACATAAAAAAATTACACTCCGCACTGGGAAATGCAGTATTCTTAATTTAACTACCTGTTTATTATGTGAAAATGACCACGTAAACTGAGCTGACACAAACCAAATGGGTGATGAAAATAACAGCAAATTTCAAGGAGTGGAAACACAGATGGCTCACTCAAGTCTGCAGGAAGTTACTAATCATCGCTCTGTAATACCCGCTACAGACAGATCTGTGACGTCTGCAGCCAGAACAGCAACTTCTTAAGACCTATCCATCTAAACAACAGCAAGCCTGGACACAAAATCCTTCACTTTAACTTGACAGAAAACTAAAGAGGAGGTAAAACCAAAAAATGCAATGGATGGATGAATCATGCTGCATTTGCTGATGTGGAATCTGTTACTAAAATGAGCTTATCTGAAGAAGAAAACAACTCGGATGCTAAGTTGGACACATTAGAAAATGAGGTAGCCATATAAGAAGAGTGAGTGTGATTTATTTTTTTTAGAACAATGCAGGCAGATTAACATAATCATCTGCATATCTGTGCTGTAGGAAGAACGGGCAGGATCAGACACAGAGATGATCAAGGAGTGGACAAGACGACATCCAAAAGAAATGCTTTGGGCAGTTACACTGCAGTTAGAGGAAGCAGGTAACCAAAGAAGTCACCAAGATGTAGCATCATTCTTGCCTCCGTATCAGCATCCGCTTTACTGGAAGAGATGGATCCAGCCCTACCATGCTGCAAACTCTCTTCAGTCTCTGCCCCAGTCCTGGTCCTGCTCCCCTCTCACAGCCACCTGAAACACTGCGTGGGAGCAGACCGCGGTCCCTGCAGAATGCCTCTGCCAAGCTGGCAGGTCACTGAGCAGGTGGCAGCAAGGGGCAGGAAGGAGATTCAGTTTTACATACAAATTCTGTGGGCCAACACTGTCAGAACCAGAGCAAGTCACATGCAAGTGAGAACATAAATAACCAAATTAAGACTTAGCAAGCAGACAACAGGGTAATATGCTTGCAACTCTTACTCCAGTCTATTATCTGCCACTTGGAAGTCTGGAAGAAAAACCTCTCTTCTGTGAGAAGTGTTAAAACGCATTTTGTTCTTAGTTCAGCCAAAAGGAAAGAATCCAATTGCAAAGGTGTTGAAGGCAACCAGAGCAAAGCAGTCAGTAATTAAGTGTAAACAGGTATAAATAAAGCTAATGGAGGCTTTATATCCCAGGTGCTCCATCAAGTTTACAACAGCCCAACTCCCTGTTGAGTTTACAAGTGGCCCTTTTGGCACCTTTCCTTACCCAGCAATTCCCCCAACTTTTACACTGTTCTTTCTTTATGAACAAGATAAAACAAGTCAAAAACTTCAGGAGCTCTGATTCCCAAGTCACAAGACTACAGAGACTACCAGCATGGAGCTGCCCTGACACAGGTTTGTGGCAGGGCTGCTTCATCCATGGGGACCAATCTTGTCCAGGGCCCTCAATGATGCTGAAATGCTCTGGAAACACGCATTTTCTCCCACCCACAAGTTGCTCACAAAACTTCCTTTCAGCTGCTTGAAGCACACTGTGTATGACTTTTGGCACTTGGTCATGCAGAGGTTTTCATAGGTGGCTCCCAAGGTCATGAAGGTGGCCAAACCAGCCTCAGCTGAAAGACAGCCCCCTGGGGCCAATCTTCTCCACATGTTAAGTCACTTCAGACTCCAAACAACTTACAACAGCCTAGAAATTCAACTTACTTTTTTTTTTTTTCAACTCAAACTCTGTGATACTCCAAATACCTGTGAGACACAAGATGGGTCTATGATACATACTGTGCATACTCAGCGCGCTGCATCCTAAAATATTTCCCAATTTAAAGCAAGATTGTCTGCATAATTTTATGTCCTATTTGCAAACACACACAGGGTGGGAAAGCAACATGGAATATTCTGGATTTCTGACAAGAAATTATCAATGCAAGATGGCTCTTCTGCTTTCCTGCCTGTTGGTAATAACACAAACACCACCAAATTCATGAAATTCCTGAGCTGGGAACATGACAGAGCTACTAAAAAAACCCTCATTTATAAACTGCTCTCAAGAGTGAAAACCCAGTTCTTGATTCCTGCCACCTATATGAACAGTATGTGAAGTTGCACTAGCTCAACTGTGGCACCTGTCTCTAACAAAATGCTTTCATACTTTATTAACTACTTGAATTAAGGTTTCTGTGACTATTGCTTACAATGTTTATTCCCGCTACCACAATGAAAAAAGGTCATTAGTTCACTGTGAAGTCCTTATGACACTTGGAGTTGAAGGAGAAATTAAAGATCTCAGCTTTGTTACTCCCCTGAACACCGAGAATCACTGAGGCACCCAGTTGCAGCTCAACAGGTTCTGCAAGCAGAGTAATCTGCAAGATCAAGACGGAAGTCACTATACTCCTAGCAACATTTTTTTTTTAATTCTGCTTTCCCTGTAAGATGTTCCACTAAGTTTGGTTATTATGGACATGCAGTATATTTAGATTGGACTTTGACAGTAAACCTAAAACTGCTAAGCCTGTTCAATATTTAAACAATTACTTTTATGACTATAGTCTGTTAATATAGCTTTATTACCAAAATAAACTTACCTTTAGCACACAGCAATTAATAAAAAATTAAAACACTCATCAGAATAGCTCAAGATTTAATTTAAACTCTATTAATAAATTAATGAAGTGAAATGAAATACTATGTATTAAATTATGTTAAGGGTTTGTTTATAATTTCACGTATTTTCATGCTAGCTTTTTTATATTATGATATTGAATACAGACTATTAAAGTACAATCCACTGTGGCAATGAAGACTTATCTGCTTTTCAAGTGTTTCTTCTACAATTCCTACAAGCATTTCTCTATCTTCCCAGCATACATTAATGATGTTACAATACAATACGCATTAGCCACGCTGTGCAGATCCCATGAGAACTAAAATACACATGCATTTGAAAGGAAGAAATGCATGCTACGAGGCTCTCTGAGACAGCAGTTCATTTTCTCAGTTTTTTTTCTTTTACTAAAATAACACATTTAATGGAATTTCCTGTAAGGAAATTACAATTAATAAAGAACTAAATTACAAATCCATTAGATTTCAGTCACTGCAGCAACAAAACAGAGTTTTCATGAACACTCAAAAAATCCAATAATGTAACCTCTGGTAAAGCTTGAAAAAGCCCTGAAGGACAAGGCAGTTAGATCAATATTAGTTTATTTTAACTGCTGTGCAGTATGAAGAAATGAGGCTGATCATCTGATGGATTTTATTACCTGTCGGAGAGATAAGTCCTGGTGATAAGAGGCCTGGAACTCCATGGGGCAGCAGACGTGCATTTTCTTGTATCGCAACTCCTAGTGAACGCTTGGGGGGTCTTCCTGGTCGTGAGCTGACAAAACAAAAGGATAAATGAAAATGCATTTTCTTTTTGAAAGATTTGCTTAGTACACATGGTATTGATTTGTGTAAAATATAGGAACCATCAGTGATACACAAAAAAATATTAGAAATTCTTTCTTAGGAAAAAAGAAAAATAAGTTGATTAAATATACAAGAATTGTATACGTTTCAAATGAACCAACAATAAACTGCCAAACAGCATCTATAGTTAAATCATGAGCTCCAAGTCATATAAATGACTAGAAAGCTAAGACTTTTTTTTAATCTGCACCACAAGACTAGGAAGCAATCCATATTTCTAGTCCTACTGTACCACTGCTTTGCTAATTCATATCTTTTTCTTAATATTACTATCTATACAATGGAGCTCAAGAAATTCACATCTATGTGTAATTCACGCGTAAAATCTTCAAAACTGCAACTAGATGCATTACTTGTCTCACAAGCCATGGTTTATTGTGGTTGTGGATTAACAATGCAATGACTATAGACCTCCAGAGCTATTCAGATTGGGCGCACCACGATTTATTAGCTCAGAGCTGGTGCTGGATGAATACAACCACGCTGCTTCCAGCTGCCGCTACAAACCAGGTCAGGGCTGACCAGGCTGCTTTGCAGAAGGCAAATCTACATGTACCTCTACTACCCACACAGTCGTTGAGCTTTTCCATTATCCAGGGCTTCCACGACCTTACACGTGCCTAGTAGAGAGGTTTCTTAGCAGTAACTGCCCTAAAGTCTATGCCACACACCAGCACCACAGAAAACTAAAAGTTGCACTGCCTAAAGATGAGAAGTTGAAACCTTGAATGTAACATAACCTTAAACCTTGCCTTTTGAATCATGGCAGATAATCGCCTAATTCTGAAGATGCAGCAATAATTTAACACTGAGCTTTTCCAAAACTGACTAATCTTTATGCATTGATTGGTGGTTTTAATTATTACAGATAGGTTAAACTAAGAACTCTTGACCAAGTCCCTTGACCAACTTAGGAATTATGACTGCAGTTTTTAATCCAAAATGTAGCAGGTCTGCTTATAGACCGGCTACATTTAATTATTGTTTTCAACTACCACATTTACCCCGACATCAATATGCATACATAAAATCATCCTACACAGCTGCCATCATAACACAGAGATTTACAGACCAAAAAAAAAAAAACCACTTGAATCAACTCTTCCCCAAGCCAGGTAATAAAAATGCAACCTCCTAATGTTTGGAAAAGTATTGCTGCTTCTCTTCGGTCAAAATAAGTATTACTCTGTTGAATAATAGTGTTTTTGACAAAGTATAATGAAACATTGTATAAAATAACTAAGCTGCTACAATGAATGAGGTTTGAATTGAAAGCATTTCCAAAATGACTTCTAGTTCACAAAGAAATTTAAGTTAAACTTCTCTCTATCAACTTACAGTGGCAAAGCCCTCCATCAATGTAAGGCAAACTCTGTGTTTAAATGAAGACAGCTTCCAGCAACACTACACAGAGGTACCATTAACCTGTTCATTTTTCACAGTGTGCTCATGTTATTTTGTTTTACTGTACATCAAAGTAGCACAAAATCATTTTTTTGGTTTATTATTTTATCTCTATAAAACTATTGCCCCCTGTTTTTAGCTTCAGGTTTGTCCATTTTGTATTTCATTTTATTCAGTACTTTTTCCATTTTTCTTTTTTATGCTTTAAGTTGTTTATCATTCTATGATGGCTACGTAGTAAAGCCTACTACAAGAGCCCAGACTCACTAGGCTATCATAAACTAAACCTAAAATAAAAGTATTGGAGTATCACAGGAAGTTAGATGCACACATGCATTCTGTTAAAATCACCTGCTGAAATCATCCACTGCACAAGAATATTGTCTAACAGACAGTATTAGGCTGGTATGTGGGGGTTTTAAATAGAAAAGAATCATGGCTCTTTTGATTCACGGGAGTCCATACTTATTCACATGCATGTGTAAGTGCTTAGTTGGCACTTACTGTCTTTGAAAAAATTTCAAAACAGCTAAAATTAGCAGCTTTCTCCAGCAGAAGAGCTCAATCAACGGAACTACAAAACATTTTTTTCTCAAGCTCAAATACTAACAAATCTTTTACATAAAACTCCATATGTTTATATTAATCTAAGGAAAACATTTTTAAAATTGAACAAACAGTTTTAAAAGATTTTATGAAGAGACATTTTATTTATAATTTGCGTTTTCAGAGGAAGAGGAGGGGAGACAATGGAGTTTCAAAAACTGCAAAAATGCAGTTTTTGCACAGACAACAGTATATGTCAATGACTCTGTTGACTCTAAGTTGACAACTCATAGCCCACAAGTTTACCAGATCAGACCTTAAGCTGTTTCCCAGCATATACTACAAGGAGAAGTGTGTTGGTGACAGTGATCAGGACAAGTGAAACTTTCCAATCTGTGGTTAAGCACTGACCTCTATAGAATGCCCAGGGTTTAAAAAAAAAAAAGGTTTTAGGAGATGATGAAAGAGAAGTTGACACCAAAACTTAGTGAGCTCCCCTTCAGAATCCCACTGACTGCATTTATATCTGCCTACTTACAAAAGTAAGGGAAGGACCATTGGGAAAACACAGCACTGTTTTCTTTGGGTTTTGGGATTGTGGTCCTTTTGCAAAAGGCGTTTGACAGACTCGGAAGAAAAAAAAAAGCATACTTCTAACCTACTCATGCCCTTTTAGTGAATATTACTATAAAGCAGTAACTACTAGGGGCCAGATTCTGGTCTGTCTTCTACAACTGTAACCATAATAATTCAAATCAAATTGTTCCCAGCTGAATCTGTTCAAATAAAATCCAAGTCCTTTGTCTCTGATGTCATGTTAGCTTTCAAATGAAAAAAATCAAGGCTGGATGCTACTTATACCTGACTGTCATTCATACAACACCTGCAAAAGAACCATTTGGGTCTTTAACACTGTATTCTCCAGTTTACATGTGAACGCCTTTAATGCTGTTTGTCTGGTTCTGAACCAAGGAAATGAAGCCAAGGAGCAACCCAGCACTCTGATATGCTACTGCCGAGTCTGCAGCAGATACCTCACACCTCCAGCTAGGTTGCCTGGAGATGACCAGAAAAAACGCCACCTATTATGAAGCAGGGTCTTTTGACTGGGAGGACTCCAAAACTCAAAGAAAGCAACTCAATAGTGTATCTGAACCAAAACACTTCCAGTCCTGTTTTGGCCAGAAACAAGTTTTCTGGCATTTCTGTTTACACATGAAACCACAAATTTTAGAGAGCCAGGACACAAATCTTTGCTCTAAATCTTAATTTTTAATTAGATATACACAAAGGAAACAAAAACATTAGTAGATTCAAAATTTTTATGGGATTTACTTCATGTAAAGGATTAGGGCTGGCACCACCAAGCAATGAAATCTCACTGGTCTATCTCAATGTTCCTAGTACCTAGTATGCTTCCTAGCATTTTATGAAGTCTAGAACTTTGACAAAATTCACATTTACTATTTAAAAGCCTATCTAACCTTCACAATTCAGAGAAAATTGCTAATACAAGCCTTGAAAAGAAATCATGAGGCAAGCAGCATTATCATTTGGGGAGAGTAAGACACCATTTGTGATTACGTAAGTATTAGCATACAAATGTTAATAGTATTAGCATATAAATATTTACTTTATTTAATATTATTTCTCCTATTCTTTTGTCACCCTACTCTCTTTTTCAAAGAGTTATATATTCAAGAAGTGTAGAAAAATCTTTTCCTCATTGATAACAAAGGAAACATAAACAGGAACAATCGGCTTCAAACAATTTTAAATGTGTTTCTTTGAGATTCTAATCTACATAAATTTTATATTTGCCATCAACAGGTCTCTGTGAGTGGAAAATGACTCAATTATAAATTAGATGTTACTTCAGTTAGAAACTGCTAGTTTATAGATATCTCTTAAAAACATTTTTGAGTACAAGAGTTATAGTCGCAAGTGAAGACTGTGGAGACTAAAACGGAAGTCCAGTACCTTTTCTCATTAATAAATTTAGTAATCTCATTCTTTTTACTAAATAAATGCAAATAAATTGGCCAGCTCAAAGTCTACACTGATTAAAATTCTATTAGTATCTCTCAAAACCAAAACTAAAAAGATGCAAAGATGACTGGAGGTTTTGGTTTTTTACCTGCATTTAACACTATGGTTATACAGTCATACTTGTCATCCTCTCCACCCCAACCCTGCAAAAATCACTAACTGAAAGAGAAAAATGAACTAATCTGAATGTTATTCATTTTTGTATTTTGTTTGGAATTAAATTTGTCAGAGACTAAATTACATTTTAAGCAGTATATTTGACAGTTAACATTTACATAGTAAAATGTCGAGAAATCATTTATTAATGTCTGTTTTTCCTTTATTTTCCACTCCTGTTGTTTTATTATTCTCCCTCTCAAACTTTTATATATTCCCTAGATATCCCAAGGATTTTTAATTTGAATCAAAACATAGAATAAGGCTATTTTTGTGATTTTGTTAAAATTACTGATCAGTTCCATCTTTTATAACTCTCTTTTATGCACATTACAGACAACTATATTTCATAAAATCCACAAATTCATCAACACTTTGTAAAATGTAATTAATCAGTGGAAACATACAGCAGATCACTGTTGACGTATGATAGCTCTCTACTTTTGTGCTTTTAAATATAGGAGACTTACTAGAATCAGAAGTGAATTTGCATATTAATCAAGACAAATAAACATGTGGTGATTTAACTAGGAAACTGTTATTTGGATGACAATTTAATCAGCACAGGTTGAAAGGTCCATCACTGCAGCATCCTGTTTCTGCTAAAATATTGATTGCGTTACTGATTTCAGTAATGCTTTATTTTACAGGGCACAAATAACCATGTAATTACTCTTTAATTGAATGGTAATTGCTTGCTGGCAATTATTTGTTAAGTTTGGGAGTTTAATTACTAGGTTATTTGTGCTTTCTGAAATAAAATGTTATGTATTAGTAGCCAAAAATATTTTCTGTATGAATGGTCTGTCAAAACTAGGAAAGTAAGTTATGATGGTATGAGTTTGACAAATAACACTATAACGCTAAAACTATTATTAAAAGGATCAGATGAATCTTTGAATGCCTTCCCTTTACAAAATTAACATTAGATATAATATTTGTAAGATAAATGGAGGAATACTGTACCACAGAAGCATGATTTCCTCTGGGGTCTAGTCCACCATTTAGCATAATTTATCCTGATGTTTTGCTTTTCATTCTCTGGGCTTCTTTAGAGGAACTGAAATAGCATCCTAGCCTCTTGAGAGCAAGGAATAAACCAAGTAGAAATATATTTCAACAGTACTTCATATTTCTGCAACTGAAGTGGATTACCACCAGCACATTATCTTAGCAGCCTATAAACTTTGTAGACTTGGCAGTTAGCTAGATAACAAGGGAAAGCATTATGTCTTGCAGTGTCAATGAGATATGACACATTCTGTGATATATTTATTTCAAGTTGTGATAGATGAGGTACGCAATACTTTGATCATTAAGATTTGAATTTTACTTCTACACTTTTCATTTTTGTCATCAACTATTTATAAATTGGCAGCAGACAGTCTAGCAAGGACTGCTGATTTTGTTTTTTCAAAAGATATCCAGTTAATAAATTAATTATTGATTTCACGAGGCTTGAGCCATTTGGTATAAAAATATGCTAGACTCGTGATTTAGGAAGCTCTGATATGTATTACAGATTTCTTCAATAGCAACATATTTTATTAGGCTTAAAGGAGAAAAAGAATTACTATATGACATGCTACGTAAATTGCTCGGATAATAGAGGCAGTAACTGGTGCAAGTACTCAGAAAAAAAACCAAAACAAAAAAAAACCACAAAAAACTACAATCTAAGTTGCTTTCCTGAAACTTGAACAGGAACCACAAATTAAAATTTTGCTCTCCTCAAAGATCATGAAATATCTCCTAATGATTGTGAAAGGTACTCTTTGAAGCCTTTACCAATAAACACAACATCTTGAGAATTTAAGTTAAAATTATTTGCTTTTATTACTCTAAAATTTTTAGTTGTAGCATGGATATAAAATAATCGCCTTGCTTTGGCATTTATAACAACATTTCAAAGATGCCAATGGTAGTTAAACTCTACTTGACCTTTCAGTGTTTAAGAAGAGAAGCAAACTCTGACCTCGCAGCAACCTGATTCTGTCTCCTCTCAGCGCTGGCAAACTGATCACTTGTCTAACCATTGCAGGACATTGGATCACC